>NC_138036.1:17970591-18393091 GCF_964106645.2 Podarcis pityusensis | reverse complement strand
ACAAATATCAAATCAAGCAAAGACAAACAAAAACAATTTTAAAACACCTCAAACATTTTCAATATCTTATATTTCATTCACTTATTTCCAGTGACTTCCTCACACCTCCCTTTTTGTATTCTACTTCTATTGTTTGTTTCAGCAATTCCTTTCCATCTTACTCTGTTTTCTGTTCTATAACTATCTTAACACATTCTTGCCATACTTTTTCTTTAATTTTCTATTAATCTATTTATACTTAATTCCTTATGACATTTCAACTAAAGCCATGTAATTTCATTCCAACATTTTTCTAACAATCCTTAAATTTACAGTATTTCTATAAATAGTCTTTAAACTTTTTCCAATCTTCTTCCACCGACTCTTCCCCCTGGTCTCGAATCTTGCCAGTCATTTCCGCTAATTCCCTATAGTCCATCTACTTCGTCTGCCATTATCCAACACTTCGGTGTTTTCAAGAAGCAACCATTCTCTCAACCAGCAAAAGACAGATGATTCACAACGAAGTTTAAAGGTCTGGCAGGGCAGGTCCACCTCCTTCTTTAGCATCCATCAATATCTTAAGCTTAACTCGAGGTTGTGGGGAGGTTATATGGCAATGAGCAGTCACCCTGAATTCATCCTGGTTTTATATGGTGGTGTTATATGTCTTTCCATCCATCATGTGTTTATCCCATACTTTTCGGTGCATTTCACCATCACTTTCTGAAACCCAAAACTCCTGGTTGGTTGGTTGAAGTGGATTGGATGTGTCAGGGTGACAGAGCACTTCGGACCACTTCAATTGCACAAGCCTACAGATGTTCTTGAATCCTTCCTGCAAAATACTGGCAGTCTGAAGGCAACTAATGCTGGATCTGCTCTGTGAACAGAAGTGATACTGATAGAAGCACTACTGGCAGGTTTGAGGGGGTCCTGGGCAAGGCATCTTGAAAGTAGGGGTGCACAGATTTGTCAGTTTTGGTTGCCTTCAGTTTCTAATTTCTTCAGTCTTAAATTCAGCGCTCCAGATTTCCACATCAGCTTTTTTGTTTTAAGTCCCTATTCATCAGCATGTTTAGTGCAAATGTATACAAGTTCAGTGCTATTTTGTGTAATATACACATTTTTGCAAAGCAATTTTCCCTAATATGATGCATTTTTGTATGTTATTGTCATTAATATATGAATTTTTAATGCACGCTTTACCCCAGGATATGTCTTTTGTGCACATAACCCATCTGGAGAACTGCATTGCAAAATTCAGCAAAGTGCGAATTTCCAAGGCCTGCTATACTATGCTCCATATATTGTTTCAGAAATGTGAATGAGATAGATTCACCTTTAAATGCCAACCAAATCAAATTTCTCACCCATCTCTAGTTGTAATACCATAAATCTGGAGGACCTTCAGTTAGCGAAGGTCGCTCTAAGATTACTGACTATTCCAGAACTCAAAGCCTTTCCAGCATTCTTTTCCTGCCCATTTCTGTCCCTCTCCATCGTCAACACTGCCCACAAATTTCATTTTAACATTGATCTGGGTCAAGGAAGGGTTTTCAGAGATCTCCTCTTCTTGAGGGTTCTCCCTCCTCTTCCCACAGTCCAAAAAATATTCCTGAGAGCCATGATTTGTGCCAACCGATTGGGCTGAAGAGCTCATTCTTACAGCAAAGAATAGCTCCTGCCCTCCCACGCGGTTCGAGGACTTTGTAATTCACCAAGCTCAAACCACTGGGGTTAAAATAAACAATACTCCTCAGCAGAACTTGACAAAGCCATCAGGAGGAGAAAACTGACCTTCGTGTTATGACCATGGACAGAACTATTGACATTGGCACAGCCAGGCTTTGCCCAAAACTTACCAGTTATTCATTGCATCACATGTTTTATATCCCACCATGGAACTCAAAGCTGTATACATATGGCTGCCAAGCATCTAGGTGCTGATAAGAATGCTGCCAACATTCTGGAGGGGGGGAAATCCAATAAAAATTACCATCCATAAAACAAGTTCAAAATATTTCACAGATCAGTAGATCAGATACAGAGTTTCCCAAACTTGGATCTCCAACTGTTTTTGGACTTCAGTTCCCATCATCCCTGACTACGAGCCCTGCTAACTAGGGATGCTGGGAGTTGTAGTCTACTCCTCTTTACAAATAGGGACGTGGGTGGTGTTGTGGGTTAAACCACAGAGCCTAGGACTTGTCGATCAGAAGGTCGGCGGTTTGAATCCCCACAACGGGGTGAGCTCCCGTTGCTCGGTCCCTGCTCCTGCCAACCTAGCAGTTCAAAAGCACGTCAAAGCGCAATTAGATAAATAGGTACCGCTCCGGCGGGAAGGTAAACGGCGTTTCCGTGTGCTGCTCTGGTTCGCCAGAAGCGGCTTAGTCATGCTGGCCACATGACCCAGAAGCTGTACGCCAGCTCCCTCAGCCAATAGAGATGAGCGCCGCAACCCCAGAGTCAGTCATGACTGGACCTAATGGTCAGGGGTCCCTTTACCTTTACCTCTTTACAAAGATACGGATGTTTATTTTTGAAGGCAGAGGAAGAGGCATTGATGACCTAGCAGGAATAGGAGAGCTCTATAGTTCTGGGGTGGGGACCTGATCTAGCCCTTATAGCAGGCAGGCTCAAAGTCACCTCCTATCAGTCCATGGGCAGTGATTTTAACCCTGATTTCTACAGGGGTCGGCTGTGTGATTGAGTTCCCTACAATGTCTGTATCCTGCCCCACACCTGACATCACATAGGGTATCAGGTGTGGAGCAGGTGGCCATGGATTGGGGGACGTGACCCCATAGACCACATTGGGACCTGTGTCAGGCCAGATTGGGTCTGTGGGCTGGAGGTCGCCTACCCTTGCCATATTGTAAGGAAACAAACTCTTAGCATCGCAGCCACCCAAAAAATAGAACTCCCTGCCTAGTGACATCAGGAAGGCCATTCACTGCTGAAAACATTTTAATTTATATATATATATATATAATTTTATTAGTTTTTAACATATCATTTTCAACAATAATTAAACATATTTTTAAATCTAATACATTTTTTTTACTTCCATCAATCACATCTGAAAATTTTCCAATCTAATCACTTATTCCTTACTTTCACTATTACCTTTAAATCTCATAACTAATATCTCTAATCTTTCTCTTTTTTGCAATGTTTCATATATTTCTCCTTACAAAACTTCTTGTAGTCCTACTAGCGTAATTTGTTGATTACAGTTGCTCTTCAAATAGTTCGTATATTTCTTCCAATCTTCTGTGAATCTCTGGTCCTGCAGGTTTCGAATCCTCCCTGTCATTTTATCTAATTCTGCGTAGTCCATTAATTTTGTCTGCCATTCTTCTTTCGTCGGAATTTCTTCTTGCGGAAACATTTTTGTTAGCCTACCCTGATATGTTGACATCGTTTCATCTGCTTTTAGTTGATCATCAAAGTTAATTATTTTAATGTTATTGTTTTATTCTTTTCGTAAACTGTTTTGAGGTTGCTGTTGTTTTACAAAAGTTTCATTAAACAAAATAGTATTGCATTGATCCTAGCCTCAGAGGCCTGCTCTGACCTTGAAACAGACCCTGCCTTCTCAAATGAAGGGAGTCCACACATTTGTGTTCAAACTTCATCACTTTAGCCAATAGGGTGTGTGTAATAAAATGAAGCCTAGATCACCGCAGGGAAAGATGAGGGCAGGCAACGCTCGATCAAGGCAAACGTTTTTGCAGACTGTGCAGGAAAAATAAATAGCCGAAAGGGGAAAGCTCTTTTCGACAGTCATGAGAATGTATGACCAGCATTCATTTCAGCTTGACTCAATTCAAGCTGGATCAGTTCATTTCGTTTTCCCCCCACTGAGGTTTCCCTGGTTTTCATTTGAGATGACATTTTTAATACACAGAAACGAAACCAGGATGCAAAGGTTTAATATCGCCATGTAAGAAACAACAAAGATATTGGTGAGATAATCCCCTGGTTTGTTTTGGGGAGTGGGGGAAATCGTGTCTGAAAGAAAAATAATCTTCCACCGCCCATTGTATTTTCTTCATTTTGACACTGCTAATATTCTTCAGGAAACTGTGATGTCATTTCCTCTTTGCTGCCTAGTTACATAAATGCTGGAAAACAGCCATTTCAAACAAGCCTCCAACAGATGGCTATGTGTATAAAATGCCAGAAAGTGAGAGCCGCCACTTACTGTAAAAATGTTCCCCCACATATGGTATAATGTTTATTTTATAACCACCCCTCCCTCTCTCTCTCTCTCCTTCTCTGGGTCTTATGTGGCTCATTCTCCTAATTTTTTCCAGGCACAAATCCCTAGGAAGTGACTGTACAACGGCAAAGCAAAACAAATTAAAATTATTAAAATATAAAATAATCTGAGTAGAACATGGCTTTGCAGCTTAATGTTTAGCAACCAGAATAAACAACCCCAAAGCGTGAGGGAGTCGGTGTAAAATGCTTCATTTGCTGGAGTACTCTAAAACTTAATTTTAAAAGGCCTTACGGTACAATCCTATGTGAGTCCGTTCAGTGGGGCTGACTCCCACATAGGATTGCGGCTTTAAACCACGAGAACTCCAGGAAGCCCAAATATCAGGAGTGGTGATAATAAAAGTTTACTGCGGCTTTGAAAGTTTGATGTGCTGAGTAAGTTAAGTTCCACAAACCTGCCTTTGGTGCGGTAAAAATATCTGAAGCATCCATGGTGCAGATTCATTGCATGACACGCCCGTAAGGGGAAACAGATGGGCTTGCAGCCTGATTCTGGATTGAGCAACAGGAGCAGCAAACAGTCAAGACCGGAAGTTGTCTACACTATGAGGACTAGATTCTTGTCTGCTTGTTTTTAAGTTGCTAATATTGATACGGTATTGGGACATCTGTTTGCACATGGTTCTTCATAACTATCATGTGTGTTAGATTAGGCCAGTGGTCAGCAAACTTTTTCAGCAGGGGGCCGGTCCACTGTCCCTCAGACCTTGTGGGGGGGGCAGACTAAATTTGGGGGGGATGAATGAATTCCTATGCCCTACAAATAACCCAGAGATGCATTTTAAATTAAAGGACACATTCTACTCATGTAAAAACACACCGATTCCCAGACTCTCTGCGAGCTGGATTTAGAAGGCTATTGGGCCAGATCTGGCCACCAGGCCTTAGTTTGCCTACCCATGGATTAGGCTGAGAGTCAGGGATTTGCCTAAGGTAGCTTGATGATCTCCATGGGACTCTGTTCCTGTTCACACGTGCATCGGTATCATTTCAGAACCATGCCATCAAGTATCGCTTTACATTTGTGAAATGTTACAAATCATATGTCAGGGGAGAAGCTTCTCAAACACAATACTGTGTCCTGTTCTGGGAAGTTGCTTCCTGCCTTCCTTTTCACTTAACTATTCTCCCCATAAACATTTTTGCCTCTCACCACCCTCAGTTCAATTTCGTTGTGCCTTTCTGCCCCCATGTAAACATCCAACATTGTTGGTTAATCTGCAGGATAAATAAAAGACGCCTTTGCCATGTGGTGTCTCTCTGGCCACGTGGGTAAGCGAGACGATGCTGGCAACTGCCAGTTAACTGCAGCTCATTCGTCTCCCTTTTCTGTGGCAACACTCTCGCACATCTCCAAGGAGACAGGCTGACCCTTCCTGCCAATGTCCCCAGAGATGGAGGAATCCAAAGCAGTGAAATCACAAAGTCTTGCCCTCTCACTACATTACATCACTCTAAGGGCCAGGGATCAGTGCAATTAGCCAAGAGAAAAATGAAGGGGTTGCAGGGTGGTAACTAAAAAAACACACAAAAACACCATGGATCCCTCCCTCCCCCCTTTTCACTCTTAGCATTGTACAGAGATCCTTGGAAAGAGACCAGCATCCCTGGTCGTGATGTACCCTTGCTGCTTTCGCGCATGTACCAGGTTGCAAAAGAACACATTTGGGGAGATGCTCATTCCTAAAAGGTAGGGCTGTGCCCTCCAACTTTGCAAAGCTTCTCTTGGGATGGGCTGCCTGAACTTTACCAAATATACTAATAAGTTCCATATGCCCTATTTTTTCCTCTTTTTTTTGAAGAACACATTTTCAAAGCAGCAAATGTTTTGACGGATCGGCTCGCAGAGGGCCTGAATGCTGTTATACACATCGTTTAGCATTTCACAAGGCCCCCACTGTTAAATTCTGGGAACAGGGCCAGAGTGACCTACCTAATGTTGAATTAACTAGCTCCAAAAAGAGAGCAAGAGGTTTGGTGTGTGGGTGGGGGAGATGGGAGCGGGAGAACTCTTAACTATTGTGTTGCCCTACAGCGGATCTGGAATGTGAACATTACTTTGCATCGCCGGTCATTTCTCCAGGAGGCAAATTGGATTTGGTCCTCTTGGCGACTAAGACAAAGAAAAGCTTCATGCAAAAACAAAACAGAAACATCTCTGAGCACCAGCAGAAGCTTTACACACTTTACAAACTATGCAGGATGCTTAAAACCTGATCATACAAACATTCATTCAGAAGAAGGTCCCACCAATTTCAGTGTGACTTGCCCCCAAGGAAGTGGGCAAGTTGCATTACATCTCTCTCCTCCACAACTAGCGATGAAAGAAGGCATCAGTTTCCATTCCAACCCATGTTCATTGCGTGCGACACTGCTTCTGTTCTGCTGCAGTTTAGCTTCTGACAACGTTATTCATCTCGCTGTCTGCTGTGGTTGAATTTTATGTAATTAATTAATTACGCTATTCCACACCATTCATTTCAATGCAAAGAAAGTACAGTGGAAATGGGTGGTGGGGGAGTAATCAGTTACGTATTGTTTGAGGACTGAAAGCAACAACAGTGAATACTGGTTGTATTTGCTGCATTGATTTCTATTCCAGACATAGGAACAGAAAGTGAATATTGGCAATTTCTGCTCCTGTTTTCATTTCCATCTGAATTCTCTGGCATCCATATCCACAACCACTCTGAATAAATGAGAGGGCTGCTGTGGGCAGAATGGGACACCACCATTGTTATCTCCCAAAAGATGTGTTCCACTTGGTTCTCTTCATCCAGAACATAGTCACTATATACGCTCCAATCTTGTTTATGGTCCTTCTCCACTGACATCCTCATTCAGTTGTCATAGTTCCAGAAATTGGTTTGCTAGACTTTCAGGTGTGTGAACCTTGACATGATCCATTTTATGAGAACTCAATTTATGAAGACAATAATTGTTGCTCCAAGGAGGTTCCACATGTCCTTCCTTCACCACTCTTCTAGCCTCTCTAGGATGGTAGCTCCTTCCTTCCTCTCTGTTAGCCCAGAAAGTTTTTCCTTGGTTGTTAGGGCCTATGTGTGTAGGAGAGGTAGTGATCTCTTTTTATTTTCTTTGGAAGACCAAAGTAAGCTGGGAGCCAAGCTGATGGCTGGATGGAGGTAGTTCCAAAAGTGGGTGGAGTCAAAGCCAGAAGTGGAATCAAAGCCAATTCTCCACCCCTAGTCTATATACCTAAGAATAAATCTTCCATAAATGGAATCTGTGCTTGTGGCTACAAAGTGCTGGTGACTATCTCCACTACGATGTGTCTTTGAATCTGAGTAGTGGCTTCTGGCCAGGTCATTACTGGGTAGAGCGTGCAAAACAAGCTGGACCTCTGCTCCAAAAAAGCAAGGCAATACTTGTGTTCTTATTAAGTGCCAAACATTAAAGCGGGTGGGTAGGACTGAATGTGTGCCATAAGCTGTATTTTAATGAGTCCTGGGTTAGGAGGAAAGGAAGAGAAAGTGAGGAAGGCTAGCAATGTGAAACGGTCCACTTTGAGCAGCAGATTCCAGAGAGGGCGGCAGAGACCGCCTCCAAGTTGGGCCAAACTATAGTAGATGGGACCTTAATTGTGCAAATATAATTAATGCACACATTTTATTGGTTCAAACAACACAGCACAGAATAATAATAATGGCAAAATGAAACAGAAATGGAATCATGTGTACAGTTCATGTGCAAGTAACAAATAAGAAAGTTATTTATTTATTTTTCTTGGAGGAGATAGATAGATGATAGATAGATAGATAGATAGATAGATAGATAGATAGATAGATGATAGATAGATAGATTCACAGGCCTCCTCTGCAGAGATTCTGAGTAGCTACTGGGCAGTTGTAGCAAGAAAACAGAGTAAACCAACTATTTGGTTGGATGTGCCAGTAGTACTCAGAAGGTCGTTTTGAAAATGTCCTTCCTGACATGTAGCAAATAAACACATGTCATGTTATTTTTTTAAAAGAGTCTGGGATGTCTTGTCCTTTTTTAAACTCTAATTGATGTGTTATTTTCTATATAACTGAAAGATTCCACGGGTCCGATAGCACAGAACATCCACACTTACCTTTCCTCTGTGCTTTCCAAGTAAGGTCCACGTGTTAAAGCTCTGTGTTGAAGTGCTCCTTTCTTCTCTCCAGAGATTCCCCTGCTCTTCACCTCTGAATCAGAGCAAAGAGCAATCCATGGAAAACCATTCATCATGGGGTTTCTCAGGAAAAGCTTGGCAGCAAAAGGTAAGTGAGGATAAGGCCTGATAGGCATTGGAAATAATAATAATAATAATAATAATAATAATAATAATAATAATAATAATAATTTGTTTATACCCCGCCCATCTGTCTGGGTTTCCTGAGCCATTCTGGGCGGCTTCCGACACAATATTAAAATAAAGTAATGCATCAAACATTAATCATTAAAAGCTTCCCTAGACAGGGCTGCCTTCAGATGTCTTCTAAAAGTCTGGTAGTTGTTGTTCTCTTTGACATCTGGTGGGAGGGCGTTCCACAGGGAGGGTGCCACTACCGAGAAGGCCCTCTGCCTGGTTCCCTGTAACCTCACTCCTCACAGTGAGGGAACTGCCAGAAGGCCCTCGGCACTGGACCTCGGTGTCCAGGCTGAACGATGGGGGTAGAGACACTCTTTCAGGTATCCTGGACCGAGGCCATTTAGGGCTTTAAAGGTCAGCACCAACACTTTGAATTGTGCTCAGAAACGTACTGGAAGCCAATGTAGATCTTTCAAGATCGGTGTTATGTGGTCTCGGCAGCCACATAACAGAAGAAATACATGTGCATTTTATTTTATTTTTCTCCAAAATTTCCTAATCTGATTATATTTGCATTTTATGTTATCTTTTACATGATGTAAAAAGCACATTTGGAAATCTCGCAGAGTCTAGTGGGAGTTAAGAATAAACTGTCCTGTGAATGCAGCCAGAGAACATGATTTGCCCTAAATGTGGAGTATGCCAAACCTTTACTGTTTTTGATCATAAATAGACCATATGGACCATTTTGGAAGTAAATTGCATTCCACCTTATTTTGAGTGCCTTCGTAGGCACCTGTTACATTCATCCCTCGATAGACGCACAATTGCTCACATGTCACAACCCAGCACAGGGCTGGGCATGCTTAATGTTGCAATCATATGCATATTTACCTGGCAGTAAGCTCCACTGAATGCAGTGAGACTTACATCTGAGTAAGTAAGCATAGGCTGGTGCTTTAAAGTCTAAAGAATTTAAAGTGATTCATCTCATAGGAGCCAACTCCAGGGGGCTGTGGGTGCTTGGGCGCCCACAATAATATAATTGTGGGGGCAAAGTAAAGTAAAGGTAAAGGGACCCCTGACCATTAGGTCCAGTCATGGCCAACTCTGGGGTTGCAGTGCTCATCTTGCTTTATTGGCTGAGGGAACCGGCGTACAGCTTCTGGGTCATGTGGCCAGCATGACTAAGCCACTTCTGGCGAACCAGAGCAGTGCACAGAAACACCGTTTACCTTCCCACCAGAGCGGTACCTATTTATCTATTTGCACTCTGACGTGCTTTTAAACTGCTAGGTGGGCAGGAGCAGGGACTGAGCAACGGGAGCTCACCCCGTTGCAGGGATTCGAACCACCGACCTTCTGATTGGCAAGTCCTAGGATCTGTGGTTTAACCCACAGCGCCACCGATGTCCCATTGTGGGGGCTAGGCACCCACAAAGTCAATGAGGAAAGCCAGAGAGAGGCAGCCAGCCAGCCTCTGTGGCGCTGCCTCCAAGAGAGAAGCAGTTTAGCTCCACCCTCCACAGCCAGCCAGCGAGGCACCCTTTTTGGGGACCCCAAGACCCTCCCTGTGGAAAAGGGTGCCTCGCTGGTTGCGGAGAGGAGGAGGAGGACGTTGTGGACATGCAACGGCACACACACACATGCCTGCATGTAGTGCATGTGCTGCCACATGTCCAAAGTGTCATGTTTTTGGAGGAGCAAGGCCCCCTCCAAAAACAAGACATGACATCATGTGTGTGATGTCACATGCACTATTTGCAGGCGTGTGCGTGTGATGTTATAGGTCCGTGTTGTGGCAATGGGCGCCCACAATCCTGAGGTTGAGATGGCGCCCCTGATTCAGCTTAACTGTCCCTAACTCAATACTGGATTCTGGGCTTTGCATTAATGGTTGGATTGCATTTAAATGTCTCTCTGTGCAGAAGGATCAGCAGGAATGATAAATGTGGCATTCTAGAGACCCTTTTATTTACGACAATGCATAGAGCATGGAAGTGAAACCAGACAGGATCTGGTTTATCAGGGCGTTGACTTGGTCAAAATTGCAATGTAAATAATGGTGGCTTCCTTCTTCCTCATCCACCCCCCTGCTAAATCAGCAATAATAGGTGGAAGACAGAAAAAAATAGAAAAGGCAAAGAAAGATTTTGAGAGTTAGCGTATAAGCAGCTATTCATAACTAGCTGCAAAGAAGGCTGAGATCAATCTGAGGACTCACAGAGCTCACAGTCCTCACAATCTGAGGATTCACCATCAGCCTTGCATGCAGGACATCTCAAGTTCAAACCCCGGCACCTCCAGGAAGGGGTGGCAAAGACTGCCACCTGAAACCTTGGAGAATCACTGCCAATCAGGGTAGACCATACTGCGCTGGATGAACTGTTGGCCTGACTCCTTTAATCCTATCATACTATATGCTGCTGCATAGGGAACACAATGGCTGCTGAACCAGCATAACATCAGTGTGATCAGTTAAATCCCCAAAGTTATATTGAAATATATAGCAAGGCATTTTGTTTTAGGTGCAGAGGTGGAATCCTCTAAGGATTCTTCTCCGCACTTTGTTGGTCTGAGAGATGTTCTGCTTGCCCCATGCTTTCTGTGCATGAGCCTAGCAGTTTTCCTGATTGGTGACTGCTCCAATTTAGCAGTGAAGAGAAGGCTTTTTGGAGGGAAAGTGGTGGGACAAGTCAGTGGCGTAGCGTGGGTTGGCAGCACCCGGGGCTGCACGGAGGAAGGAAACAGACGGAGTATGCCTGCACGTTCAACTGCCTAACCGGGTCCACATAACCCAGGAGATTGCAGCCACAGAGAAAAGAAAAGAAGAGTTGTTCCGTTGTCTGGACAGGACAGACAACCTGGTTCACATGGAGAAGCCATTTTCAATGGAGCCCAGCGACGGAAGTGCACAGCTATATTGAGGCAGCACTGGGTGCTGAAACTTTGTGCCACTAACAATTTTGTGCCCAGGGCAACCACCCCTGTGCCCCCCATGCTGTGCCACTGGAACAAGTGGAAGAGTGGATGAGCTTTCTTACATGCTGACCGGCCCCAGCTCAGAAGGCCGCAATGGTGTGATAAAGTTTCTTTACAGTGGTACCTCGGGTTACATACGCTTCAGGTTACAGACGCTTCAGGTTACAGACTCTGCTAACCCAGAAATAGTACCTCGGGTTAAGAACTTTGCTTCAGGATGAGAACAGAAATCGTGCAGCTGCCGCACAGCGGCAGCAGGAGACTTTAGTAGAAACGTTATAAGGAATTAAGTAGAAACGTTATAAGGAATTAAGTATAAATAGATTAATAGAGTATTAAAGGAAAAAATAAGGTTAGAATGAGTTAAGATAATTATAGGATAGAAAACAGAGGAAGATGGAAAGGAATTGCTGAAATAATTAACAGAAGTGGAATACGAAAAGGGAGGTGTGAGGAGGTCGTGGAAATAAGTGAATGAAAGATTGGATAATGAAATTGTTTGATTTATTTTATTGTTTTTGTTTTGTTTTGTTAGTTTAATGTATTGCATTGTATTGTCTTTTTAGTGTTTAAATTTTTGGAAAAGTAATAAATATTATTTTTTTTTAAAAAGAACTTTGCTTCAGGATGAGAACAGAAATCACGCAGTGGTGTCGCGGCAGCAGCAGGAAGCCCCATTAGCTAAAGTGGTCTTCAGGTTAAGAACTGTTTCAGGTTAAGAATGGACCTCCGGAACGAATTAAGTACTTAACCCGAGGTACCACTGTATTTGGTTGTTGGTTAAACTGTAAGCTACCTTCCAGGGCAAAAAGGTCTCTCTCACACAATAGCAAATAAAACACACAATAGCAAATAGAACAACATAATTTAGAAACATCTCAGTGCCCATCCATACAACCAGCCCAGGTTTTTTTAAAAAAATAGCAGTAAAATAGCCACAAGTCATCCATAACCAGCCCAAGTTCTTAAGCAAAAGACAACCCTGCTAAGAATAATTTGAAGCAAATCAGTTCTTATTTAGAAGTTCAGAACTGATGAACGGAACAATCGAGGAGTCTGTAAAAGTGGGTCTGCCACAAAGGAGCTCCTCACATTTCTAGTGTCCACCAGTCTAACTGATCTTGGAGGTAAACCAGCAAGCAAGGTTCCTGAAGGACTGTTGTACAGCAGATGCTCTTCCGCTAGCTCAGTGATTCATCACTTCTGGGTTAGAACCAGTATCTGAAACAGCTAAGCAGCATTATAGATCTCATTTTTGCGGGGGCAGCAGGAGGGAATTGTGCATCTACAGCAGATTTTCTTTTTCTGCCTGCCTGATGCTGAAGGAAACTGGGATACGTTGAGGGCCAAGCATGCATCCGTCAAGACTCGCTGACATGAGAATGCTAAAGCAACGTATGCGTATCGAGAGGGTGCAACCGCCCAAACCCTAATTCCATTGAGATGCAAGCCAAGGAAAGCCCGCACTCTAGGAAAACATTCCCAAAGCATGGGTGGCCTGAAAGGAGCCTGACCACATGGGGATACCCCAGCCAAGAAAAGCTGTACTTGTAGGATTTCAAAACCCAGTTAGAAAGCCTTGGCTTGCTGGTCCTGGTGTGTATGTATGGGCTTTGCAAGGATGCAGCGGCCATGAGATGATGTTTATCTTATGACGCAGCTCAGCTCCAGTTCACCACATTCGGTGGCTGCAGCTCACAATTCCTTATGGTGTTACTTTCGCTAAGGCTTAGCCACCTATCTTGAGCAAAGCAACAACAACCGCCTGGCACAGGATTTAATTAACACACAACTTTTGGGAAGTGACACGGGTGTTTGCCCTGCCTCCTCGGCCATTTTCTTTTGGTGATGCCCATTAAACCTCCTGGTGGGTTGTCAGTTCCTGCCAAATGCTATGGGTTGTGACCAATGACACCTCCTTAGCAATCTGTCGGGCTCCGTGTTTGTTGAGGTCCTGCTGCCTAAAGGAGCATTGGGGACTTTGAGTGTTGGGCACCATCTCCCCATCGCTGGTACTGCTGAGCCATTGAGCCTCTGGTTCATCACTGTTGACAGACAGATTGTCACTCTCCTAGGTTTCAGAAGGGGATCTTCCTGTAGGTGCCAGGAATTGAATCTGAGACCTTCTTCATGTCAAGCACATGTTCTTTCACTGGCTTTCCCCCTTCCATGAACACCAGTTTTCAGGTAATCCAGACTGCCTTCTTCAAAGCCCCCTTCACTCTTGAGCCACCCCTTTCCCCATAATCTGTCCCTGCTGCATCCTCCGTAAGTAAGTGCCTGAATTTTATGAAGTTTGGCTTGATACTGGTTGTTCTGCCCATATGCTTGGCTATTCTCTCCTCCACTCTCTCATACCTCCTTGCCCCCCCCCCTTTTTGGAGATATTCATTGATGTATCTCAGTGCTCCCTCAAAATTGGCACTCTATGAAAATGATATACAGGTGGTACATGACACCAGTCAAGCTTGCAAAAATTTACCATGCGCCCGATAATAAATGTTGGAAATGTAAAGAAAATGAAGGTACTTTCTTTCACCTTTGGTGGACGTGCCCAAAGATTAAGGCTTTCTGGGAAATGATATATAATGAATTGAAAAAGGTATTTAAATATACCTTTTTGAAGAAACCAGAGGCCTTTCTCCTGGGCATAGTCGGCCAATTGGTGCCAAAGAGGGACAGAACTTTCTTTATGTATGCCACAACAGCAGCAAGAATACTTATTGCAAAGTATTGCAAGACACAAGACCTACGCACCTTGGAAGAATGGCAGATGAAGGTGATGGGCTATATGGAATTGGCGGAAATGACTGGCAGAATCCGAGACCAGGGAGAAGAGTTGATGGAGGAAGATTGGAAAAAGTTCAAAGATTATCTACAGAAATATTGTAAAATTAATGAATGCTAGAATGATGTTGGATAGAAACTAAGTGGTCTTTAGCTGAAAGGTTATAAGGGAATATGAAAAAAGGGTTTATTAATATGTAAAAATCTAAAATTACAATATTTTTGTGATTAATGACTAGGATACATAAAGAGGGGAGGGATTTGCTGAACGAAATAACTGAACTGGAATACAAAAAAGGAAGGTGTGAGGAGGTCCTGGAAACAAGCAAATGAAGGTCAAGCAATGAAAGGAATGAATTGTTTTTAAATATTCTTACTTTGTATTTTTTTTTCTTTCTTTGTGCGTTTTGTAAAATCTTGAAAACCTTAATAAATATCTTATAAAAACAAAAAACAAAATTGGCACTCTAGTCAAGCAACTTAGACAGAATTCATAATTGCTGCAGTGCAGTGGGGGTCCAGCTTAACTCCATTGGCACAGATTAAATTGTAATAAGCAAAAACTACCACTTTTATAGACTGGGTAACCAAGACAGCGAAAATCTGTCTTTCTTACTGTTTCTTGCAACAGCTGTCCAGCCTCCATCCAAATGGTGAGTCACTAAAACCCCACACCCTTTCCCCACTACTGGTGGAAAACATAGAACATGCTTATATAATAAGAAAACCAGCCATGCCGCATGTAAAACCATTGCTTGTTTTGATGATATGATACAACATCTTGCTCCTCTAGTTCACAGAAAATGGCCCAGGTGTTGCTTGGAAGTGAAGGTGCATGCGATTTGGACCGCAGGAAGCTTCTGTCTCTTATTCCCACATTTCTGGAATAATGTACAAAAATGGATGCATGGGCTTTTAAGTGCACATGCTGCCTCTACGTCTGGTGCTCTTGCATTTAAAATCCACATGCTTTTTCTGATATAGTATCCTGTCAGAATACCCTCCTTTTCAAAGTCCAGCATCTCACTTACCCGGCTTTGGGAAGGCAGCACAAGTTTGGGGGGGGTGCCAAATATTGCAGAAGGTCACCAAATAAGTCCTCGAGGACCACATGCAGCCCTCATGCCATGCATCGGACTACCCTGCTATAAATGCATGGTGTGAATGTATCCTGACCCTGGGGAGTCACTGCTAGATGGTCCAAGTGTCTGACAGCTTCCTATGGCCCAAATCTCTCTGTATGTGAAGGATTAGCACATCAGGGGCACACCAGGTACGCAGCCTGGGAGTCATTTTGGACTTCCAGCGGTCCATGGAGGTGCAGGTCAATTCTGTGTCCAGGGCAGCTGTCTACCAGCTCCATCTGGGACTCAGGCTGAGACCCTACCTGCCCGCAGTCTGTCTCGCCAGAGTGGTGCACACTCTAGTTATCTCCCGCTTGAACTACTGCAATGCACTCTACATGGGGCTGCCTTTGAAGGTGAGTAGGAAAATGAGAGTACCCCTAAACATTTTTTTAGAGAAAAAGCACTGACTAATCCAGAATGCAGCAGCTAGACTGGTGACTGGGAGTGGCCACCGAGACCACATAACACGGGTCCTAAAACACCTTGATTGGCTCCCAGTATGTTTTCAAGCACAATTCAAAATATTGGTGTTGACCTTTAAAGCCCTAAATGACCTCAGCCCAGTATACCTAAAGGAGCATCTCCACCCCTATCGTTCAGCCCAGACACTGAGGTCCAGTGCCGAGGGCCTTCTGGTGGTTCCCTCACTGCAAGAAGTGAGAGGAGCACCAGAAGGCCCTCAGAGCTGGACCTCGGTGTCCGGGCTGAACAACAGGTTACAGGGAACCAGGCAGAGGGCCTTCTTGGTGGTGGCGCCCGCCTTGTGGAACACCCTCCTACCAGATGTCAAGGAAATAAACAACTACCTGACTTTTAGAAAACATCTGAAGGCAGTCCTGTTTAGGGAAGTTTTTCATGTTTGATATTTTATCGTGTTTTTAATATTCTGTTCGAAGCCGCCCAGAGTGACTGGGAAGTAATAAATTATTATTATTATTATTATTATTATTATTATTATTATTATTATATTTTAGAATCACTAATGTGATAGCTTTCCACATACAAGGATGTTTGTGTCGTGAGGGCACTATTCAGACATCCAGTTTGCTCTCCTTCCTGTGAGGTGGCATGGTCCCATGAGGACCATACGACGAGCCTTTCCTGGGCCTGTTGAATTGCCTCCCTCAGGCTTACTCTTTCTCTGTTGTTGCTAAAATGCTCTGTGGTTTTCCAGCTCCAACTTGATGCATGTAGCTTTCATTCATTCCTCTGTTTGATCATACAAAACCAAATCTGATATGCATGTGTTGGAAACAATGCCATGCTTTTTTCCACAATAAGTCACAAGAACAACTCCCAGGAAGCCGACATAAATTTAGCTAAAGTTCTAACAATGGAGAACAGCTTAAAGCTGACCTTAGTACTTGCTTTGGCTGGATGTTAACTAAAACTGGAACAATTATTGCCAAGGCTATTTGCATGGCCCTGTCAAGAGCAGTGTGTGTCAAATGTGTGACATGGCCCATGTTTTTACCTCAGCGACTCCCCTGCCTCCCCTCAAAAGTTTCCTGTTATTCTCAGGAGCTGAAATGGCAACAACACTTCTTCTACTCTTCCAAACACCGAAAAGAACCAGCCAGTCTTTCACATTTGGCCCAGAGGTGATCTCGACAAGCGGGACCACACAAGAATAAAAAAGAGCCTTTTGCTGCCTGCCAGGATCCCTGACAAGATTCTTGAGATTGCCGGTGGTTTCTGGATAGCAGGAGGAATGGAAAACTACCTTCATTTCCTGTCTGAAATGTTAAACATTAGAACAACTTAGTAACCCAATTACTAAACTGCAGTTAAAACTTGTTAATACCTGGGCAAAAGGTACACAAACGCTACTGTATTATTGCAGACTGCAAGCACCTCCTGATAAGATAATCACTGGTAAATATAGGGGGGGTGCAATTTCTTTTCTGGTGGGGTTTGAAACAAAATTGTACTACCCTGAGCCTGCTGTGAAACTAGACTTGCTTGCTTGCTTGTTTGCTCCAGGTTGATAGCCTGGTTCAAATTGCATCTTCTGCTCATTGGTTGTTCATTTATCAAATCTTCAGATGAGCAATAGGTAAAAAAGCAGGTTGTGTGAGCGATTTGTATTCTGAATATTCAGAATTTTCCATCCAGGTTTAGCTATTTTATGCTTGTGTTTTGTGTCCTGGTTTTATAGAATAAAAGTAGATGGGCATTCTCTGATACAGCCCCTCATTACCATTACCCCTTTCACTGCCTGCAAATCTTTGCAGGCTGGAGCCAGGAAGGGGGCAGGACTTGTGATAGTAAGATAAGGGCAGTCAAATGCAAAAGAGGTCAAGGTTCCTTATTTAGAAGACGTATTTTCAGCAGATGCCAGGGACTGGGCAGAGGCTGAGGAGGAATAGTGGAGACCACCTCCCCAGCCTGGCCCTCCAAGAGGAGGAGGAAGACAGTATAGATTTACAACAGGGATTTGCGGGAGGTTACAGCTCAGCAGCAGATGAGGGAGAAAGTTGGGAAATAATGGGAGAGCCAGAGCAGCAGGTGACTGACACGTTGTCATTGGAAAGCATTCCTGACCCATTTTTAAATATAATTTCAACAAAATACCAGAGGCATTTCTGTTAGGTTTAGTTGGAGAGGATATTCCCAAAAAAAGATGTAAATTTGTTTATGTATGCAACAACGGCCACAAGGATACTTCTGGCTCAGAAATGGAAACAGCCGGAAATTCCAACATTGGAAGAATGGCAGAATAAGATGGTGGAATACGTAGAACTGGCAAAGCTGATGGGGAAGATCCGGAATCAGCATGAACTGTTTCAAAAGGACTGGAGCAAATTTATATCATATATGAAAGAGCATTGTAAACATCTGAAAACATTTGTAGGTTTAAGTTGAAATGTTTTGTAAAGTGAATATAAGAAACTGATTTACATATAATGAGGTGAAGTAGAAAAAGAGGATATAAGGTAAAAAAGTGGATATAGAAATGCTAAGAATTCAGTAAAGATATTTGGAAGTCAGAAAAAGGGCGGGAAGGAGGTCGATGCTCAGTCTGAGCAAGGTTTTAGTGACAGAATTATGTAATAGAATGTGATAATGATAAATATGGAAAACTTAATAAAAAATATATTATTATTTTTTTAAAAAGGAAAGCATTCCTGACAGGCCATCTCCCAGAACCCAGTGAGCATTAAAAGTAGGAGAGCAAAGAGCTTGAAGACAGAGGGCACATAGCAGCACCCGTAGAGGAGGTGATGATGATGATGAATGAGGAAGTGGGGGAGACGGGGGGTGGAGATTCACTTGGGCCAATGCCATTACCCAAGAGCCTGGGTTCTATAGCCTCTCTCTGTAAAGTTTGAAATAAAAAAGGACTGTAAGAAACTTTTCCTTGTCTTTGTACTTTCCTGGGCAACCAGCTGGGAGCTGCTGACAGCATCCTGACAACAGATATGCCTTGTCCCTCTTCTACACCACAAAGGTGCAGAACCAATGAGCTTGATTTCCCTAGGCCTGAATCACAGAATTGGAAGGGCCTTGGAAGTCAACACCTTGCTGAATGCATGGCACATAGCTCTCCGGCCTCTTCCTGAATCCGAGATTCAGGACAGTTAGATAGAAGTACAAATTCATGAAGCATATAGTTAAACTATGGAACTTGCTCTCACAAGAGTCAGTGATGGCCACCAACTTGGATGGCTTTAAAAGAGGATGAAACAAATTCATGGAGGAGAACTGGCTATCAGCCATTACTAGATATGATGGCTATGTTCTACCTCCATAGTTGGAGGAAGCATCACTTCTGAATACCAGTTGCTAGAAACCGCAGGCAGGGAGAGTGCTCCTGTGCTTGTGTCCTGCTTGCAGGCCTCCCACAGGCACCTGGTTGGCCACTGTGAGAACAGGAAGCTGGACTAGATGGGTTTAATCCCATCTTACGTTCTTGCGTGGCGAGTTCCCGCCCCCCACCAGGGAGAAATAAAGACACAGGACACCAGAATTAAGGTTAAATGGGCGAATTAGGCCACAACTTTATTGATTTCAGGAATGAGAGGCATTGGCTTAGGCATTGATCCTATCGACTATCCGGACGAATGGTCACCGTAGCGCGGGCGAATCCGCTGGATAAACATTCCCAAGGGAAGCCGTGACTCTGCCGTGATCCAAGGACAAACGGTCTACCCCTGCAAGAAATAAACCTAAGAAAGGGTGAGAAAAGACCCTAATACAAACCTTCCAACAAAAAACGTGCTGGCTGGCCGGCGAAAAGAGGGCGAGCCCCGGCCGTGCCGGCCCTAAATAGGGCAGGCTACGCCCCCCCCCAGCCACCCGATTGGCTGGCTGGGTGGACGACGCGGCCGGGATTCCCTCGTTCTCGCGGGGGCTGGAAGCCAGCCCCCCGCGCACGTGGGGTGGGTGTGAAGCCCGCAACCCCACCTCCTTGCCAGGTCCCGGAAGTGGCTTTATCAGTGAAGACTGCTGACCTTCCTATCGACTGTACATCCATTTCTACAGAATGGTTGTGATTGAACATTCGTTGTAACTGAGCTGAGTTCCACTGAATTTGACAGAGTTGCAATAAAAACCAATTTCGCTGCTTTCGCTGCTGTGAATTAGAACAAATCCATACCTCCCAACTTTCATATGTTTTTGGAAATGGGTGCTGCTTCTGCTTCTCCTTTGCAAAACAGTATTTAGGAAGGGCTGGTTCACAGGAGCAAAGCAGTGGGAGGGGGAGGGGTGCTTAACCCTTCTTCTCCCTATTGCTTTCCCTCCTGAAACTTTCCTCAGCTGTTTCCCCCTCAATCAGATTTCTGAAGAGAAGAGAGAGCCTGGCATGTTATGATATTGTATCACCCCAGGCTGGCACTGGATTTAGTTGCATCTTCATTATTGAAGAGTCGATCAAAGTTCTCCTAAATTCCTTGATGGTGTGTATCTAGCCTTTCACAACCCTTCCTGAAATGGAATGTTCTGGAGCCTCCAACTCTTCAGGGCCTCCAAAGGTTGAGATATAGAAATAATGACAGGCAAATGTTTCTCACTAACAGGGCAGCAGGTTATTTTTGGTATAATACAGAGCAATTTCATCAATTTAGGTTTAATTTTCATTCCTCTCTTCTTGTCTTTTTTTTTTTTTTGCCTCAGCAGGGTTGCCTCCATGTTTGAGGGGATCTCAGCAAGGTGCGCCACCTCTAGCTCCTACATTACTGGGCTCCTGGCCACCATTTTAAAATTTCAGAACGTCCCAGAGCAACACTGAGTACTCCAGGGCATTGTGGGACATTTAAAATGACAGTCAACTGTCACTGAGGGGTGGAGGGGGCTGTCACTAGGGTCAGCTTGAGGCTTGGCAGCTCCCCGTGAATGATTGGTGGGGGTCCTGGTGCTTTACCTCAGCACTGTCTATTTTTCTCCCCATGAATAGTACAACATGTGCTCACGGTCCCTTTACATAGTTACTCATACTACTGCTATGCTACAGTTTAATTGGTATTTTATTCTGTTATCCTCTGGTTTTTGCCTCCTTCACTACAAACACTCATGGGTAATAAGATCAGCAGAGAGGGCCCTATTGGTTGTTCCACCATCCTCAGAAGCTCTGGGAGGTGATAACCCAGGAAAATACTTTTCTTTCTTTCTTTCTTTTTTTGGAAGCCCCTAAGCTGTGGAAGGGGACGCGGGTGGTGCTGTGGGTTAAACCACAGAGCCTAGGACTTGCCAATCAGAAGGTCGGCGGTTCGAATCCCCGCAATGGGGTGAGCTCCCGTTGCTTGGTCCCTGATCCTGCCAACCTAGCAGTTTGAAAGCACGTCAAAGTGCAAGTAGATAAATAGGTACCACTCCGGCGGGAAGATAAACGGCGTTTCCGTGCGCTGCTCTGGTTCACTGCCTCGGCCAATAAAGTGAGATGAGCGCCGCAACCCCAGAGTCGGTCACGACTGGACCTAATGGTCAGGGGTCCCTTTACCTTTACCTTAAGCTGTGGAAACTCCCTACCCACAGCTTCATTAGACAACTTTTGGCAAATTCTGAAGACACACCTTTTCACTTTTGACACTTTTCGGGACTACCTTATTTCTGTGGTTGAATGTTGTTGGAAACTGTTTTAACATTGTGTTTTAATTGTTGAAGCCCACCTTGGGACCTCAGGGTGAAGAAGGAGGAATAAATTGTTATGATAATGATACTGATGATGTGTTGTCTCTTCTCGGCCTTTTGGCTAAGATCAAGTGTAGTATGTGTAGGATGTATTGTTGCAACCCAGAGAACATGGGGAGGAAGCAAGCTAGAAATGAAAGAAATATAAAGCACTCTTCAAGAACGCAGGTTCCCCTTCCAGTGCGTGAAATGTTTCCCAATTATTTTTGTTCTGAAGAAGTTCCCACTTTCGGTATTGAGCAAGAGTAACTGTCTTCCGTTACTCATCCTACTCTTTCCAAAAATGCAACTTGTACAAAACTTCCGTTTGTTCTTCAAGAAGGGTTTCCTGGAATGAAAGTCATAGGCAATGCAGCAGGTCCAAGAGCAAAGTCATGAACATCTCTTGCCACATCAGATTCCAGCCTTGTCGTTTTGAAATATTCTTCAAAACATGTCCTTAACATAACAAGCCATGCTTGTGATGTTGCGAGAGGGGTGGCAGAGGGGAGTTGCTACCAGTTATTCATAACGTGCCATAAAAATTATTTCAAGGATGAAAGGAATACTCCATCTGTCATGTATCAAGAGGGACTATCCCCAATTCCGCAAAAGTCAAAGAAAAAACGGTTTATAGGATCATAAAACTAACAAAGCAAGGCTTTGTAACAATTTTCTTAAACATAAGTAGAGATTGATGGCTGATCCTTAGGGGTAGAGCTATGAGATGACTAAGGACGGGGGAGAACATTTGGTTCTATTCACATCCTAAATATTAATCTGCATTTCCCTAAACAATGTGAAAACCGAAGCATCACACTTCACTGAATTTGGCAGATAAATTCTCAAGCCAACCTTGTCATCATGGACTGGTAGATGCAGAAGAATGGTGGAAGGCACCAGCTGGGATACCTCCATGGGAAGAAGGCTCACAGTCGAGAAACTGGTGGTGGGATTACGATGAGTGGTCAGAGGGAGAAGAGGGAGTAGAAGAGGGAGTAGACTGGAAAGAGGCTGCATTGGAAGTGGAAGAGGTAACAGGGTTTAGTTAGGAGGGAGAGTCTGTGGCAGACAGAAGTCCAGAATCAGAAGTGGAAGCAGAAGCAGGAGAGGAGGGAGGCCAAGAAGCAGAGATGAGTCAGGTTAGTGAAGAAGAAGCAGTGTCTCCCCCTCCTGCTGCAACAAGATCCATTCATCCATTCCTACCCAGGATGCCTTGGGTAATTAAAAAGAAAAAGTAGCAAGGGAAACATTCTTAAAGCTGCTTCTCCAGTGATTTTTCTGCTAAATCTCCCTGCTCCCAATGCTTCTATTTCCAACATGGAGAAAGAGGTCTTGTCCTGAAAATGTGGTGGGGGAGAAATTTTGGGGAGGCATTTTTAGCAGAAAAAGATCAGGCAGTGAAGAGGTTAAGAAGCCCTTTTGCTTCATGCGGATCTTCTGCTGCAGACTGGAGCCTCAATGGCTGCATTTTGAAATAAATAAAATGATTGGGGAGGGGCAGAATTAGACATGATTTACCTTGCCACCCAATGTATGTGTACCCGGAGACTAGCCCACTGAGTTCTGGATTCCTCATGGGAAGCGAATCATACATGAAATCAATAATAATAATAATAATAATAATAATAATAATAAATAATGTGACTCAGAGGTAGATCATCTGCTTTGCACCTCCAGGTAGGGCTGGGAGAGGCATCCCTGCCTGAATTCATGGAAAGCCACTGCAAGTCAACATGGACAACTGAGAGCAAGATGGACCAATGGCTTGCCTCAATATACAGCAGCTTCCTATGTTGACTTAGAAGCAAGTCCTATTGATTTCAATGGGGCTTACTCTCAGGCCAGTGGGGTTAGGGTCTCCTAAGGTTTAGGGTTGCGTCTTGCATGTTGCATATAGCTTGGCCCTTATGCCGCAATCTTGTGCACCTTTGCCTAGGGATTAAGCCCATTGAATTCAGCAAGCAAACTATATGTGAGGTTATTACACAATGTCCCTATTTTGTGGGATGTTGGAGGGTGCCTCTGCAAATGCCTATAATCAACATCGGAGTGGGATGGTGAGACAACAATCAATTGCTGACGGTAAGCCCAAACGCACAATGTAAAAACAAGAGAAAATGTAACTGAGAGTGGTTGATGTTGATGTTGGCAGGAGCTCCTGCTGAACAGCAGAGAAATACAGGATGCTCCTGCTGTTTCCTTTTTCTTTGCGAAATACATTTTCTCTAGATCACTTGGATGCATTCCCTGAAGGCCACCTCTGCAAACACAAATAGCCCAATGTAAATAGGGGTGGTTTCTTCCCCCCACAACCGGTTCAGCTTCTGACTTTTGCTGAATCAGGAGCAAAGAACTTTGACAAGCGTGTGCTCAAGATGGCAAGTGATAGCAAGAGAAAGTGGAGCATTTCGGAGTCTCTGCAAAGCCTATCTCTTACTAATAAAGGATAATGGTATTTGGCAAAGAGCAGCTCAGAACCTTAAATGACTGCGCTGCCTTACTGTAAGAACAATGGAAGCAGGGTAGTCCAAGTTGGAGGAGGCAGAGCGGCCAAGTCTCTCGGACTACAGCTCAATTTAGTATGATTGGACGGGTCCCAACATAAATAAATCATGTTCTAGTTAAAGAACCATCTTTGCTGGGAGGAAAGGGAATGATATCGCATGATGCATGCCCTGAATCAGGCCATCCAAAATAGCAACCAAAAAAAAACCACACCCCTACACAGCAAAAAACGGAATGAGCTAGAGAAACTGCAAAATTACGATTGTAACTTTTTTAGTGATAAGTTTTCTTGTAAATCACTCTGTGGGTTTTTTCTGCAATTAAGCAGTATATAAATTTTATGAAATAAATACATGAAAGAACTGAAACATGAATGGTCAAGGATCACCAACGCCGCACATGTGTTTGTGTGTGGGGTGTGTGCTATCCAGTATATTCTACAGAGTGTCAGGTATACCACTATCTTCCTGCTGAGCAGAAGTCATGGAGGTGTGCTTGACACAATAAGCTCCTGGCCTTCAGGGAACATGCTTCCTTTAGGCCAAGGTATCTGATTTAAGGAAATCAGCCCTGAGTGCTCACTGGAAGGACAGATCCTGAAGCTGAGGCTCCAATACTTTGGCCACCTCATGAGAAGAGAAGGCTCCCTGGAAAAGACCCTGATGCCGGGAAAGATTGAGGGCACAAGGAGAAGGGGACGACAGAGGATGAGATGGTTGGACAGTGTTCTCGAAGCTACCAGCATGAATTTGACCAAACTGCGGGAGGCAGTGGAAGACAGGAGTGCCTGGCGTGCTCTGGTCCATGGGGTCACGAAGAGTCGGACACAACTAAACGACTAAACAACAACATCTGGCTTAAAGAAGCTGACAGAATCAGAGGGGTTGGTGGATGAGTCCCTCAGGGATGTGGTGGTGGTGGTGTTGGGTGTCAACTCCCACAAAGTCAGGGAGAAGGAAGGTCTTGGAAAAGGAGTCGCTCTAAGGAAAAGGCAAATGATCACCTAGAAGGGACCCTGGCAATGGCTCCTGGTAGCAGTTGATTCAATCATTAGGGACATAGCTGGATTTGTGGTGGACATTTATTTATTTATTAATTAAATTTATATGCTTCCCATCGTCCAAGGATATTTCTACAATATAAAACTGCAAAGATACATGCAGACTGCATGGTAGCTTTCCTGCCTACTTCAAAGGTTGCAATTCTCATGTCACATTTAGATGGTCTGGTAGATAAGGCTGGGGGTGAGTCAGTGGTCGTGATGCATATTGGTGAGAATTATGTGGGGTTATATACTCCTGGGAGCAAAATATAGGTTACTAGGCAGGAGATTAAAAGTCAGGATATTAATATTTTTAATTCATGTCCAGAATGCTTGGATTTTATGTTCTTAAGTCTGGATCCAACCCAATACCCATAAAAGTAGGTATAACTTTTCATTCTCTTCTTTTCTTTAGGAATTTGGTCCTGTAACTTGCTCGGAGATTAAAAGAAAACATCGCCGAAGTCTTTGAGCGCTGGAAACTGAAAATATGGTGGACTGACATTATTACGGTGTCAAAGGTTGGTTCCTGCTGCTACGTGAATTCCAATCAGCCAGAGCGGAGGCATTTATAGAATATGAATCTTGAAGCAAAGCTGACAAGTTTATTTTTTCAAAGCAGGAGGCAGCTGTCCCAAAGCAACATTCTGCATTAATGACTTCATCATCTCCACTACAGCAAAGAAGCAACGCCAAGTTCATTTATCTTAGGCAGACAGCACTTAAGAATCCAAACCCAAGATTGCATTAAAACAAGTGGATTCAATTAGGGACAAACTGAATCCCCCTTACTGTCTTTCAAACCTCTCTTTTTTCCCCCCATTATGTTGTCCCCCATTGTGGGCCTTTGTTCTCTGTGACCATCTTTCACTTCCCATTCATTCTGCAGACAATTTGAATTATGCAGTCCTTCACTTAAGCTTCTGATGTCATCATGCAATCCATCAAGACATAATGTAGTACATTCCCATTTTTAAAGTGGTTTCTGGTTGGAATCCCTGGCTCTGTTTAATGATGTTCATGGTGATAGCATGACATCATTACGTACCGTGAGATATGGTTGTCCTGCAGTCTGACATCATCACACTGTCTCGTGACCAGTTCATTTCATGTGATACCTGGGATCAAAATGCATTGATAGCATAGAACGTCTTTGGGCTTGAGGCATGGGGGAATTGTGCCAAATGGTTTCAAACCAACACCAGTTGGGAGGAAGAATAACAGGGCTGCTTGTTCAACAACAAAAATCTGGATTTAACTGGATTTAACTGATACCTAATGGTCTCTGCAGTTCTGTCACCCCATTTCTAGCTGAAAAATTGGAGGGGGGACATTTTGGTGATTTTCAAGAGTGCCACACAATTTTCAGGGGATTGAAACTCACAGGAGGCCTCCAGTGGCTCTGATCAGTTGGTGACCACCATTTTTTTCACACCAGAATAAGAGCTTCCATGAGACCCTCTACTACTAAATGCAGCCATAGAGAAATAGCATGTCAGAGACGACTTGGCCAAATGCTTGTCCTAGGTAAGGAGAACATTCCCATTCACAAAGCCTCAGCAGCAGCAGCCTAAAATGCAAAGCCTTCCCACCTGATTTTTGCTGACTGAGCTGACTGCTGCTCAAGGTGTGTGGCTGGATTCACTGCTAGATTTTGCAATTCACCCTCATGCATTTTGCAACCTGCTGCCTGCTCCTTTCTGGTCTATCGACTCCGCACGTCACGACTTTATGCAGATGAGCCTCAGAAGTTATTGTTTTACTGCAGTGATGAATGAAAAGCAAATAGTTAACAAGTGACTGGAAGTCTCTATAACTTGCTGACCTTCAGAAGTCCATATAATGTGATTTCAGGCCACCAAGTAATAAATAGACTGGGGTAATATTTGCAGACATGTCTGGAATGCCATAACTTGCTCCCTCTCTTACGGGAAAGTCATTAATGATCATGCACAGAGGTTGACGATTACATGTTTCTCCAGGAAACATGTTTCTCTTGTCACTAGTTTAAATTAAGCTTTTCTATATTGCTGTGAATGGCTTTTCTCTTCATTCTGTTTCCCAAATGAGTTCTGTTTCTGATGGGTTCAGCACTGCTTGCAAGCCCTCATTCCCAACAAATGAGTCCTCATCCAACAACCGGAAAAGGGTATAGAAACAGCCTCTCTTACGGCGTTTGGATCGAGAAAGAACAAGTTCTTCATCTGAATGGAATTTTTCCCCCTTGTCGAAAGTACAAACTGAACCATTTTCTTTGCTTCTGGCAAGCAGATCGTACTGCTTTGAAATACGAAGACGTTTGGGGGAAAAGGGGGAAATGCAGGGAATCTGTTCCATTAAGGAGTCAAAACACAGGGGAAGACTCCTTCCCTCCTCCTCTCTCTCTTTCCAAATACCAAACCTGCTCCTGAAAACTTTATTGAGTGATTGGAAAGCTTCACCATTGGGCCCCAGTGACTTTGAATGCTGGGCTCTGCTGAGGATTTACTTGGTTAAGAAAAGATGAGATCCTGTTTCATGATTTCCACACCCCCCCCCCAATCCATTCTAGATCAAATGCATAATATTTTTCAGTTCCATGAAAATGCTTGGTAACTCTTTGCAGCTGCCCTGAGGCAGTTGTCTTTAAATTCCATAATATCACTGAAGGCAGAAAGGAGGAGGCAGCGTGCCAGTTTTCGCTGATCATGGCATTGGCGGTAAAC
Organism: Podarcis pityusensis; assembly: GCF_964106645.2. Classification (NCBI taxonomy): domain Eukaryota; kingdom Metazoa; phylum Chordata; class Lepidosauria; order Squamata; family Lacertidae; genus Podarcis; species Podarcis pityusensis. The sequence continues at coordinate 18,365,266 of NC_138036.1, read as the reverse complement.
CGCTCCGCTGTGGTCTCCAAAGCCATTCTGATTATTACTGCCTTGTTTCTGCCTTGCTGCCAACTCCAGGAAAACACATGAATCTGCTTCCTATTTAGAACTGGAATGCAATAACAAAACAATCCCATAAGATTATTTTAGAATATCTAGCTAAAAATATTTCCAAGGGAGAGAAAGCAGCCATTGTGGCATGGACCACTAACCCACTCTTCTCAATGGGATTTTCAGCAAATCAGAGCCTCCTGAGCTCCAGGAATCAGCAGGAGGAAACCTCCCTTAAAGCAACAGAATTGGACAACATATAGATTAGGAGTAGTCAGTCCTCTTACTGTGGAGGCTTGTTGTAAGGATAAGATGGGGGGGAGAGATATTTAGCTTCTTGGGGAAAGGGTGAGATATCAATGAAGAAAATAAAGCAGCAAGTCATTTCAGTTATACTAAGCTAGCAGCAGTTAAAATTCATTACAAAATGCAGTCTGAGTCATGAAAACACAATGGGAAGAATTCAGCATCACACGCTTCTAATCACTCCATCAGCAAACTTGCCAGATGGAGCAATCCCGACTCTTTTCCCCAATGCACTATTCAGAATGCTCTCCCAACACTCTCCAGAGACAATTTTAGGGGCACTTGGGGGAGGAAAAGGTGGAAAGCCCTACTGTGCAAGCAGAAGTCCTTGAACAAGGCTTCTGCTGATGGGACTAGACTAACTAGATTAATCCTAACCAATATCAATTGATATCATTTGTTTATCTGTTTGCATATATACACATATGCAACCTGGCAACTTTATATGATCCATATTTGTTTTCTCATACTCCCTATAAAAGCATCCAGACAGTTCCCAGATGTTATCATTTGTTGACGTCAGGTGTTGACAATATGCTGATCTCAAGACGTTTTGAAGTACAAGTCCCACAATTCGTCATCGTTGGCTATGCTGGTTGGGACTGATGCAAGTTATAGTCCACAACATCTAGAGAGCTCCACATTGGCTACCCTTGCCTTATAGGTGATAGGTGGACCAAATGGCTGCAAGCGTAAATACATCACTCCATTTCTCTGACCATTCCTGAAGTCTTACTCATTTACCTGTGGAATGCCGTGGCATAATAATAGAGGTGACCTGTGACTTGTCAGCTGTACTTTGTTCTTTTTACCAGTACTCTTAAAGGTAAAGGTAAAGGTCCATTAGGTCCAGTCGTGGCCGACTCTGGGGTTGCGGAGCTCATCTCGCTTTATTGGCCGAGGGAGCCAGCGTACAGCTTCTGGGTCATGTGGCCAGCATGACTAAGCCGCTTCTGGCGAACCAGAGCAGCGCACGGAATCGCCGTTTACTTTCCCGCTGGAGCGGTACCTATTTATCTACTTGCACTTTGACGTGCTTTCGAACTGCTAGATTGGCAGGAGCAGGAACTGAGCAACGGGAGCTCACCCCGTCACAGGGATTCGAACCGCTGACCTTCTGATTGACAAGTCCTAGGCTCTGTGGTTTAACCCACAGTGCCACCCGCATCTCTACCAGTTCTCTTAAGATCCACCAAACAGAGCCAGGTGCAAAGGAATATTTGTTAGAATTAAAGAACTTTTAGCACATTCAGAACCTATAATTTTATTTTAGTATGCAAACTGAAATGAGCTCACAGAACTTCTACACAAAAGCCTGCTCCTGGTTAGCTTTCTTCATTTAGGTGATAATAAGTCAGTTTGTTGCTGCTGTTAAACAAGTGGGAATCCAAAATCCTCACTGATCTACAGCAAATTACCCAAGGATCTACTCTGACAAGGGCAGCAAAGATGGTGACCTGAGTCACTGTAGGATTCCAATCAGCCACAGCTACCACAGACAATGGTTAAGGATGATGGGGGTCGTAGTCCAATAACAACTGGAAGGCATCCAATTGGCTATCCTTGTTCTAGTAGATCCTGATCTACCTTCTGCCTACCCCTGCATTAATCTAAAGGAAAATGGCTTGGCTATTGGCTTCACTACATAACAAGGTTCAGATCATGCAAGTTCTTCTACTGTTATAAGCCATATGTTAAGTTGGCCTAAAATCCTCAGCTTTATTTTATATGCAAGGCACAGAACCTCGGGCATGAAATTATTTGCCCTATATTAAATGCTCTTTTTCATTTTAAAGTGAAAGGCTTATGGCAGAACCCTCAGCCCATGCTTTCAGAAGGATGTGCTTGGCTTTCCTGCTTCAGGAAAGGAGCACTTTCAGATAAAGCAATAGCCTTGGGGTATTAGTGCAAAACACTGAGACATCTGATCCAAACAAACAACACATCTGTCTTCTAGTTAAACACTATGGAATGATGATCAGCTGGATACTTATCTTGTTCCCCCTGTTTGGAAGTGGTTTTGTTTTTGGGAGATACTAAAGTTGAGATAACATCATGTCCAGTTGTCTTTGAAGAAAGAGAAAATATGAAAAAGTTGGAAATATCTTCTGTATTAAAACTACAATAAATAAAACTGTGGTGCTCGGAACAACCATACTATCTGGGGAAGTGAAGAACTAGGTCAATAAGACTAGGTAGCTATAGGTCCAGTCGAGAAGGTAACAGAATGCCATTTATCATTAAAGTTCTCAACCAAAGCATCTCCAGACATCATCAAGGGTCCATAACCCATCCGCAAAGATGATCCTTCTAGAGAAGGGAAGGGGAACCTGTGGTGCTCCAAACGATGTTGGACTACAACTCCCATAATCCCTGGCCATTGGCTTTGTTGGCTGGAGCTGATGGGAGTTGGAGTCCAACAGCATCTAGAGGGCTGCAAGTTCCAGATCCTTGTTCTGGAGGAAGGTATATTTTACCACTAGCTGGGATTCCAGCTTGGTCCTCATATTTGCTTTGGCAATATTATCACAGAACCAAACAATATCTGGTCTTTTTTCACCTGCACACACATATGTAGGCTGAACAGAATATGCAACCAAATAAATAAACATGAATCAGGCATTTAAAATGCTGATACTTAGGAACCAGCATGGGATTATATTGATTGCCCAGATTCTTGAGTAGCAAGCCAACCATCGCCCGGCTGTGAGTCGTAAAGGCTGCTTCCTGCAAGGCCCTTTCCACCTGGCCTAGGGGGCGGGACCTACTAATGAGGCACCTGGTGAGACCAGAGGGACATCACTATGCCTGACAATAAATCCTAATTATTGGTTTCTTTTGCCCCATCTTTTTGCGCCTGCCAAACAGCCATGTCATGCTTATGATGATATTTTATTCTCTTGTTAATTATGCTGTTTTAAATGTGCATTTTATATTTGACTTCACTTAGCAATTTTTTTTTGAAATATTTAAGATTTTTTGTGTTAAATGTGTATTTGAAACCTTTAAGATAATATTTTAGTTTCTTGTTGATTATGTTGCTTTGACTGTATTTTATATTTGTCTTTCTTCAGAAATGTTTGATTCCGGATTGTTTTATTGATGTTTTAATATGCTGTAAACCGCTTTGAGATTTTTCTTAAAAATATAAAGCGGTATAGAAACGGGGGTGGGGGGAGACCAACCATTCTCTGCAACCTGTCCCACCATGATAGATTGTAAGGTATGCTACCAGGAATTTGATCTTCTTACACCTATTCATTGCCATTGTCTGCTGGTCAGCGGCAAGCCACCTTTCATTGTATGCATTTAATTGGATTCTGTATTCATTTGCAATTCACAATGTATAGCAACACATGATCATTCAATCTTTGCACCCCGGAGGCACATATGGTGAAGACGGCCCTGTCTACATTGTAGGCTCACGTTTTATATATGCGTAAATACAGTGGTGCCACAGATGAAGGGCGGTACACAAATTTAATGAATACAGTGGTGCCCCGCAAGACGAATGCCTCGCAAGACGAAAAACTCGCTAGATGAAAGAGTTTTCCGTTTTTTGAGTCGTTCCGCAAGACGAATTTCCCTATGGGCTTGCTTCGCAAGACGAAACGTTTTGCGAGTTTGTTTCCTTTTTCTTAAAGCCGCTAAGCCGTTAATAGCCGCTAAGCCGCGAAGCCGTTAATAGCCGCTAAGCCGCTAAGCCGCTAATAGCTGTGCTTCGCAAGACGAAAAAGCCGCAAGACGAAGAGACTCGCGGAATGGATTAATTTCGTCTTGCGAGGCACCACTGTAAACCACACTCTCCGCTGCCCCTCATTCTGAAGGAAACAAGAACTCTGGAACTCCTGGAATCTCTCACTGCTCAGAGATTGGGGTGGCATGCAACAATATAATTACAGTCAGTCAGTTTGCTGTGTTTTAGCAAACAGCCATTATACACATGAAAATAGTAGTAGTAGTAGTAGTAGTAGTAGTAGTAGTAATAGTGACTTACATTTGTACTCCTTAACCTTTAAATGATAAATCCTTTCCCATACCCGCTTTAAGTTTTATGTAGAGCCTTAGAAAGAAATTTAGATATTTACTTCTCTACATCAGACAGCAAAATACGAGTATTTGCAAGAGATTACCTTCTTTTCTGCAATCTTAACAATGGTTGAATATCATTGTTTCTAAGATCATTATAAATAAGTGGACACTTCCCTGATGAATGAAGGAGGGCAAGGCTGAGGTTAACCCAACTCTTTGAAAGCAATCTGCCAACATAATAACTTGCCAATAAGCATGTGTAGAACACAAACTGAAGACCCACTGCTGAACAACTTGATGTGACAATCCTTAGAAAGCTAACTGTGGGATTCACTCTCAACACCTCTGGAACTTGACTCAGTTTTCAATAGTTACCCTAATATCGAAAACAATTTTTTTTTGGGGGGGGGGGACACACAAGGTGGGTGGTATAAGAAAAATAGTTCTCATCGATGCTATCTCTTTTTCTGTCTTAATTGTAACCCTATTAATATATAATTAGCCCATCATTTATGTTTTTATTAAGGCAGGATTGTACCTTGTTTGTTTCTAAATCCCCTTGGAGAATTTCAATTAACTCTTCCTTTGTGCAGCTAAGTGAGCTCTGATTAAACATGCATTAGCATACAAATGGAAAGTTCACCCCAGGAGAACAACATCAAGCCCAGATCATGGCTTGTAGCTAACAGCTTAAGTCTGAAAGGCCAAATTAAAAACCCTAAATGTGACAACTAATGCAATTTTGAGGGAAGCGAGGTTGGTTCTGACTTGTCCCGGTCTCTAATACGGGTGATTCATTCACTTCACCTCCCTAGAAGTTTCTTTTCAGTCACTGGTTCCAATTCTGAAGCAGATTTTTGCCAGTATGTAAACAGAACTCCCCTATTTTCAGATCTGTGGTTCTTCTTTAACTCTTTCTGCTCCTGAATCAATTGTCCTCCCATTCCACCACCCCTCTGCTTTTTTTCCTCCCTCATTGAATTCATCCAGACTCTCATGTGAGCCTTTGCGTTGTTCTGCACCCGATGATGTAAGCTTCTCAATTTTTAACTCTCCGTTTAAGACGTCTCCTTGTCTGGGTGGCTTCCAAATGTAATGATTCAGCAGCGTTAATGGAAATTGCGTTGTGATGAAAATGGTTTTGGAAAAACAAAGATGCCAACACCAAAAAACCACCAGTCAATATTATCTGTGTCTACCCTTCTGGAAGTAATTCAAAGGCTCATTCATTCAAGAGAGCCACTTGGCACAAATCCCAGGATTATCAAGATACGGATGGCAAACCATTAACACACTATATACTGTTATGCACTTTGCTAAAGAGCATCCTGGTCTGCAGATCAATGCAGAACAAAAGGTGGAAGGGTGTAGGTTGGAGGGTGGCTCCTAAGATCTTTGAGCCTCCTAAGAGATTTTGGTACTATCCCCCAGTTTTAAGTAGAGGAGCAGGACTTAGGTGGCATCCTGTTTCTAGACATGTGTGTCAGGGATACCTCAGGCCCAGTGGCCAATGTGGCCCTCCAGTTCTCTTGGTCTGGCCCTTTTGGACTCTGCCCAGGTCTTCTTGGGACTCTGCCCTTCGTCATCATTTTTGCCTGACTGGAACATGACCTTGAACTCCGATAATGCGTGTATGGTATGTGTAGAAACCAGTTTACTGCACAAAGACGAAATGTACATTTGTTGCTCCATCCACTTTTGCATGTGGCCCCTGGAAGGTTATCCAGAAGGGAATTCGGCCCTCAGGCTGCAAACAGTCCCCAACCCTTTTCCTAAACATTTCTCTCACAAGGATGAAATGTCAACCAACCACCACAGAGTAAGCCTGGAGAGGAGATATGATAGCCATCTTCAAATATCTCAAGCTTTGTTCCATGGAAGATGAAGCAAGCTTGTTTTCTCCTGCTCCGAAAAGTAAGACCCAAACCAATGGCTTCAGTTTATGAGAAAGGAAATTCCAACTATGAGAAAGGAATAACTTTCTGACAGTAAGAGCTGTTCGACAGTGGGGTGGACTTCCTCAGAAGGTGGTGGACTCTCCTTCATTGGAGGTTAAACAAGGTGGGATGGCCATCTGTCAAGGATGCTTTAGTTGAGATTCCTGCATTGCAGAGGGAGGGTTGGACTAGATTGGACTTGGGGTAGTTTCCAACTCTATGATTCTAATAGCTAGCAATCTGCCCGCCCAACAAAGCCATAGCCAGCTGGCAATTCTAGCAATGTTGAAGAGCAGTCTTGGGTCTTGCCATAAATCTTCCTTCCCCACTACTACACCAGAATCTCTTTGTTTCTGCCCTCTCCAGAAACAATGAAACGCCAGCTTCTGCCTGACACCCAGCCTATAAAGGATTCAGCTCCAGCCACGGGCTTAACTTGAGTCTTGACATTCAAGTTTTCAAAAGAGAAGGGAAAAGGAACAAGGGGGGAGATTTGGAACTTGGCAGGCAAATGGTGTGTGTGTGTTTTTTAAATGCAGCCTTGCAGACTCCCAAAATACATGCTGAATTCTCAAAATATGCTGAAGCAGGAACTTTGGTTTCTTATAAAATTAGAATGTATTATTTTCCCGTTGGTGGAATTGAACTATCTATCCAGGATGTCAAGGCATTCCATTTTCTTTCGCTTTCTTTCTTTTTTTAAGAAAAGAAAACCTCTGAATCCTGGTGTTCACAGTAGGAGTTGCATATTATGGCAGTGTTGTTGCAAGTCTTGCTCCAAAGGAGAGAAATGTTTTTGCAGGGTCAGCTTCCAAGTCATCATTAATGTTTACAGTTTCAATAGCAGCCAGCATTGCTATAGTAACCCTTAAAGGCACATTCCTCCAAAAGACCAGTTTGGAAGAGAAACAAATCCTTGTAATCCCCCTCTGCCCCCCACCCTGCTGCCGCTGAAACTCAAAATTCCTAACATGGCAATTATCAAATGCACACTCTTTTGTTGTTTTCTTTTGTTTTTTACAGATAGGTCCAGAACAAAATGGGTGTCTTGCTCCAAGAGTGCATCAGTTGTATGGAGCTTTGCAAAACGGTGTGTTATGGAGCTAATGGAACTATGGAATGGGGGAGAAATTGAATTCCGATCACATTTAGAAGGCGAACCAACCCAATTTGCACTTTCTGAAATAATACACAAAGCAAAACACAGCCGTCCAATGAAAATTTGCACCATTTCCCTACCCCTAAATGGAACCCAGGGATGCAGATGGCGCTGTGGTCTAAATCACTGAGCTTAGGGCTTGCCTATCAGAAGGTTGGCGGTTCGAATCCCCGCAATGGGGTGAGCATCCGTTACTGGGTCCCAGCTCCTGCCAACCTAGCAGTTTGAAAGCATGTCAAAGTGCAAGTAGATAAATAGGTATCACTCCAGTGGAAAGGTAAATGGTGTTTCCATGCACTGCTCTGGTTTTGCCAGAAGCGGCTTAGTCATGCTGGCCACATGACCCAGAAAAACTGTCTGTGGACATATGTCGGCTTCCTTGGCCAGTAAAGCGAGATGAGCGCTGCAACTCTAGAGTCGTTCACAAATGGACTTAACTGTCATGGGTCCTTTACCTTTACCTTTAAATGGAACCCAACGGGATTTGGACAAAAACCTGTCTCTCTTTTTAGAAACATACCTTTTATGCCAGGGGTGGAGAGTGAATTCAGTTAATGACTAAAACACATAAAAAGGCTGGGGAACCATTTTGAGGCAGAGGGCCACATTTTGTTCTGAGCAACCTTCTAAGGGCCACATGCCAGTGTCAGTCATGGACAGGGTCATATGCTGGTGGGGCAGCGCATGTAAATCTTGCCTTTGTGCAGCAGGCAAGTTTCTAAACCCATTTCTCTGTCCTCCATCCAGAAAAGCAAGAAGCGATATCAGCATCCGACACATTCCCACCAGCCATAGGCCACAAATCCCATCGCCTAATCTGAATTTTAACCAGTATTTGAGGTGCTGTAACATCTTCTGTAAAATGGAAGCCAGGGTGGACCTTGGTGGAGAAGACCTATTTTGCACACAGAAGCTCCCGGCTTCTATCTCCAGTCAGAGCTGGAAATAGTCCTGCCTGAAACCCTGGAGAGTTGCTGTCAGTCAGTGTAGACAATACTGAGATGGGCGGACCAACAGTAGAAGTTCCTTCTATGTTAACCATAATTAAGAAGGTGGGGAAATGCAGACGTGTGTTGGGAAAAAATAACTTAGCTGATGTCACTTGATTCTAGAAAAAAAAGGATGAATGGACTAACAGTGAAATGATTCATCAGCGAAAGGCAAGAGTGTGGTTTACCAAAGAAGTCTCGAAATGTCTGGTGTACAGAAATGTCAAGGGACTTGTTTCTTCTCCCCATCGAAGGGCGTCTTTAAGATTTTCAGCAGGTACAGTGACCAGCAGGCACAATGAAGGAGAGGGGCTATCCTGCAAGGCCTGGCATGTCCCACACAAGCCTTTAGTGAATGCAGAGATGGGGAACCCCAGCCTCAGGTGTAAAATGTGGCCCTCCAAGTCTTTGTATCTGGCCCATTAAATTATCCATGGCCACGCCATCTTACCAGACCGCTTCCCTCACTGCCCTTCCTCTGTTCTCTGTTCTCAGCCTTTGCCTGGCTGCACTGTGTCCTTGAAGTGTGATAACACCTCATGCTTACCTCGCTGGAGGTGTGTACAGGTGTAGAAATCTCTGGGTTGCGTGTGACTGGAACATAGACTAATGCACAAAAGTAAGAGCTCATTGGGACGCAGGTGGCACTGTGGGTTAAACCACAGAGCCTAGGACTTGCTGATCAGAAGGTCGGCGGTTCGAATCCCCACGACAGGGTGAGATCCCATTGCTCTGTCCCTGCTCCTGGCAACCTAGTAGTTCGAAAGCATGCCAGTGCAAGCAGATAAACAGGTACCGCTCCGGCAGGAAGGTAATATTTTTTGCTCTATAAGACTCACTTTTTCCCTCCTAAAAAGTAAGGGGAAATGTGTGTGCGTCTTATGGACAGAATGCAGGCTGCACAGCTATCCCAGAAGCCAGAACAGCAAGAGGGATTGCTGCTTTCACTGCGCAGTGATCCCTCTTGCTGTTCTGGCTTCTGAGATTCAGAATATTTTTTTCCTTGTTTTCCTCCTCCAAAAACTAGGTGCGTCTTGTGGTCTGGTGCATCTTATAGAGCGAAAAATACAGTAAACAGCGTTTCTGTGCACTGCTCTGGTTCGCCAGAAGCGGCTTAGTCATGCTGGCCACATGACCCGGAAGCTGTACGCCGGCTCCCTCAGCCAATAAAGCGAGATAAGCGCCGCAACCCCAGAGTCGGCCACAACTGGACGTAATGGTCAGGGGTCCCTTTACCTTTTAAGAGCTCATTGTTCCATCCACTCTTTGCCTCTGGCCATGCCCATCAATGGCATGAGGCCCTTGGAAGGCTGGCTGAAAGGAAATGTGGCCCTCAGACTAAAAGTGTTCCCTACCCCTGCCTTAATGCAGAAGGGGGTTCATCTGAACACCTCTTTTGTTACTTTTAAGCATAGCAATTGCAGGGGCGAGATGGTTGCCAAGGTTTGCTCCTGCAAATTTAACTTTTCCAGCCCGTCAATCCTACTTGCAGCTGACAAGTGGCACCACTGGCAATTTTCTTTGTTGCTTTCTGAATGTTAATACTGTCTAAACCGGCGATTATTCTGCTCGTTGGGATTTCATTCTGAATGAAGATTAGACATGGGTGGGCAAGGCAGGAGAGGATTACGCTTAAGCACTTGTCGGCAACAAGAGTCCTCCGTGCGGGAAAGCTTCCAGCTCAAAAACATGACTATTTTGGAATAATAATAGCAGCAGAATGAAATGTAAAAAAAATAAATACAAAACAAAACAGCAACTAGTCCCAGGTTAGTTCTCCTCACACCTCAAAGTTCCCTCCTCAATTTTTTATTTTTATTTATATGCGTTGTGGGTCTGAAAAGAGATATGATTGGGTGAAGAGACAGCATCATGACTCCTGGGATGCCACTACTGGCCAGGCCATTGACAGGAGAGTGACTGCCACAAGGGATCAACCATGACATCACTGGAGAGGAGGCAATAAGGGTCTGGAAGTTCTTGCCTTCTCTGGGCCATCCCTCAACCAATCAGGCTTGAGCTACCATGCTATCCAATCCTATCTGGTGGTGCTATTGGTCAGTTCACAATAACAACCCTCATCCATGCTACGATTGTAGATAATGTAGATCAGGCTTCCTCAAACTCAGCCCTCCAGATGTTTTGAGACTACGCTTCCCATCATCCCTGCCCACTGGTCCTGCTAGCTAGGGATCATGGGAGTTGTAGAACAAAAACATCTGGAGGGCCGGGTTTGAGGAAGCCTGATCATCTGGTGTGTACTTCCAAGACTTGGGTAGATGAGATGAGGTGACCAGGTTTGACCCAGCTTTGCTGCCTGGCTACTCTGTACAGCAGCAGCATTGCAGTGATTCTAGGTCCTTCACCAGGAACTCAGTCCACCTGGGGATGAGCAGTGAAAAATTTTACCTGGCCAGAAAGACAAGAAGGGGGTCTTGTTGGTGTATTACCTACCCAACTGCTCAGCAACATCCCTGACTGAGATGACAGAGATGGTCTCAGGCGTGGTGTTGGAGAACCCCAGGCCCACCTTGTCTGATTTAGATCAGGACTTCATGCCTACCATAGCAACCATGTGACTGTCTCAGTACATCAATGGCCCAATGAAGATTGCAAATCATACTCTCAGTTTTCCCACCAGTTGGGTTGGAGGTGAGGGCAATGTCACTCTGCTGTCACTGACAGATCATGCCTTGGTGAAGTTTAGATTGGTTGTGACTGATCCCCCTGTACAGCAAGAGGATGCATTAAGATGCTCCACTCCTTAAAAAATTCTGGAATCTAAGGGATTCCTGAATACTCTGGGACATTTTCCTGTTGGCATGCAAGTTGTTCCCATTGAGGCCCTGGGGTGCATTAGGACATGCAAAATATTACGTTTGTTTTCCTACTTACAATGCTAGCACTTCTGTTCCATTTTCTAACGTTCCTTTCACACTGAAGTACCTGTTACATTATGGAACTGTGGCTTTCTTTACCAATACACCAGCATGCCATGCTAAGTTTTATCCACACCAGTAGATACGCCCGTGGGGCGAGGCAAGCTGGGGCATGACGCTCCGTGGGGCCTCCGAGGAGTCTGCCTGCTTCCTCCCACTCAGCCGCCCTACAGCTGAGGGGGAGGTGGCAGGCAGTTTGGGGCAGCGCGGAGCCTGTGGGCGCCCAAGCCACCGCATCACTCCCAGGAGAGATGTGTGGCTCGGGCCCTCTGCAGGCCACGTGGCAAATGCCGCCCGGCATTTTGACACCCCCCTCAGTGGTGACACCCGGGGTGGCTTCCCCTCCACCCCACCCCTTCCTCCGCCCCTGGATACGGTGTGACACAAGAATGAGCCTCACTGGACAACTTTGCTACTCCCCCACCTTTTCTCCACATAGGTGCTTCTGGTCCCCCATGAATCCCTCATGAAAATGGCAGGAAAGAAGCATATACTGCCCCAAATGTCCCTTCACTCCCACAATTTTCCTGGCAAAGGGGGGTGCAAATTTTTGGGGGGAGGGAATCAAATAACATGGATATGAGCACTAAACATGAAAGTTCCAATATAATGTAGAACGTATTCCAATATAATGTAGAAATTACCGTATTTTTTGCTCTATAAGACTCACTTTTTCCCTCCTAAAAAGTAAGGGGAAATGTGTGTGCGTCTTATGGAGCGAATGCAGGCTGCGCAGCTATCCCAGGAGCCAGAACAGCAAGAGGGAATGCTACTTTCGCTGCGCAGTGATCGTTCTTGCTGTTCTGGGTTCTGGGATTCAGAATAATTTTTTTCTTGTTTTCCTCCTCCAAAAACTAGGTGCGTCTTATGGAGAGAAAAATACGGTAGCTATTACAGAAACACCAGGAAAATTGAGTAAACTGCCAACATGGCTGACCTGCACTCTGTGCGTGTAGGGGTGTGTGTGTGTGTGTGTGTGTGAGAGAGAGAGAGAGAGAGAGAGAGAGAGAGAGAGAGAGAGATGAGGAATCTCAGGCCTCTCTGGCCTTGCGATGTGGCCCTTGGAAATTTCCCCAGGCCGCTCCTCTTGCTGACCCTGCATTGCTCCTAAGTTTTTTTGACTTGCTGCAATGTATGCTTGAACTCTGATGATGTATTCTTGCATTCCTGGAAGGACGATAAAGAGGAGCATGTGTAGAAACTGGCCTACTATACAAAGGTAAAATTTACAGTCATTGCTCCACGCATCGTTGCTCCTGGCCCTGCCACCATTGGCATATGGCTCCCAGAAGGATTTCCAGAAGCAAATGTGGCCCCAAGGCTGAAAAGGTTTCCCCAGACGTTCTATGCATTTTAGGCATTAACATAATTGATTTGTATTCTGTTACTTTATGCTGTACATCTCGCTGACCTCCTTTGGGGGAAAGGGTGACACTTAAATATAATTAATTGCATTATAGCATATAATGACTTAATTAAATGTAATTAAATAAATACATTAAGCAGCAAAGAACTTGCAGTCTGTTATAGACATCGGGGCGGCACCTTCCTATATTCTTTCCAATGCCTGAGAAAAACATTTCAGTTTAGGCAAATGTGTCCCGAAACATGCAGAATATTGACGTGTGTTTTAATCTGGATTTCAGCTTATCGTTTATTTTGATTACTTTTTTAATGTTTCAAGTAGCTATTTTTAAATGTTTGCCTTTCCCTGTTTTATTCTTTCTGTAAACCACTTTGAGGTTTTTATTTTAACCAAGCAGTATATGAACCTCATGAAGTTGATAATGAAAACAAATAGTATCACTGCAATGTTTTTAAGGTTGCAGTGAAATTCGCATTTGCAGCCTCGATGCTGGTCCCTTTCGGGGGGGGGGGGCGGGACTGCTAGGGTAGTTCGGCCATCAGATTTCACAGGAAGGGGAACATACCACCCCGAATAATCTGCAACTTGATGGCGCAGCATACATTCACATCCTGGATTGCAGTGTCTGCCTGTTCTTCAGATTTACTTGCATCACTTCCTCTTTTTCCCCTCACTTGCTTTTTATAGCCTGATTTTTCTGGCTCTCTGGTGGGGCTTAATTTGAGCCAGGGAAAATGGTTTGAAACACCATAGCTCAGCCTTTAGCATTCTGTATGTATACAGTGGAGGGATATAGGGCGGCTGTTTCTGCATTGTTACCTTTTTACAGGGGAAAGAAAAGTGAGGAGGTCTCATTGCAGAAGTGGAAATCCTTGCACTGGCAGGACATGTTAGCTGGATACGACCCAAAGGCAATTTAATTAAGTTCATTTTTTACTGCCTGGGAAAGGGAGAGGCACTTGAAGGCTTTTCTGCCACAAGTGCCAAAAGTATTTGGTTGGGTTTGGATATTATTGTTGTTGTTGTTGTTGTTGTTGTTGTTGTTGTTGTTTAGTCGTTTAGTTGTGTCCGACTCTTCGTGACCCCATGGACCAGAGCACGCCAGGCACTCCTATCTTCCACTGCCTCCCGCAGTTTGGTCAGACTCATGTTTGTGGCTTCGAGAACACTGTCCAACCATCTCGTCCTCTGTCATCCCCGTCTCCTTGTGCCCTCCATCTTTCCCAACATCAGGGTCTTTTCCAGGGAGTCTTCTCTTCTCATGAGGTGGCCAGCGTATTGGAGCCTCAGCTTCAGGATCTGTTCTTCCAGTGAGCACTCAGGGCTGATTTCCTTAAGAATGGATAAGTTTGATCTTCTTTCAGTCCATGGGACTCTCAAGAGTCTCCTCCAGCACCATAATTCAAACGCATCAATTCTTTGTCAAATTGAATGCAGAGATGGGGAACCCCAGCCTCAGTTGTAAATTGTGGCCCTCTAAGCCTTTGTATCTGGCCATAAAATTATCCATAGCCCCGCCATCTTCCCAGACCGCTTCCCTCACTGCCCTTCCTCTGTTCTCTCTTCCAGTGCCTTTGCCTGCCTGCACTGTGTCCTCATTATTATGCCCTTAATCAAAAGATCTCAGCAGGGAGGTTCGCAGAATAAAATACAATATAAAACTCAAGTAAATAATCAAACCAAGCCAATGAAACAATAACTCCCCTCTTCCCGCAGACACCTTTAAAAGGCTGTAGAATATTAATCCACCCAAGACTGATTAATGGAGTGCTCTCCCCAGGGAGGTTTGCCTGGTACCTATAACTATATAATGAAGGCGCCAGGCAAACCTCCCTGGGGAGAGCATTCTACCAATGTGGAGGCCCTACATAAAAGGCTCATTCTCGTTTTGCCACCCTCCTATATGTGACTCGGCTACTCTGTTCCAATACATTTTGGGTATGGTGGTGGGGCTCTTCTCTGTACTTAATGGTCTTATGGCAAGCCAGTCCTGCTGTGTTTTGGAGCCCTGATGTACATGTTGTGGAGTGGGGCCCTTCACCTCTTCCCCAAAGTCCTACCCTGAGGGCACTACCTTACACATATTCATTATGACATCTGCAGAGTGCATCCATATGTGGGATTATTTGTGTCTGTCATAATGAATGAGCACTGCTTAGAGATGGAGCAGCTCACACATAAACACGCAGATTGCTAGTTATTGGAATAGTAGAATTGTAGAGTTGGAAGAGACCCCAAGGGTCATCCAGTCCAAACCCCCTGCAATGCAGGAATCTCAACCAAAGCATCCATGATGGATAGCCAGCCAACCTCTGCTTAGAAACTGCAGAGAGTCCACCACCTTCTGAAGGAGCCCATTCCACGGTCAAACAGCTCTTACCATCAGAACATTCTTCCTGATGTCAAGTCTCCTTTCTTGTAACTTGAGGCCACTGGTTCGGGTCCTACCCTCTGGAGCAGGAGAAAACAAGTTTGCTCCATCTTTCATGTGACAGCCCTTTGGATAGTTGAAGATGGCTATCATATCACCTCCCGGTCTTCTCATGTCACCGCTGTCCCTCTTATCTATCTATAAAGTAATTCTAGCAGTGTGGACCTATCAATTGGTTTAATATTTCACCAGATATACTCCTGCCACTTCATTGCTATGAACCAAGGTGACTCGCCTGAGTTCAGGTTTCTGAGTTCGGTTCATTCCAGGGGACTGTGGCATTCTCCATTGCTTACTGCCCTCCCCCAAAACTCCCCCCACAGGCTACAGGTACATTAGTTCTAATTTTCTTCTTATTTTTTTTAGATGATCTTTATTGAATTTTTAGTTACATACTATACATACAAATACATTATATTTCACATTTGTTCTTGCTCTTCCGAGCTGACTTCCCTCCTTCCTTCTTCTGGCTTTTTTACGTCGCCTTTAACTTGTCGCATTGTCTTTGTCCATTTTATATATAATTGTTCTTCTTCAATGAGTAGCTCTCATTTTCATTACTTATTAAACAAGCCTTCATCATCTTTTTTTATCCCCCCAATTTGCTATAATTATCTTAACACATCTGCCTTAAATGCTCTTAAAAGACATGTATCTTTGAAGTGCATGTATCCCATGCCATATACCATTGAAGAATGCTAAACCTGTATCATATACTCTTCATAACAGGTGATGGGCACAATCCTGTAACATATCGTATAAGTGTTTAATTCCGACAGAATTCAATGGCTCTACAAGTCTGAAAAGGATTAAGTCTGAAGTGACTTGTTAATATTTAGCCAAAAAACCCCACAAAACTAAAAGGGTTTCAAAGCTCCAAACCATTTCCAAAGGAGTTATCCCACTGCTGGATCAAAACAGTGGCACATATTATGAGAATAATATTGTTGCTAACCCTGGAGAGATTGTATAGAGACAGCATATACACTGTATGATAGATATCATACGGGCATCTCATAGTGTTATGCCTGGATAGCTAAGTTGGTTAGAGTGTGGTGCTAGTAATGCCAAGGTTGCAGGTTTGATCCCCGTATGGAACAGCTGCATATTCCTGCACTGCAGGGATTGAACTAGAGATGATCATCAGGGTCCCATGCAACTCTACAGTTCTATGATTCTATGAAAATGGTGCTGCTCAGAATCCTGGAGATAACATACAGACTTCATGATTAGCAGCCCCCATTTGTCCTTTAAAGCCTTCTAAGTTGGTGTCCACAACCGGATCTCATGGCGGCAAATTTCACAATCTGATTACACACAGCATGTAGGACTACTTCCTCTTTGTCAGTTCCGGATGAACCCAATCACCAGATGAACCCAAGTTTTAGCATTCTGAGAAAAGAGTGATACAGGCTGCTTTGCAAAGAAGGAAGGTGGGGTTCAAGAGTTTATGGCCCTTCAAATGTTGTTGGGCTGCAACTTTCATCCACTCCAACCAGCATGGCCAACGGTCAAGGATGATGAGGAGTTGTTGTCCAACAACATCTGGAGGCTCACAGGTTCCTCAGACCTGGGATAAGGGATACTGAATCTAGGATGGGGGCTTACCAGGGCTTAGCATCAGAACCTTCTGTTTCATGGCTCAGGGCAGTGCCTCTGAGCATGTGTAGAATGTCTTTCTTTTTCAGCAGCAGTGAGGGATTTGTGGCCTTCTAGATACTGCTGGTCTTCCCAGTAGTGATGTATGGAAGTGAGAGCTGGACCATAAAGAAGGCTGATCGCCGAAGAATTGATGCTTTTGAATTATGGTGCTGGAGGAGACTCTTGAGAGTCCCATGGACTGCAAGAAGATCAAACATGTCCATTCTTAAGGAAATCAGCCCTGAGTGCTCACTGGAAGGACAGATCCTGAAGCTGAGACTCCAATACTTTGGCCACCTCATGAGAAGAGAAGACTCCCTGGCAAAGACCCTGATGTTGGCACAAGGAGAAGGGGATGACAGAAGACGAGATGGTTGGATAGTGTTCTCGAAGCTACTAACATGAGTTTGACCAAACTGCGGGAGGCAGTGGAAGACAGGAGTGCCTGGCGTGCTCTGGTCCATGGGGTCACGAAGAGTCGGACACGACTAAACAACTAAACGACAACAAGATACTGCTGGAATTCAACTCCCATCATCCCCAATCATTGGCTATGTTGGCTGGGATTGATGGGAACTGGAGTCCAGCAGCACCCAAAGGGTTGCAGATTCCCCACCTCTGCTTACATATATTTCTAGTGTTGGGGGCAGAGCAAGAGTTTCTTGTTTGGCCCTGGCTCAGCTCTGGAGGACATCAGCCTATAACCTATTGTTTTGGCTGCGTTGTTAGGAAGATTACTGGATAATAGCCCAGAAAAGCTGATTAATGTTGCATCATTGAGCATAAATTGGTTAGGCAATTGTGTTCTGATAGCTGGTAATCTCTGTGTTTTTGAATGAGACACCCATCAAGAGTTTGTAGGAGGCAACATCCCTCCAGCTGAGGAGGGGGTCCAGAGACAAGGTGTGGAAAAGGTGTTTGCAGTTTGGAAGAGAGAGTTAGACACAATGAGAGAAAGAGAGGAAAAAACCCAAGTTTCCAACTGCAGGTATTGGAGTTAGCCAGAAGTGAGGGTGCAGTCTTGGAGACCTGCCCAGGTTCCTCTCTGGGGGATCTCCTGCCTCGAAGGAGTGCCAGTTGCCTCCACTTGTGTTGTACTTGTAGATTAGTTAATAAGACACCATGAGTCTACAGTGCTCTCTCATCCAAAGAAAACTGAGCCTTGCCCGGCCCACTGCTCAGAGAAGTGGGGAACATGCAACACTTATAGTAACAGGAGTAGTAGTAATAGTAATGAGACAGCTAATTCATGCTTTTGAATTATGGTGCTGGAGGAGAATCTTGAGAGTCCCATGGACTGCAAGATGCTCAAACCTATCCATTCTGAAGGAAATCAGCCCTGAGTGATCACTGGAAGGACAGATCGTGAAGCTGAGGCTCCAATACTTTGGCCACCTCATGAGAAGAGAAGACTCCCTGGAAAAGACGCTGATGTTGGGAAGATGGAGGGCACAAGGAGAAGGGGACGACTGAGGATGAGATGGTTGGACAGTGTTCTCAAAGCTACCAGCATGAGTTTGACCAAACTGCGGGAGGCAGTGGAAGAAAGGCGTGCCTGGCATTCTCTGGTCCATGGGGTCATGAAGAGTCGGACACAACTAAACAACAACAACAACAACAACCACTCTTGAGACGGTTGAAACCTCTATGTACATGAGCTATGATGGCACTATTTTGAGGGGTTTTGACTTAACCAGGTGTGTAGGGAGAAATGCCAACAAGGTGGTTCTGATTACTTCTTCCCTCCCGCAAAGAACCAAAGTGAGAATGGATATTTCTGCAATTTCCAGTGCACAGAACCTAGTGAGAATCAAATCCTATTATACAATCTGTATCCGTGGCTGAATTCCGATGCTATTTTATTTTGTTTTGATTAATTGATACACTGTACTTTTATTATATATTTCATTTGTATTAATGTATATTGTTGTTCACTGCTTTGGGAACCTTGAGTTAAAATGCAGTATACATATAAATAAACCACACCATAATGACAATACACAACATTTGTATGGCACTTTTAAGTATTCAAGGGGTTTTACATGCATTTTCTAATAATCCTCAAAACAAGTAAATGTACACAAAGAGGAATTAGAAGTGTGTTAGAAATTGCATGCAATTTAAATGCTAATTTTCCACCTTTAAAAATCCACAAAAATCAGGATGGAATGGACCAATGACTGAGCACATGACAGGCACGGAACAGAAACAAGCTGGAAAAAACAGCCTTGTAAGGCAGCGATGGGAAAGACATAGTTGGTGTCAGACTTTTTATCTCTCCCCACTCCCCCTTGCCAATGATCCCATGGGGCAACTTTGACAGGTGGGTGGTGCCAACTTAAATAAACTATTGGGAGGGCCCATGTAAGCCCCTCCCCCATAATCAATCACAAGACCTGGCGTGCACCCAACATATGAATGACAATGTCCATTAACTTTGTAGAGGACCTGGTCCCCTCAAATGTTTTATGGGGAGCGAAGGGACCTTGGCCCCTAGGAGTTGGCTCCTAGCCATCACTTGCACACACACACACAAACCAAATGTCCCAAACTATGAATGACTTTTAACATTATGACCACAGTCCTCAACCCTTTTAAACTACAATCCTACACTCACCTATCTGGGAGCAAGCATCACTGAACTGCTTTGAGAAGCCATTAATAGGACTGAGCGGTTACTCATCTACAGGCCCTTTTAAATCCCATTGAATTTGATAGAATACAATGAAGGATGCAGGGACGTGGGTGGCGCTGTGGGTTAAACCACAGATCCTAGGACTTGCCAATCAGAAGGTTGGCGGTTCGAATCCCCGCAATGGGGTGAGCTCCCGTTGCTTGGTCCCTACTCCTGCCAACCTAGCAGTTCGAAAGCACATCAAAGTAGATAAATAGGTACCGCTCTGGCGGGAAGGTTAACGGCGTTTGCATGTGCTGCTCTGGTTTGCCAGAAGTGGCTTAGTCATGCCGGCCACATGACCCGGAAGCTGTACGCCGGCTCCCTCGGCCAATAAAGCAAGATGAGCGCCGCAACCCAAGAGTCGGTCACGACTGAACCTAATAATCAGGGGTCCCTTTACCTTTAATGAAGGATGCTAAGTTGAAGAGTGCAAAGGAAAGAAAGCAAAGTGATTGGGGCCCTGATCCTGAACCGAGCATCTCACAGAGCCAGGTTTTTTTGAAACCATTGAGGCTCCCAGCCTGTGTTTGTGTGTGTGTGTGTGAGAGAGAGAGAGAGAGCGCGCAAATGCACATGGGGAGGGTGCCAAACTGGGTCTGTGACCCAGGTGAAATAAAGTCTAGTTCTGCTTCTGCATAATCTTCTCAAATACAGCCCCCCTGCCCTATAGATTTCAAGGACATGGCAGAAAGCCCGCCATACGAGGGAAGGGCCATATCTCCGCGGTGGAGCACTTGCTTTGCACGTCAAATGTCCCAGGTTCTATCCCTGGCGCCTCTGGGTAGGGCTGCCCTCTGCCCGAAACCCTGGAGAGCCACTGCCAGTCAGTGCAAATGATATGGAGCCAGATGGGCAATACTTAGAATCATAGAAATGCAGAATTGAAGGGACCTCGAGGGGTCATCTAGTCCAGCCCCGTGCAATGCAAGACTCTCAACCCACACCTCACCCATCCAATCTGAAACCAAACTGGATGGACCCTGCTTAGTTTTGCAAACCTGCTGGCAGTTTTTTTGCTGCGCCATTGGGGACTTGGTTTGGGCAGCTCCCTGGGTTCCTATTAATTTGTCCCATTCATAACGTCCAGATCCTAAACTCTGCCAAACCCTTCTTCCCCCACCAGCCCCAGCTCTCCCTCCCCGCTTGCTCTAACCACTGACCCCTCCAGCCAGGACCGGATTTAGGTTTGATGAGGCCCTAAGCTACTGGAGGTAATGGGGCCCTTTATCTGTCCAGCTGTCCTTTGTCAACAACAAATTGCTGCTGTTTTTTGTGTTGAATATATGCTATATGGTAATTTATGGACCTAATATCTAAAGCCATTTGCACATGTTGCCATGCAACCAGTCCATGCAGAATGTAGGCACCCTATATATAGAAAAGAGGAAACCAGTGATATTTTATAGAGCAGGCTAGCAGGCGGGGGCCATTACTGACATCATAGGAGCCTACACAACACAAAACACTGTAGGTTTTATTTTATTTGTTTTTTATCTTATATGTTGGAAATGTATATCCAGGGGTTTTTTCCCTTTATTTTTTTTGGGGGGCCCCCCAAGAGTGTGGGACCCTAAACTATAGCTTGTTTAGCTTATACGTAAATCCGTCACTGCCTCTAACCACTGACCCCTCCAGCGCGCGCGGCGCTGGACTGTTTCCTACCCCCCACCCTCCATCTCCTTCCTCTCCGGGACGGAAGGAGTTAAGTTTGGGAGCGCAAGACACGTTGAGGGGGAGTCGCCCGAGCCGAGGCAGCAAAAACATCGGCGCGCATTCCTGGGCAGTGCTCAGCTGCCAGCAGCTGATTAAAACCATCTCTCTCGCTGTGAGTGGCTCAGGCCGCCGAAGGCTCGCGCGGGGCTCAATATTTAAGCGGAGCCGCCGCTGCGTCAGGGCGCTTGCCGGCTTCCCGTGGCGGGATCATGTGGGGAGAGGCGCGGCGCTGAGGCTGGTAAGGAACGCGCTTTCGGCAGGGGAGACAGGCAGGGAGGCAGGCTCCGGTTTGCAGCGTCTGTTTGCAGCCACGACAGCGGCTTTTCGGAGGCGTCCGAGTGACATGTCCGCGTTTTGCCTTCCCCACCTCCCAGGAGGTATCATGGAGAGGCACGACGAGACCGGCGGAGCTCCGGGATCGACCGGACGAGCTGCCTCGCCGCCAGGCAGCCGGGGAGCCTCCGAGGGGTGGCTGCTGTCGGCTCGAGGGGGCCTATTCTGAGCAGGGTTCACACGCACACGCAAACGCACACGCGCAAAAAACATACCCAACACACACGCTGGGTCTCGGTCGGTCCCCAAGGCAGCTGCGCCTCCGAAGGTCTCCAGGTGGCCTTGCCAGACTTGGGAGGCAGGAAACAATGGCTATATTTTGGCCTCTTCAATTGGGAATTTGCATTCCACTCTCTAATGCTGGGTTGCTTTCTATAAAATAACTACAGTGTCTCCTTAGCTTGCTTTTTAAAAAAAATCATCTTGCAGCCAAGACTGCTGGGAGCTGCTGCTATTATTATTACTACTACTACTACTACTACTATTACTATTACTATTATTTGAGTTTAATCTTGCCGCAATTGTATGGTGAAGTAATGGAATGAGTGGGGAGGGCGACAAAGTAGCCAGCTCTAAATGTGGTGTTTTGCCTGCAGTGTAAATGTAGCAATCCGGCTTGAGGATAATGTCCCTGCCACAGCTACCCCTTTAAGAGACCAGGACTCCCGGCATTTCTTAGGAAGGGGTGCGGGGAGAGCGGAATCCTAGGAAAATAAACAAGCATTGGAAGGGGGCTAGGTCAAGGCAGGCAAATGTATACAAAACAATAAATCTTGCCATTGAAATGGTCGTGCTGGAGAGCTTGGTTTGAGCAAGCTGAATAAAATAAGGGAGCAATTAAGCCGCGGAAAGTCGGAGGAAGCATCCCTTGAGACATTGCTATTCAGTTGGCACAGGGGTATCCTCCAGTCTGCACAGCACTATTCAGGGATGAGTGGAGCTAGAGTGCATCTGTTGTCCCATGTTGGCTATCTCTTGTTTGCATCTGCAGTGCTTCGCTGATTGGTTAGGCTTGAACTGGGCCCTGGAAAATGTCAAGGGTAATGGTTTTTGTGATCCCTGGCTTGTGTCCTAAACGTGGCAGCTTTCCCTAGAGTAGGGCACCTTCCCAGGTGTCAAATGCTCCTGTAACTTCTTCCTTGCCCTGGTGGAAACAGTGGTCCATTTAAAAGCAAGTGGGGAAACAATAGAAAGTAATATGTCCCCAAACCCTGGCTAAGTGTGTGACTTAACAGCTCGCCCAAGGGCTTATCCCAGGAATTTGTTGGTATAGGGTGGTTTGGAAAGGCAAGTTAACATTTTTAAAACCTCTGGAGTTCTGGGATTGTGTTGCCTTTCTTCTCTCCCTCTTCCAGAGGTGGTAGGAAAAATAATTTCCTAGAGGATAAAATATTGGATTTAATACACATGCATCTGGAAGAGAATTTGTAGGGCAAGAAAATATGTACAGCAAAGGAAAAAAAATTACAGCACTCTGGAAAAATGAATGAAATAATACTTTAAGCCATTATGGTTTCAGGGGAAAGGGGTTGATTCTTGTCAACTATGGTTGTGGGGAGGGAGATATTGAAAAGTATCTGAAGAACGTAGGATTAATGCGGCCAACAGGTTCATGTCTTGTGTTTGAAGAAAGGCTTGCCACTTTCTTGGCCTCCAGGATCAGCGGAGCATATACAAGCTTAGTTCCATACCAAGAAACCTCACCTTTCATGTCCAAAGCCTTGACTGACTTGTTGAGGCACAAGACCAGTAAAACATGGCAACTCTAGAAGCATGCAGTCTCAAAACCCTTATTTATATCAATTTGCTTCACTGAGTTCTTTCAACTCGATCAGCAGTCATTCAGTCAGAAGGTGGATCTGCCAGACCTCCCCATCTGCTTTGCTGATAGACTAGTGACTTTTGGCAGTTTCTCCCCTTGAAATCTTTCTAGTGCCGGAGTTGGTTTCCTTCCTCCCAATCCCTTTCCTTTTGTAAGCACGAAGAGGAATTGTCATATGCTTGACCTTTGACTAAAGAGCAGGATCAATGTGCTTTAAAGAAATAAAATTGTTGGCCCCAGAAAGCCCTTGATGGAATGCCTTCAGTATCGGCATGTAGACATCTTTCCAGCACTTTGTTTGAAGCAGGGTGGTGGTGCTGCCAAACAATTATTGCCCTAAAATAGAAATGCATGTTTCTGCAGAAAAGGAACTAATGGAAGATGAGGAGCAGGTGAGTTGTATTCACAGGTGTAAGGAGGAGAGGTGTGGTGGGCTAATCACCAAATAGCCAAAAGCCATGGCTTCTGTTAATGGTGTAGATGGGCTGAAAGGAGGGTTTCATGTTCTACTTCTAGTGTAACTAATTGGCTGAACTGCCTTTTTTTGCTATACACCTGCGTGTTTGAATGAAAGTAGAGTTTCCAGATGCAGAGGTAGAAGCATTTCAGGCAAAGCTACTGTGACATGCTTTTTTCCTCCTCCCTCCCAATCCCTATTCCTTTTCTGCTGTATCATTCTTAGACAGCAAACAGGTCAAATTCTTACCAGGAGGCTTAAAAAACCAAAAACCTGCTTTGCAAGCAGAAAAAAGTGAGAATGCCTAGACCTTTCTCTCCGCAGGTGTAATGCTTAACGGT
This sequence comes from Podarcis pityusensis, assembly GCF_964106645.2. Taxonomy (NCBI): domain Eukaryota; kingdom Metazoa; phylum Chordata; class Lepidosauria; order Squamata; family Lacertidae; genus Podarcis; species Podarcis pityusensis. The sequence goes on along the minus strand of NC_138036.1, from coordinate 18,341,081 downwards.
GGTTAATAAACATAATGTCTTAACAGGACTGTAGAACTTGCAAGCAAGCCTCTGATCTAGGAGTCCAACTTGACTGAAATCCAGAACTTTTATTACCCCTTTAAGCTTAGGGGTGGGCTTAAAATTTCTGTGGCAGATAAGGCAAAGCCATTTTATTAATCAGCTGCCCCTTTCGAGGAGCCATATGAGATCTAGTGGAGTCACAGCATTCTTTAAGGCGGGGAAATGCCTAGTCATTCCTTCGGCCACAGCAAGGAGATGAAATGTCAAATGGGAACGCTTAACCTAATGAGTTATCTTATCACATTCTGTGCATCTGGGATAAGCAGAGTTCATCACCAGGCCAATATCTGCTTGGAAAAAAACACCCCAGTTCTTGTTAAATGTATATGTGGATGTTGGAAGCATATGCATTAATCAACAGACACCTTCTAAAACCATGAGGTTTTTAACCTGGTAGTATGCACTCATCTTGAATGTTCATTACCTTAGCCACTGGGGGTGGTTGTGTAGAATTCACCGACTGGTTGGCTAGATTGGTGCTCCCTGAGTAGGAAAAGAGCCCCTAATTAAATGTTCTCGAATAATCCTTGCTTGAGGTTGTTTGTTCCAAGTGGGGCATGTCACTCAGCAGTGTTCTAATGGAATTATTTCAGATGGCTGAGGCAGAAGTTGCCTTTGGCAGAAATCTCGTTTTATGGAAGTAAGGGGACCTCTGTAACGTGGCATGATGCCCCTAATCCTTCTGAGAAGTTGCCTTAACTGGAAATGAGGGTTTTGATGGGATGGCAGCTTGGATTAAGGGTGGGGAGGAGGAACAGAGACTTGTGCTGGGCTGAGACGACTTCCCGGAAAGTATTGAACTGCCCCATATTAATGCAAACTTGACAAGAAGCTCTGCAGAAATAGTGTTACTTGATGGGAGAAGGTAGCAGATTGTGCGCTGTGTAGGCCTTGTGCTGCTCCTCTTTAAATATTTCAGAAAACTTGAACTTCAGAACTTTACTACTAACCATGTAACAGGGCCAGCTAAGGACAAAACATTGGCAGTCAACTATCCATCACTGCTCACTCAGCAGTTCAGAATGCAACTGAGTAATAAAATGAAGCATAGGTCTCAACCAAAGGATGGTGCTGCTTACCCTGACTTGGAAGGCAACGCATGTATGTTTTGCTGTATGCTCCAGGATGCACCAGCTGATAACCTCAGATGTTCTGTAAAGCTGTCTGGTGGACACAGAAGTGGTCTTTGCAAGGAACTGTGTGCGAGAGAATGCACCAGTTAGATCTGTTATGTTGAAGCTGGCTACTAAGTCCCGCCAGTTCCTCTTGCTTGGCAGGATAATCATTGAAATGAAAGCTAACCGCAGTACCTACAAATTCCACTTGCAGTTGCAGAGCAGTTAACTTACAGGGGTGTTAATACACTGTTGCTTGGCTGCTGCTAATACTGTATACTCTTGATTGGCCACTGCCACAATCATCCTGAGATTGCAAATTCTGTAATGCATTTGGTTCACACAACAATGTTATAATTCTGGGGCCCACATGCCAGCAATGAATAGACCTTGCATTATTTGATTCAAGGCCAAAAGCAAGAACTTTCTGGCGCTGACATAGCAGGCCATGTGACAAAGGCATAGCAGAATTCCAGTGATGCATTCCTTCTGGATTAATACAGGCAAATCCTGCAATTTGGTCAAACTTCGTTATGGCGTTCTAAACATAGCTGCTCACCCCAATCTGGAAACCACCCAGGGTATATTCCCTGGCTCTTGCTGCATAATCCTTATGTTTTTTCCCCATTAACTTGCCATAGCTGGGCTTGCAGCTATTGAGGGCAGGGGAGAATAGTCCCAGTTAGGGTAGGCATAGGTCCTCCTTTTGAGACAGTCCTCTGTTTGAAGGGTTGTGGTCTAAAAGATGAAGAGCCATTGGAAGAGATAGCAACAAACTTGGAAGTTTAGCAGCAGTTAGTACCTGGACAGCAGACTGAACATTGGTTAACCTCCTGGTCTCTTTCCTACTGCTGTAAATATATATTGTAGTTCTAAGCTCATGTGTTATAAACAGACTTTACTACTACCATTTAACCCTAAACATTTTTTTCCAGGGGGACCATTTTATTAAGGGAAATACATGGCTATATACTGTTGAACTCCCCGATTGCTGAGCTTTCTCCATATATAACCTAGAAGGTTTGTGTTACTCTGTCACTGATGTTGTTGGATATGACAGCTAAAAATGTGGAACACTTGATAGGAAGCGCTGGCCGCATAATCACCCCATGGAAGTGAAAGCAGGACGTGAGAGGTGACCCAAATGGGATTCATCTAAGTGGTTGGCTAGTTCTTAGTGTTCTTACAACAGAGGAAAGATCTCTTGGTGTCAGGGTGGTTTTTGCAGCCAACGCTGTCACAACTGTTTAGCCCTTTTTAATGAAATGACTTGACTCTCTTCCACTGGAGTTTTTTACTTGCTAAAAGACTCTCTAGGCAGCTGTACTTCCAAGAATGTCTGCCCCATGATTTTGACTGGGATGCTTGACTTAAGCTGCGCACCCAGCATACACTTAAAGAACATGACTTCTCCAAAGAAATCTGGGAAGTGTAGTTTGTTAAGGGTGCTAGGAATTGTAGTGCTGTGAGAGGTAAACTCCCCAGGATTCTTGGGGGGACGCCATGTGCTTTAAATGTGTGGGTGCTTAAGCCGCCTTAGTGTATAGCGACCTGGGAATCAGTTCACAGAAGTGCCTTAAAACTGTTAGAAACCATTGGCATCTTTCAATGAGAGATGACTCCCAGTCACCCAAGTAATTCTCATGGTAGCGTGATCGGAATTCCTCTGGGTTTGGTGGGATTCTAGGCCTCAAGTTAAAAACCTTTTTTACAGGCAGCTGCAACTGAGTGCAAAATCCAGAGCTGTGCCAGTTGCAACAGACCTTGCCAAGTGTAGTTTTGTGAAACTGCTATGGGATGACTAAACAGTGTGATAAGTGTGAAGCAACCTAGAACACCAGCATCTGGGTTTAGTTGTACAGGTCTGCATGTAATATATAGCTGGGTGTTAATTCAGCCTCTTCTAGCTCACAAAAGGAAGATAATGGCCCACCTGTAGCATTGTTGAGCATGTACATCATCAGTGTTTCCCTGCCAATATTTCAGATCAAATACAGGCAAGTACCCATGACTGGGAACCCTCCCACAATGAGCAGGAGGACCACAAAATGGGCATCAGTTTCAGGGCTGACTTATAATTATATTGTGATGTAGCTTGCAATGCCCTCTACGGAGAGGTCCCCCAGGAAGACCATTCCAATCCAGAGTCTGAAATTGTCCAGCTGAGGCCCCATTTACAGTGCAGTGCTGAAAGCTGCCCTTTGCACCCTCTGTTCTTTATCCCTGTACTGTGCCCTAGATCATCCTGCCCTGGTTCCTGAAGCAAGGAGTGTTGCAAAATATACCCATAAACCTAACCTCAGTGGATCTGGTTGTCTTCAACAGAGAAGCTGCACCATGCTGTTGGATTTAAATAGGCTGTTGAAGTGAGTGGCTGGGAAGCACCTAACCCATGTAATGGGGCCTTCTTGGTGGTGGCGCCCGCCCTGTGGAACGGCCTCCCACCAGATGTCAAGGAAATAAATAACTACAGTGGTACCTCGGGTTACATACGCTTCAGGTTACAGACTCCGCTAACCCAGAAATATTACCTCAGGTTAAGAACTTTGCTTCAGGATGAGAACAGAAATCGTGCTCCGGCAGTGCGGTGACAGCAAGAGGCCCCATTAGCTAAAGTGGTACCTCAGGTTAAGAACGGACCTCCGGAACGACTTAAGTACTTAACCTGAGGTACCACTGTATTTGACTTTTAGGAGACATCTGAAGGCAGTCCTGTTCAGGGGCGTAGGAGGGGGGGGGTGCAGGGTATGTGTGGCCCACCCCGGGTGTCATCCTTGAGGGGGGTGACAAAATGACACACTGAGGGGGGAAGCACTTACCGCGGGGCCTGGCCTGTAGCACACCCGAGCCACACGTCTCTCCTGGGAATCATGCAGTGGCTCGGGACCCCCGCTGCCCGAAACAGCAGTGTGGGGCTTGCGTCTGCCAGGCGGACTCCGTGGGTGCCTCGCCGTGGTGCCCCCATGCGCGGATCACCACAGTGCCCCCGTGTGGCGCCCCCATGTGCAGATTGCCATGGCACCCTCATGTGGTGCCCCCATGCATGGATCGCTGCGGTACCCTGCCCCCAGCGCTCTGGGTGTCAGAGCAGCTAGCTATGCCCCTGGACCTGTTTAGGGAAGTTTTTAATATTTGATGTTCTATTGTTTTTAATATTCTGCTGGAAGCCGCCCAGAGTGGCTGGGGAGGCCCAGCCAGATGGGCGGGGTATAAGTAATTATTATTATTATTATTATTATTATTATTATTTATTATTACATACATACATACATACAGGCATGCACCGCAAGATGGCATTCCGTGTGTGTGTGTGTGTGTGTGTGTGTGTGTGTGTTGTTGTTGTTGTGGTGGTGGTGTAGAACATTAATAGTCAAGGAACCCTTAACATCTTGCAAAATAGGAACAGTTACCAGAAAATAAGCATTTGGAACATATGGTATCTGTGCACTACAGACCTAAAATAATTTCCTCTGCCCAGGAGATTCCCATTAGCTGTAGTCTCATGGCTTCTAGAGAATCACTTGCATTAACTTTAGTTACAGGATGAGGAAGTTTGTGGCAGTCAAAATGGTATAAAATCTATGTGCTGCAAGGAGGTTGCCTTTGGTAATGATAAACTTGACATAATTTGGTAGGTGCCTTCTAAACCTTTTTTAGATCAGTCTTGGCTTTTAACTTCTAGAAGGAACAAAGATGGGAGCAGAAGTTGCCTGAGTAATCCTGGTTTTATGTGGACACAGTGTAATCGCCGTACCACAGATGTTGACAGCATGGGGTGCTCTCAACATAAGAAGCTGCCCTTGCACAGAATCAAACCATTGTTTCATTTAGCCCATTCTTGTCTATATTGACTTGCAATGGCTCTTCAGGATTTCATAGTGTTTTCCCTCCCAGCCCTGTTTGGAGATGTCAGGGGTTGAATTTGGGAGCTTCTACATGCAAAGCAGATGCTCTTGTCACTGAGCTCTTGCCCAGGCACGGGTTTATCACCTCATCTGCTGCATGAGGAAACGGTGTAATTCAGTTATATAGTGCTTTTTAAGAATACATGTATTCTAACGCGCCTTACAAAAATCAAAATGCAGTAAACAGCACTTAAAAGTAAAGCTAAGCTGGTATAACAGCCTTTCTCAGCCTTGGGTCCTCAGATGTCATTGGACTACAACTCACACCATCCCTAGCTAGCAGGACCAGTGGTCAGGGATGATGGGAGTTGTAGTCCAACAACATCTGGGGACCCAAGGTTGAGAGAGGCTCTGGTATAGAGCACTGCCTTCAATGATATCTTAAGTCATATTTGGAGTAGACCTATTGAAATAAATGAACTTAAGTTATCCATGAGTGAATGTTTAAGTCCATTGATGTAATGGGTCTACTGATATTACTTGATTGGATAACATCCTGAGCTATGGATCCAGAATAATGTGGCTGATATCTTGCCTCTTCTGGGAACTTGCTAGGTAGACTTAGGAAAGCTGTTCTCTTTTGGCCTAAGTCTCCCCCACCTGCAATTTAGGGGATAATAAGGTAGGCGTGCCCAACCTGATGCCTCCAACTCATAGGATTCCTAAACAATTTGTGGAGAGCAGCAGGTTACTCAAGGCTGCCTTACAGGATGGCTGTAACTAGATTATGAAGTGTTTCTAAACACTTGAAAGCACTCAGAACAAATGTTTTTCAGTATTAAATATTGGAAATACTAACTAAAAATTAAATCAATTTTTGGATAGGAATTTGGAGGAAGGTTTCATTTAAGCTCCCCATCCCCTCCCAAAAAAGTAAGAAGCTGCTTGTATATTAAACTTACTCTATGTACCAATAATGGGAATCCTTTGACCCCACTCTTTCAGAGGATGTATGTTAATCGGCATTCAGGAATAGTGTACAAAAATGCCTTGTGTCTTCAGCATCAGCTTTGCAACTTGCCTCCCCCTCCTCCTTGAGATAGGTAGATTCAGGAATGACTGTCCACCCCCTTTGTGTTGCCTGGACCTATGCATACCATGACACTTGGTAGAATAGTCACAATAGATAATGCTGTCTTTGCAAATACTTGACATAATTGCTAGTGCTATATTCTACTCAAGTGGAATACAACCAAGTAATACTGAATTCATGCACATGGCTGAGCAAAGGATAAAACTGTCAGTGTTATCTCTAGTGGGAGGTGCAGTTATTCCTTTCTATTCCGGATCATACTCCTTAGTTGCTGTTTCCAGGACATTGCAGGCCAGTTGAAAAAAATGCTCCTTTGTAAAGTACAATGAATCTATCTTAATACTGAAAGCCCAGACCCTATGTGGGGATGGGTAAAGGAGAAATGTAGTTTCCCCTTGCTTGTTGGCAAATAATAACCTATTTTCTAATAGGTAGTAAAGTGCAGGTCTCTCCTTGCTGCTTGATGAAGGGAAAGTCTAACTGGCTTCAGAAAGTAGGGGTAGAGCAGATCCAGAAAATACTTGTTTTTAGAGGTCTTTCCTGTAGTACAGTCGTACCTCAGGTTAAGTACTTAATTCATTCCGGAGGTCCGTACTTAACCTGAAACTGTTCTTAACCTGAAGCACCACTTTAGCTAATGGGGCCTCCTGCCACCGCCGCACCGCCGGAGCACGATTTGTGTTCTCATCCTGAAGCAAAGTTCTTAACCTGAAGCACTATTTCTGGGTTAGAGGAGTCTGTAACCTGAAGCGTATGTAACCTGAAGCGTATGTAACCTGAGGTACCACTGTACACATGAAAAGGATCTAGGGGTCTTAGTGGAGTGCAAGCTTAACATGAGTCAACAGCTGCAAAAAAATGCTAATAGTCCCACGCTATTCTGCCTAGTCAGACCATGCCTGTGTCCAGTTCTGGGCACCACAATTTAAGAAGGATATTGACAAGTTGGAACATGTGCACAGGAGGGTCTGGAAACCAAGCCTCCTGAGGAACTGTTAAGAGAATTGAGAATGTTTAGCTTGGAAAAAAGGAGACTGAGAGGAGATGTGATAGCCATCTTCAAATATCTCAAGGGCTGTCACATGGCAGGTGGAGCATGCTTGTTTTCTCCTGCTCTGAAAGGTAAGACCCAAACCAATGGCTTCAAATTGCAAGAAGGAGATTCTGACTAAACACCAGGAAGAACGTTCTGACAGTAAGAGCAGTTTGACAGTGGAACGAATTCCCTCCGAAGTTGGTGGACTCTCCTTGGAGGTTTTTAAGCAAAGGTTGGATGGCCATCTGTCAACTATGCATTTCAAGTGGTTGGACCAGATGACCCTCACACTACAATTCTATGATTCTATGAAATTGTGTACCCTAGAAGTCAACTTTGGAAGTCCCAAGTAAAAACCAGCTGAATAGCATGGGTTATTTAAAAGGTGATAGCATACTTCTTAGATCAGCCTTTCTCAACCTGTGGGTCCCCAGATGATGCTGAACTACAACTCCCATCACCCCTAGCTAGCAAGGCCAGAGCTCAGGGATGATGGGAGTTGTAGTCCAACAACATTTGGGGACCCACAGGTTGAGAGCCGCTGCCTTAGATTGTGGCTTACTGCCCTCCTGCTTGCGGCTACTTTGCCATCTTTTAGTAATATGTAGTTACTTAAAAACCCAGCTTGTGTATCTCAGATACATTTCTTGCATGTAGGAAGGAATTGCCATCCACGAGTATCCAAAATAGCAACACTTAATCTCTTACCTTTTTAAAAGTCTCTAATGCTTTAAATGTAGTAATACAAAGATTTTTAAGATCCTGTTCTGGATAAATGTATGGAAAGCAGATGTGTCTCTGAAAGTGCTTTTGGTTCTTGGAACTTAAAACCTCCTACCCTGTGGTACTTCATGAATTACAAGTGAGGCCTAGGAGAAGGGCAACTCCACTGGGGCCCTTACAATTTTCTGCAAGTATTGTGAAGGCTGTAAGCCTGGATTTGGGGGCTGGCACAGTCATTGGGCACAGTGAGGCAGTGTCCTTGCGTAGAAGATGGCTGGGATGCTGTGGCAAGGTTTTGGGGGAGAATTGTGTGGCATATGGCCTACCTTGCACTGGTGGAGGATGCTGTTCCTTGCTATCGCTGAGCGTAAGGTAAGGACTGCCAGTCTATCCATAGAATGAGGAAGGGCATCTTGTCCTTCACCAGTGGTGCTGGCATCCATTGATCAGAAGACAAAGGAGCCCAACAGTAAGCAGAGCCAGAATCAATGTCAGGCGGACACAACGATTCTAGTTTTCTCCCATTCTCCTCAACAGAGTTCTACAAGGGCAACATTGAGGCTTGGGAGGAGGAAGTCAAGGCCAGCTCCTGGACTGGTTGTGGTAGGAAAGAAGGCAGGAGGGGGCTGGCTGAGGTTGGTGGGCAGTGCCCCATTTGCCCAAATGGACAACCCACCACTGTCCTTCACATTTAGCAGTGAAACGCCTTGGGTTTGATCACCTGTGGTGGGGGAAACCAATGATGGTAACTTGCATAAGACCTTTTCCCATCTGTCTAACATAACTTGTGATGGTAAACAACAAGTACTGATATGAAGGCAGTGGGCAGATGGTCCATAGGGCTGTTGCTTGGTTAAAGGACACTTAATCGGCTGGCATGTTATTGACACAGTACATCTAAAAAGAAGGCTGCTCTTCTAGAAGCTGTGTGTGCCTGATGGGCCGATGCCAGGGGTTAGCATTGTTGGGCACTTGCAGCCAGAGCAGCATAGCCCTGCTGCAGTCTCTTGGCAGTTTCTGCCCACTGTTCGTGTCGTCTCTCATTATACACTGGCTTTGCTTAGTCAATTGTTACCAGGATTTATTTTCTATCTGGAAGAAGAGTTTGGATTTGATATCCTGTTTTAGCACTACCCGAAGGAGTCTCACAACAAACACTCTGAGGTAAGTGAGGCTGAGAGACTTCAGAGAAGTGTGACTAGCCCAAGGTCACCCAGCAGCTGCATATGGAGGAGCGGAGACGCGAACCTGGTTCACCAGATTACGAGACTACTGCTCTTAACCACTACACCACGCCGGCTCCCAGGACACCACCTGCATTATTTAAGTGGCTTTGCTAACAGTATCAAGGTTAATACAGCCTAGTTATGTGGAGCCTCTGGCCCAGGAATAGCAAACATGGCATCCTTCAGAAGTCTACAACTTCCATTGACCCCTGCCAGTTTGGCCAATGCTCAGAGTCGTAGTCCACAGCATCTGGAGGGCATCACATCAGCTACTCCCAGCTCCAGCCTAAAGCCAAATACAGGCCTTAGTCTAATCCCTGGCATTCACTACAGACCTACACCAAGCTTCCTTTCTCCAACTCACTGTTCTTGCTCCATTCCTTCCATGTTTGTACTGGCATCTGTGGTCACTTGTGCAGCATTGGTGAGAGGCAAAGGGGACTGCAGAGGAATGGCGCTGAGCTGGCAATGGAAGATACTGCTCTTCCTCTGCCACTGGCAGCTTGCTGCATTTTCCTGCTCCGCACTGTGAAGGGGGTTTGCCCAACTCAAGGCTGAGTTTTCAGCAGAATTTGTATTTGTAAGTGTCCTAGCAGGTCAAGGCTCTGATACACATGAATGTGTGATTATGCTGCAGATCCAACTCGGCTAGGCTTCATACAAAAACGCAGCTCTTTGGGCATGGTTTTGCAACGTGGTGCTTCAGCCCTACTCCAAACACACACACAAAAATATGTAGCTGGGATTAGGAATAGTGTAAATAACATTCCTTGCTGTGTGTTGAGACTCCTCCGAGCAGTTTTAAGGGCTGACTGTTGGGTAGGGTGAGCTAGTAGCTTCTACGTCCCCCAAGCAACTTTCTCTTAAGAAGCTGCTATGGGCAATATTGGGCTGCTCTCCTTCCTCTTGCAAAGAAAAGAGGGATTTGGTAGTAGCTTCTACCTTCAAAAGCTACAGTGCTTTTTGTTGAGTCCCAGGCTGTGGGTAAAGTCAGTGTTTCATGGTAGCATCCCTATGGGAAACTAAGCTTTGTGCAGACTTTAAAGGGGCAAACAAGCCCCTGCAGTTACAGCTTGCTCAAAGTGGTATAGAATGGAGGTGAGGTGAGGCATCTTCATCCTGTAAGGTTCAGTTGCTCATTCTTCAGTGAAGGATCTCTTGGCAGAGTACATGATTTCCATATGTCAAAAGGCCACTATTTCAACCTCTGGTATCTCAGGATACCACAGTATTGGTAGAGGCAGGTCCATGGCTTGACTTTGTATTTGGCAAGATCCTCTGTGTGCTTGTGTATTAAGCTTCTTTGAGTGTTTGAATTATGGGGTATGCATCTAAAATGAATAAATAACACTTTCAGGAATGCCACTTTCTGGATCCAGTTTTTTCCAGACATTGGAGCGCTTATACTGTACATATGTGTCTGTTCCCTTTAGCTGACTGGTGTACTTGCAATGAAATATTCAGAAGTGCAAATTTTGCAGGACAGCTGTGTGTCTTTTTTGCATATTGCTTCGCTTCGGGAAGTGTCAGTTGGGAAAGTCCACCTTTCCAAATGCAGACTGAAATACAAACTGAATAGATTTCTCCCCCTCCCTAGGAAGAACATTAGGGTTGTCTTTTCTCCAAAAGGGTTTTGAGAAATGTGAGGTTGGTATATAACTGCATCTCTAAATCCCAATATATTGAAACCTATCTATCATCTGCGTCTCGGGCAAAAGAGGCTCCTTAGGACATAGAAACCTACTTGTCCTAGACTCAGGTAGCTTTGCATCTGGAAACTGGCAAGAAACTACCTGAAAGCTGTTGACTGACCTGCCCAGATGAAACTGGAAAAACATACTTTGGCACTCAGCTATTGGTTGGCACTGGTGTATTTTCTTGATCTTCTCACCAAAGGAAGTGCCAAGGCAAATGTTGCATGGCTTTATTTTCCAACGCTGGTGCAGCCCATAAGCAATTTGTGCTTGGGATTTATTGGGGGATTCCCGAAAAGTCTTGTGGCTCTTCAAAAAGTGCGACAGGCTGGCAGTGTGCTGGGTGAGCTGCGAGCATGCAGGCTGCAAACATGAGCAGGCCTGTTGGCTGTAATTGTACCAAGAAAGGGGAAGCAAAACATACAGACCTAGCAATCATGGCTTTAAGACTACCTTTGGAGTCTGAATCTACAAAATGTTGTCCTGGAAGATCAGTCTTGCTTATATTCTGCTTCTCCAGTCATAGGAGCATTTACTCAAATGCCAGTGGGCATGCCTTCAAAAGAGATCCTTCGGGACCTTGAGGGAGATGTTGGGTAGAACTAGACAGAACACTGACTTTGGGTAGTTTATCACCTAGGCATCTACAGTCGTTTAAAACTGCTAAACAGATGACAGTGTTTTAAATGAGCATGCTTAACATAGCTGCATCTGTTTTGAGAAGAAAACAGTCACAAGACACTGATCTAGAACATGTTACGGTTCTAGGCCATGGACCTATGTGATGCCCCCTGCAACCTACTGAAAGTAGCTGGCAGCCTTCTGGCTGCTTCTCCCAGTAGTGTTTACTACAACCAGTAGCTGAATAAGCAGTTGCGGGGGAGGAAGAAAGTTGTGGGGCCCTTCCCCTGCTATTCCTCCAAATGTAGAAGCAACCAGTTGAATAACATCTGTGTTCTTTCCTTGACTCGTACAACCGTTGGCATGCATGTGGTCATGAGACAACAGATCAGAATTTGTGCTTAATAGAAGAATGGAGAGTAACAGGATTGAGAACTTGCTCAGGTACAGCTACATTCTAAGGAGTGGTCACATGATGTCAAATCACCTTTTGAACCTCTGCCTTGTGCCCTGTTAACACATGGCACAAAGCAGAACTGCTTATTAATTTTTTTAAAAAAAACACTTAAGGTACATCCCAAGTGGATTTAAGCCCATTTTGTGAACTCCATACCGCCACACCTTTAAAAAAACACAAAAAAAAACAGGCTCTCTCACCTTGGCAATTGTAGTATTTACAAATGTGTTAAGACAGGTAGTAGTTTTACATCCCTGCAACATTTCAGTTGCAAAGATGATGAGGGACTTGGGTGCCATGGCCAAGCAAAAGGGTGCAAAGGTGTGGACTGTATTTGTGCCACCTCAAGAGAGAGATCTTCAGGCTGCCTGGCCTCTGACCATTCCCCCCTCTCATGGTGTCTGCTGGTGCAATGAGTTCCTTCAGCTGAAATTAAAGGAGCCTGAGAGCTCTATCTAGGAGGGAAACTGTGTTTCTTGGCCTCTATCTACTTGGCTGAAGACTATCAAAGGATTCTCAATCACTAAAATATTAACTTTGTGAAACGGCAACCTTTGTACCCCTAAACAACCTGGTCAGCATTCCACTTGCTTCAGTTGAGTGATAACAAGCATTCCATCTTGAAGAGAAAACGGGTCTCTAGAAAAATAAACGAAGCTGTTCATTTAATTTTATTTGTTTCTACAAATATTTATAGGTGGCTCCCTCATATAAAATATCCACGTGGCATACAACAAAAATTACACACATAATAAAATGCCGTAACATACCTAATTATAAAACTGGCGGTGCGTCTTGAAGATTTAAAACAAATTGAATAGGCCTGTTTTTCTAGATTAAAACGGGGGCTGTGGGAAGTAGACTATGGGGCAGATGGAAGTGTAGCCTTTGTGGTATTCTGGAGCAAGGAGAGGCTTGTACAGATACTGACAAGTCCAGAATCCCTTCCAAATCCCACACTTAGGCTTGGAATTGGTCCACCTCTGTGCAAAAGGATGTGGATGGCACTGCTGCCGCCATTGCTTGTCCTAACCTGAGCATGCAGCTGTCTGGTGCTTAAAACAACTGTGTCCCTTACTCAGTATAGCTATGTTGATAGGGTACCTGTCTTGCATCCGATTCCCAGCGCTGTGCAGTAAGAATAGACTGCATAGAAAAACACTGAATTATATTCTCCGTAACGCTTGAATCTTAAGGTGCAGGGCTTGAAGTGTCTTGTGAAAGCTTTGGATTGTTTGAGGCTGTATGTTATCTGTTGAAACATCTTCCACAAATGGCTGAACAAGTGACTCACTGGTCCACTGATGCAGTGCTGTATTGCAACTTCAAGTCTGCAAAGCGGGGCTACTCAAAAGTAAACACACACCCCAAGACCACAAGCATTTGATGCCTGCATCCCATGTCCTAAATACTTTGAAATACAGCCTCAACTAGAATTTCTAGGAGGTCAAGCTCGGCAAAAGCAACTCTGCCAACACCAGCCGGCATTTCAAAGCTGAACCAAATACCTGCAACAGGAATGAAGGCCAGGTCTCATGCATATGGACATTGCATAGCTAATAGTGACCTTCCTGGCCTGAAAACTGTAGATGTCCAAAGGCTTGCAGCTGATCAATGCATGTAGAACTAGTCATATGGTGGAGCCTTCCTGGTGCTGTACCACTGAAAGCCCAACCCACCTACCACATTCAAATAACACTCCCATAGCGTAAAAACCAGTGGGGGTGGTAGCTAGGGGATAAGAGTTATCGAGTGTGCCAATGACCGTTCCATGTTTTAAAGTGGTGCAGCTCTCCTAGGCAGTGGCGTAGCGTGGGGGGTGCGGGGGGGCCGGCCGCATCGGGCGGAACATCTTGGGGGGGGCGCTCGCACTCGCAGCTCTCTGCCCCTACTAAAATCCACGGGTTAGGGGGCGCAAATTACTTGCCTTGCCCCGGGTGCTGACAACCCACGCTACGCCACTGCTCCTAGGACTGCGTAATATTATTCCCCGTCCATGACTTCTAAGGAATTGGGATCTGCTGCATTTGTGTACCATAACTTACAAAGTTTCCCTAAACTAAAGGCTAAAGGTAGCATTCTGAAGAGCCCTAGAGAAGCTTAATAAACTCCCTTGCACAAACCAGAATGAGGTCCCTATGTGCAGGAATGTGCAACCTCAGTAGCTACTTGAAGCATGTGTCTTGGTGACTGGTTTACTGCTGTTTGATCTCTCCTCTGCAACAGACCCCTGTCTTCAATTCACTTGGAGAAACCAGCAGAGTCTCAAAAGTGAATGAAAGGCAGGATTATACCTTGCAATGTTTGTGCCTTGGATAGGTTAGTTGCTCGCTAACAAATCTGTTAGCATGATGTTATTCTGCTAACAGATGGCAACAAACAGGAGATGGAAGGGCCAGCATCATTGATTCCACCCACGTTCATTCCTATGCAAGCTAATACTAGGCAAAGGCACGTGCTTCATTTGTGCAGCAGAATGTCTGGAGTATCCCCCTTCAGCATATCGGCTGCCGACTGTGATCCACAGTCAAATGAAGTGATTGGTGGATGTGTTTCATAAGAAATGCCTTTGAGAACCTCTATTTACCCAGCGGCAGGATGGCGGGGAGTGTGCAAGAGTCCTTGGTCCATGTGTGATGGTCTTAAAGTGCCTTGTCCTTTAGTATTGGTGGGGCTAGATTGTACACACATTCCCAGCCTCAACAGGTGTCCCCACTTAATCTAAATTTTAGCACTACTGTAAACTCTGAATGGGGCCTGATATGGGTTTGTACCCATATCGTGGATGCAACCATCATTCTGTAAAATGAAGGCATTTGTTATATGGCATGCCAGGATCTTTGTAACTGAATCACATCAAGGCTTCATGAGTAATTCTTCACTGCATCCTAAACCTATTGTTGAAGGAACATAAGCTCAGTAGCAGAGAACAGAATAATTAAAAAAAATATACGTTGCCCTTCTGACTGGGTGGCTTCCAGAAAAAATACATAAAAGCAAAAAATAATAATTTAAAAAATAATGTATATGTGTTGCATATATGTATATGTTTTGCGTATAATAGGTCCAGTTTCAGTCACTGTGCAACTCCAGTTCAAAAGGCTCAAGTAACAGATAAGGACCGCCTTCTGTAGTGCTGTGCTGAATGAACAAATAGTCCTGATAGTATCATTTTATATTCCTGTTTCTTGAAAATTATGCTTTGTAACTCTTCAATGCAACACAGTGGCAACACTGAATTGAATCCCAATTTTTGTCTCCTGAAGGTCAGAGTAGTATGCCTGTCCGCTGCTAGCTGGATTCCAGTCACGTTACCAAGGGCCGCATTTGCTCCTGAAGTTGAGACTGGCCTCTCTCACCATGTCGAATGAAGTGGAAGCAACTAGTGGAAACAGTCCGCCTGCCCAGCAACAGGCACCACCGAAAACACAGCCTTTCAAAAAGGAGAAGAAGAAAGGTAAGGCAGGAGTGGCACCAGGAGGCAGGACAGCTCTCTAGCTCCTAAGGCAGAGGTTGGCAAACTAAGGCCCGTGGGCTGGATACGGCCCACCGGGCTTGCTAATCCAGTCTGCGAACCTTGCGGTCAGTCCCAGTGCTAAACAGGCACGGTGCAGAGGCCTCGCCGCGCGGGGACTGACTTCTGTGACGCGGGCCGGGTTCTGATTGGCTGCAGGAAGCTCCTGCAGCCAATCAAAAGCCGTGATGCCTCTGGGTGGGCAGCGACACTGGCACGGTTTCTAATTCAGAAGCCACAGACGCCTCTGGGTGCCGCCCCTTCCTTCCCACTGAAGCGGCCGAGCAGGAGGAAGCAGCTGAGCGGGAAGAA
This sequence comes from Podarcis pityusensis, assembly GCF_964106645.2. Taxonomy (NCBI): domain Eukaryota; kingdom Metazoa; phylum Chordata; class Lepidosauria; order Squamata; family Lacertidae; genus Podarcis; species Podarcis pityusensis. The sequence continues at coordinate 18,325,382 of NC_138036.1, read as the reverse complement.
AGTGGCAGCGGCGTGGAGGCTGCCTCTGCCACCCAGGCCAGCAGCATGGGCTCTGTGCCCCGCTGAGACAGAGGATGCCAACACCGCCGAAGTCTAGGCAGTGTCAGCGGCTGCGGCATGAGTGGCATAGGTGGGCAGGCCTTTCGGCAGGGGTTGCTTTCAGGAGGCGGTGGGCCCAGCCCCCCACAAGGTCTGATGGACAGTGGACCCGCCCCCTCCTGGAAAAGTTTGCTGACCCCTGTCCTAAGGAGTTGCCAATAATTAAGAGTTGCTGAAAACAAGCAGCAGTTGCTGTGGTAAATACTCGATGACAGGGAATTTAGCCAATTAGTTCTCAACTTTGCAACCTTATGTTCACAAAGCCTGTCCATCGTTAGTCCTTTTGATGGGTGGTTAGTAACAAAATCGTGGAGACTCCCACCTGCCCAACTGGTTTTTGGTTTAAAAGGAGTCATAAACCAGAGCGTTGAAATAAGCAGACAAGCAGGAGTTTGGCAGAAGGCTGCCACCTAGGGGCTTTGCCTTGGACTGCACAGTCACAGATGGATCCGTGAGTAAGCAGACAGTGGGCAAGGAATCTGCCGCAAACTCTGGCTCTTTATACCTAACATGTTTGTGAGTGGATTGACCCTACTCTTACCCAAGAGCATTCCACTGCCAGTGTGGAGATGAAACGGTGGTTACACACTGAATGTTGGTATAGCTGATGGTGAAACATACCACTATATTAAATTGCATTGTTAGGAATAAACAGAGATGCAGGTTCTGATTTTTTAATAGCCTGTGCAGGACAAACAAAAGCACATGACCATAAAACTGGTTTTTCAGGACCGGAAAAGACAGAAGAATTTCTCTTGGCCAGATTTCAAGGTGATGGTGTAAGATACAAGGCCAAACTGATTGGTATTGATGATGTCCCAGAAGCAAGGGGAGACAAGATGAGTCAGGATTCAATGATGAAGCTGAAGGTGAGTCTCTCATATTTCCTGCATCTTCGTTTTTTTAAGGTGCCAGATGATGATTGTAGCTTCATGGGGGCTAGGGATTACTAATGACATCCTTGCAAAACTGCAGTTCCTAGAAGCTATTTTAGCAACGACAATTATAGGACCTTTCCTCAAGTATCTTAAACTAGTGGAGAATGGGTCCTAGCACATACTGCAGGTTGCTTATAGTGCTGATTCAGATAACAATATATAGTGGCAAAGTTGAAAATTTTCAGGTTAAGTGGAAACATTTCTAGAACATTATGCTGTAGATAGAACTTGCATGCTGTTTTGGGGCTCAGGTTTGTTCCAATTAGCTTCTTAGGTGGAATGTCACCACCTCATGTCAGAATTTTGTTTATTTCCTCCTGCAAAACAACTTCATTAAGACAAATGAGTTCTTGCTTATGTATTGAAACAGTGCTGGTAAATTCCTCTGAGACATGACTGTTCATAACACTGTCCTCCCACAGTGTTGTCTGAAGGCCACACATGATGCCTTCATGTACTGAATGACCCTCTGAATAGAATCATAGAGTTGGAAGAGACCACAAGGGCCACCGAGTCCAACCCCCTGCCAAGCAGGAAACACCATCAGAGCACTCCTGACATATGGTTGTACCAAGCCTCGGCTTAAAGACCTCCAAAGAAGGAGACTCCACCACACTCCTTGGCAGCAAATTCCACTGTCGAACAGCTCTTACTGTCAGGAAGTTCTTGCTAATGTTTAGGTGGAATCTTCTTTCTTGTAGTTTGGATCCATTGCTCCGTGTCCGCTTCTCTGGAGCAGCAGAAAACAACCTTTCTCCCTCCTCTATGTGACATCCTTTTATATATTTGAACATGGCTATCATATCACCCCTTAACCTCCTCTTCTCCAGGCTAAACATGCCCAGCTCCCTTAGCCGTTCCTCATAAGGCATCGTTTCCAGGCCTTTGACCATTTTGGTTGCCCTCCTCTGGACACGTTCCAGTTTGTCAGTGTCCTTCTTGAACTGTGGTGCCCAGAACTGAATAGCCTCTAAGTGTGGTGGTAATGCCTGGGGGCTGCTTGTCAACAAACACTTTTGAGTTTCTAAGTTTTACTTAGACCTGGAACGCAAGACGAAGGTTGCAAGACAACCCCCCACCCACCCAAACATGCAATAAATCCTAAAATGTGAGGGAACTGGGGAGCAGTATATAGCTGGTATTCGACTTGGCATTTTCATAACTCAGATATAGGGAAATTCAAATATGCTGAAATGAAGATTGTGTTATCCACTGGTCAGTGGCCATGTTGACTAATGGAGAGTTGGAGTCCAACATCTGGGAGGGAAATGGATTCTCCATCCCTTACCCTAAGTGATAGCCGTAAGCTGCAATAAGTTTATATCGACAGTACGTCTTGAATACTGAAATGTCTTTGCTGTTCCATTTGTAGGGAATGGCGGTAGCAGCCCGTTCTCAAGGACAGCACAAACAGAAAGTATGGGTGAACATCTCTCTTGCTGGGATCAAAGTCATAGATGAGAAGACAGGGGTAAGTTCTGAGGAGGCCAAGCTGAACCCATTAGGAGAAACTGTCCATTCTCTTAATAAAAAAAAAAGTGCCAATCTAACCTAAAACTTGTTGGGGTGAAGAAACTTCTAAAAATGTGCTGAACTTAAAACAGCAGCTTTCCCATTAGAGACATTTCAAAGAAATGCAGAAACTGGCCCAGGCCAGTTAAGTTATCCATCTAGTTAATTACCCATCCAGGTGAAGTATTTCATAATGGACCAAACTCTAGTGCCAAACCTCTAACGTGGGGACTGCTGTAGCTTTTCTAGCAAACCTTGACTCACCTCACAGGTCACTTCAGCCCTATCTAGGAAATTCTGGCTGATGAACACCAAGTGAAAATTTTAATTGGGGCATTCTATTTTTCTTGGGCTAAAGGCTATGTAAGAAACAGGCAGCTTCCAGTCCCTACTGGAGTGTGTGTGTGTTTGTGTGTGTGTGTGTCAATGACTTAGTGTTTACTTCTAAGCCGAAGAATAAAACTTTACCATAAAGCACAAACTACTCCGAACAAAATAAAAAAAAATCCTTCCAGTAACACCTTGGAGACCAACTAAGTTAGTTCTTGGTATGAGCTTTCATGTGCATGCACACTTCTTCAGATAGAAAGCTCATACCAATAAATCACATAGTTGGTCTCTAAGGTGCTACTGGAAGGAATTTTTTAATTTTGTTTCAACTATGGCAGACCAACATAGCTACCTACCTGTAACTACTCCTAACAATCTCTGTGCTATTGCTATAATCTTCCCAGTGCTGAGATATGGTCCAGAGATGCTTCTGGTCATAGCACGTGCACATGCAGTGCACGCCTCATACAGAGAGCCTAAAATATTTGAGCTCTATTGATGCTGACTACTTTGTTGAATGGCTGAAACAAAAGCGAGCTGGACTGGCAGCAGTCTTTATGGGGAAGTCAAATTTCCAGGGCACACTTAAGACAGTAAAACATGAACAAGTCGTTCTCATATCAGTGCTCCCATAGAACAGGACTAGAATCATGGGCTTGGAAGACGGTTGACTTTGGACTTGGGGTGGAGGATTCTTGACTTGTGTAAGAGCAGTTCAGTGGGACCAATTACATAAAAGGGTAGTGAACTCTACTGTAGATCTTCAAACAGAAGAATAGGCACCTGCCAGGGGATGCTCTGCAAAGGGTGGCCTACAAGACCACCAGTGCAAGGTTTACACATTTTCAAGAGTTAAAGTCTGGCACCATGTCATCCACTTTGATTCCAGGTTATTGAGCATGAGCATCCAGTCAACAAAATATCCTTTATAGCCCGGGATGTGACTGACAACCGTGCCTTTGGCTACGTTTGTGGCGGAGAAGGGCAGCACCAGTTCTTCGCCATCAAAACAGCACAGCAGGTAAAACTTTACATCGTGGGACCAGTGGTGCTGATGTGCTGCTCTTCTAAGTAGCATTCTGGGTTCATGTTCAATGCTGCACAGTACAAAATTGCAAATGGAAGCTGTCACTCTCTACTTAAATTGCAGGATTGACAAAATTTTCACACCGAGTATGGTTAAAACTGGGGAATTGGTTGCCATAAGTGTTTTGGCCACCAACTTGGAAGCTTAGATGTACTGTTAAATTGCTTATCTCTGAGGCTTGGCATTTGCTACATATTTAATAGGTTGCAGGGGTTGGAGAAATGTTGAGCAAGACCAGTGTGGTGTAGTGGTTAGAGACTAAGACCTGGTAGACCAGGGTTTAAATCCCCACTCGGTCATGAAGCTCATTGGGTAGCCATGGGCCAATCACCAACTCTCAGCCTGTTTGGGCATTTGTTGTTGTTGTTTAGTCGTGGCCGACTCTTCGTGGCCCCATGGACCAGAGCACTCCAGGCACTCCAGTCTTCCACTGCCTCCCGCAGTTTGGTCAAACACATGCTGGTAGCTTCGAGAACACTATCCAACCATCTCGTCCTCTATCGTCCCCTTTTCCTTGTGCCCTCCATCTTTCCCAACATCAGGGTCTTTTCCAGGGAGTCTTCTCTTCTCATGAGGTGGCCAAAGTATTGGAGCCTCAGCTTCAGGATCTGGCCTTCCAGTGAGCACTCAGGGCTCATTTCCTTCAGAATGGATAGGTTTGATCTTCTTGCAGTCCATGGGACTCTCAAGAGTCTCCTCCAGCACCATAATTCAAAAGCATCAATTCTTCGGTGATCAGCCTTCTTTATGGTCCAGCTCTCACTGCCATACATCACTACAGGGAAAACCATAGCTTTAACTATATGGATCTTTGTCGGCAAGGTGATGTCTCTGCTTTTTAAGGTGCTGTCTAGGTTTGTCATTGCTTTTCTCCCAAGAAGCAGGCATCTTTTAATTTCATGACTGCTGTCACCACCTGCAGTGATCATGGAACCCAAGAAAGTAAAATCTAGGGAACTCTAAACACAGCAGGAAATTGGAACACTGGGAGAAAATGCCACTAATATAGGCCTTTAATTCTGTTCCTTGAATTCTATTCCACTCCATTTGGAAATGAGCTGAACTGTGAATTCCGCCACAAAGTGGAAATCTAAGTCCTATCCATTCACTCACTCACTGCCTGTTATTCTCTTCTAGGCTGAACCTCTAGTAGTAGATCTGAAGGATCTATTCCAAGTAATCTATAACATGAAGAAAAAAGAAGAGGGTGACAAGCGAAAGGTAATGCTGCCTGTTTTTAAGTTTTCCAGATTTTTAGGCTGCTCAGTAGCCATACCTAAGATAAATGAAACCTGCTATTGATCTAAAGTGGCAGTGACTGAACCATGAACTTGGTTGATCTAAGATAAATCCTACACAGCTGGAAGGAGCCTGTCTAAACTTGGCAATACCACTTACTCCCAGATAAGTCCACTCTTCAAGTACAGAAGATCAGTCAACAAGGTAATGGGGTAAAAAGGAAAATGAATTCATCTATTTGGGTTGGAAGATCTGTTCCAGGGTGAGGGTGTAAAAAAGTAAGTAGGAAACAAGGTCAGCAACCCTAAAAGTATCAGTCTAGCCTGAAGGAAATTGAGCACAGGTTAAAGGACAGACTAGGAAGCTTGGAGGTTCCTCAGTCTGCTCCTTCCCATGCAGACAGAGTTGCCTGCAGTGCAATCTGAGTTGCATCTCAGCAGTTCCAACATGTAATATGATATCCCTTCCCTTAAGGGAAGGGACCATAGCTTGATAGTGAAGAACATACCTTGCACCAAGCAGATCCCATCTATGAGTTGTGCATGCTCTAGTTCAGGTAGCAGGTGATGGGGCAGACATTGGCCTTCGACAACTGCTGCCCATCGGTGTAGACATGGACAAATATATAAAGCTTTTCTATAAATGTTGATGGCATGATGTCTTTTTTCTTCTTTTTTTCAGAACGAAGAGGCCAATAAACCTGTTGAGGTAAGAAACAAATTGATCTTTAGGCCTGAAAAACCAAATGCAATTGCCTGTTAGACTTTTAAGTACATTTGCTGCTTACAAACAATGTGAAATTGGGGGAAAGCTTATTCTTATTGAGTATCTGTGTAGCAGAGACCAAAAAAACCACATTCTCTTTCCTTTGTTCCAGAATGGCAGTGATGAAACAGCTACTGAACGAGCCGACAAAATAAAGCTGGTATGTGATTTCTTTTTTCTTCTGTATCATGCCTCCCCCTCCCCCCGTCATGGGACCAGCGAGGAATCCATGTGGTTTCCAGATAGTCACCCACCCAGGCACTGACCAGCCCTGGTTGACTTCAACAAAATAGTGGCCTCTTCTGCTTTGAGACCACACCCAAGGTCCCTAGAGAGGTTTCACATATGAGCAGCCAGTTGATTGACTGAACAAACTGAACTACTACAGAGAAGTAGACCACAGAGACTTGGGCTTCCAAGCATGCTCTTGGTTAGACTCGAATGACCTTGCAGGCTGAGGTGTATGATAGATTTTAATTTTCTGTCCATTTTGTTCTTAAAGGGTGTGGAGCAGATGGATCTGTTTGGAGACATGTCTACTCCTCCTGACCTGAACAGCCCCTCAGTGAGTAGTAAAGACTTGGATTTGTACTGTTGATAGCTTTTTAAATGACTTGATGGTAGGAGAAATCTTCTAAGGACTGGCCTGTCTTGGATGCTTAGGGGTGGTTTCAGATGAGCAGTTGACTACCTATCCATATGATTGAACTTTTCTATATACAAATGTGAACACAGTCCCACCCCCCAGAGTAAGATGCATGAAATTGGGCCCATTGCCCATTTGTACCTATCAGGAATTGCCATGTTGGCAGGATGGCATTGACTTAGTAGAGGGGTAGCTAAAATGGTGCCCTTCAACTCCCATCATCCCTGACTATTGGCCATGCTCACTGCAACTGGTGGGGAGTATCTGGAGGGCACCATACATGTTACCGTAGTTTAGTGGAAGAGAATATGCTTTAGAGATTGGCTCAGCCATACTAAACACACTATTCAGGGATTCGAACACTGCCGCCAGAATCAAAGCTGTGAACCAGTATTTTAAAATCCCTACATACATGTAGCTGGATGCATTGGGACAGGGAATATATGCAAAAGTACAATGTGCTTCTCTAAGATATTCCGAGCAAGGGTTGAGAAGGAAACTAGAAGAAGTACGAAGCACTGAGAATCCTGGTTGGATTTATGTGACCACAAATTGCCGCCATGTTCAGGCTTCCTAGTCAGATGCCTTTGGGAAGATTGCAACTCTTGGGTGCAAGTACTTGTGGTTTTTCCAGACAGGCCACCATGGCATTAGGGGTCCTATCCACGAGGAGGAGAAAGTTGATATCTGGGGCTACCCCCTGGGCTGAACCTAAATACAAAGGTAGGCCCATGGGAGTTGGCCAAGAGCAGACTGAGGTTAGTGGTTTCCATTTTCCCTAATGGACCAGACTCCACTCAGCATTGTGTAAACATTCTTTCTTTACCACAACTTCAGAACTGATGCTCCTGATCTTCAAATCTCCTGGTTGATTGTCCAATAAGTGCACAAAATTCACTACAGGGTTACCTATCAAATGTGAGGGCATGGGAGTGTGTAGTTCACAGGTTTCTTATTTTAAGAATTGCTGGAGTCCATTGCCATTCTGCTTGCTCTGTGATTTTTAATAAGCACATGAGACTCTCTTGCACATTGTCTACAGTGTCTCTTCTGCTAATCAGTCTTCTCTCTCAAACCTAATAGGAGGAGGATAAAGAGATCCTGTTAGTGGATTTAAATTCTGAAATTGAGGCCCCTCCGACTTCTCTCAAAGAGGAGGATATTTTCTTGAATGACATCGTGCCTCCCCTACCACTGTCCAAGCTGCAGCCACCTTTCTTGCCTGACAATGCTTTCTCTGCAAATCTCAGCTTCTTCCCCACCCCAAATCCTGACCCTTTCAGGGATGACCCTTTCACGCAACCTGACCGATTGTCGCAGCCCCCAATTGATTCTTCTCTGAAGCCTCCCAGCCAGAAGATGGGAAGTGTTGTGACTAGCCCCATGGGGAGCGGTGGTATGAATGGGGATGTAGACTACTTTGGGCAAGAGTTTGACCAGATCTCCAACCGAACTGGCAAGCAGGAAATGCCAGCCAGCCAGTGGCTGCTTGAGAGTAAGCCTGCCCAACTAGCTGCGAGGACTCCAAATGGGGTGCCGGAGAGAGAACAGAACGGCTTCCCTGCCACGTCCCCAGTAAATGTCTTTCTGGAGAGCTCTTCCAAAGGATTACCAGTGCAAAATGGATTACGGCTAGACTCCGATAGCAACAGCCAATTGATGTCGCATGACTCTATCACGATTAGCCCACCTCCCCAAAGCACCAAGCCAGGAAGAGGAAGGAGGACTGTTAAGGTGAACAATGGTGCATGCACAGAGTGGTGACATGCATGTTTTCCTACTTGGACTAGGTGAAGGGATTTCCCTCCCCCTTCCTCAACAAAACCTCTGCTGGCAGAGAACTAGCTTGCCTTCGGTCCTCTTATAAGCTGTCGGTCATAGCCATAGCAAACCTTAAACTCTGTGGCTTGGCTTTCTGTGTACATCAATCATTCTTTCTAATCCTAACTTTCCTCTCTCCTCCTAATGCTGCCATGTCTCTGTAGCTCTGGTAAGTAAGACGCTTAAACTCCTAATGCATGTGTTGAATGTAGCTTTGGGGAGATCATTGGTGTAGTTCAGTAACAAGGTGTCGAGGTGTTGCATCGGCCTTGCAATATAAAATATCTCTATTTGGCTGCAGCCCTTCTTGGTTGCTACCGTACAGAACTGACAGAGAATATTGTCGACCAAAGGTGGGTAACTTGTTGCCCTCCAGAAGTCGCTGGACTACAAAACCCATTGTCCCTGACCGTTGACTATGCTGGCTGGGCCTGATGGGTACTGCAGTCTAAAATGTCCTAGAGGTTCTCCATCTCTGCTGTAGATGGGAGCCCACACTCATCTTTAATAAGAATCGATTTAACTTAGATGCACACTATAGGACTCTTCAGCCATTCAGCCTATAGGACAGTTTGGGGGGGTTGTAGTGCTTGTAATAGCAATCTGGGCAATGTTTAACTCCCTGTACCATTATGCCTGGTGTGTCTTCCCCACCAACACATTTCCAGGGTTCAGCCAGTAGTGACCTGTTTGGCTCAGGCATCTTTGCTCCTGCAACAAGCACTCTGACAACTGCAGCGCCGCCTCCACCTGCACAGACCAATCCTCTAGACCTCTTCAACACTAGTGCTCCTGTAGCAGCACCCATGCCTGTACTAGGTTAGTAAAGTCTGTTCTTTCCTTGAGGCAGGGATGGGGAATCCTGTTCTCGGCCTACAAGTCCCATGAGCACCAGTCAGTGTGGCCAATGGATTGTGGGGTTGCAGTCCCAACATCTGGAAAGCCATGTTGATGGATCTGTGTGTACCTTCGTTGCAAAGCAATTTAATGTCTGTATCTTGTCTTATGCAGTCTGGTTTTTTGTGTTCAGTTCAAAGGCACATCTTGTGAGATCCAGAAAGACAGTAAGACATTGGGAAGGGCTTTACTCAACAGGCCATAGGTTTCCCCACCCATGGTTTACGCTTCTTAGGTGATCCGCTTTATAAGCTGAGTTGTAGAATTTCTGAAGGTTAAAAAACAAAACAACTATCATAATTCTAGGGCATGATTTAAGTCCTGTAGAGACACTTGGGGGCAGAAGTACCAGTAAGCTCACTATATTTTATGGAAAGATTTCTAGCCTGCCTTTTCAGGGCATAACAGCCTCCACAAAGTGGTATATAATTAAGGCTGCCATACGTCCAGATTTTCCCAGACATTACCGGGATTTCAAAGGCAGAATTGACATCTGGGGGAATTACCGAAATTTACCTTAAAAAAACCTGCAAACATTGCACCGAAGTAACCGCTAGGCTAAGCTGGCTCGTTTTTGCCAACAATAGAAGAATGGCAAGTAAAACTCATAGGCTATGCAGAAATGGCAAAACTGATGGCAAAACCCAGACACTCTGACAATGAGAAGCTTAAAAAAGAATGGGAAAATTTATTGTGTATGCGCAGAAATACTGTAAACAAGTTAATACGTTGGCAGGTTTATATTAAGCACTTGTAAGTAGTAAGGAATTAGAGAATGCAAAGGTGTAACAAGTGGATAAAAATGATAACAAAATGCAGAGAATGATGTAAGATGTAAAGAACCAGTAGAAGGGGGTGGAAGGAAGTATTGAGCTTTAAAGAACCTGAAAAGGTTTGTAAAATAGTAGGATTTTTTAATTAGAAGTATAAATGTTAGATGGTGGTTTGATTTTTGTATCCTTATTTTATTATTATTTTTGAAAAATTAATAAAAAAGGTGGTTTTTTAATGTAAATACAATTTTGGGGGTGTTCTGGTTTATACTTTTTGAAATATAGCAACCCTATATATAATTCCAGAATAAAACTTCATAATTAGGATCCTCAAGTAAACACATTACACCCCCCCACACACATAAATGAACAGCACAGATCAATCCAGGCACAGAAGTTTAAATTAAATGGAGATTTGAAACTGTTAGCCTTGCAGTGCTAATATGAGGAGGGGGTGGGCAGCCTCTACACCTCCCTGTACGTGTATCCCAGGCAGGTGTGTTCCTCCATCAGGTGCTTGTTTTTAGTAGTGGAGCTGGCACTAGTCTTTAAGGTAAGCCAGGATTAACTGAGCAAAGGAACTTGTTTGGGACTGTTTAGGAACCATGTTTAGGAACCATGTTGCCGTGGTAAGGTGGCTCCTCTGAATGACCTGTTGGTTGAGCATTCGTTCTGATTTGCATGCACAAAGTTTATGCAGAGGTTAGATTAGATCTGGGGTTTTTTGTTGAGCATTCATCATCTTAATTTGCTTCTGGGGTGTTCAAACGTCTTCCTGGGAAGGCTAAGTTTCCAGGCATCTAGTTGAATTCCTCCTGCCAAATGGTGATAATCAAGAGGCGTTAGTCTTTTTGTTAGGATGGAGAAATAATGAAGCTGAGGGACTGTGTTCCTTGCAGGAAAAACGACTTTGATCCTCAACTACTTACCTTGGCAAGGCTTGTGACAAAAAAAGTTGTGGCAAACCCAATATTACTAGGGGAAGGGTTTTGCCATTATACCTTTTTGAATACAGTTTTCTGGGAATTTCAAGTGGGGAGAACACTGTAGCTGCTCAGGCGCTGCTCCCAGGTTTCCCATGGGCATCTGATTCGCCACTGTGAGAAGTATGCTGGCCTAGATAAGCCTATGCCCTGATCTAGTGGGGCTCTTGAGTCTTTAATACAGATAGATTTAAACCTTGTGCTGGTATGTGCAATAATAATAATAATTAATTACTTATACCCTGCCCATCTGGCCGGGTCTCCCAGACACTCTGGGTGGCTCCCAACAGAATATTAAAAACACAATAAAACATCAAACATTTTTAACTTCCCTAAGCTTCAGAACCTGAAGCTGAGGTTCCAATACTTTGGCCACCTCTTGAGAAGAGAAGACTCCCTGGAAAAGACCCTGATGTTGGGAAAGATTGAGGGCACAAGGAGAAGGGGACGACAGAGGATGAGATGGTTGGAGAGTGTTCTCGAAGCTACAAACATGAGTTTGACCAAACTGCGGGAGGCAGTGGAAGACAGGAGTGCCTGGCGTTCTCTGGTCCATGGGGTCACGAAGAGTCGGACACGACTAAACAACAACAAAGCAGGGCTGCCTTCAGATGTATTATGAAAGTCATGTAGTTGTTTATTGCCTTGACATCTGATGGGATGGCCTTCCACGGGGTGGGCACCCCCACCAAGAAGGCCCTCTGCCTGGTTCCCTGTAACCTCACTTCTCTCAGGGAGGGAACCGCCAGAAGGCCCTTGGAGCTGGACCTCAGTGTCTGGGCTGAACGATGGGAGTGGAGACGCTCCTTCAGGTATACTGGGCTGAGGTCAGCACCAACACTTTGAATTGTGCTTGGAAACGTGCTTTTTTCCCCAACTAAGGTGTTTGTGGAGTTGCCTGATGAGAGAGCAGCATAACCTATTGATGTGTGGGCTTTTTCTCCCCAGGTGGCCTGCCTTCAACTGCTTCTCCAACACCAGCCTGGGGTCCCCAACCTGCAATCTTCAACCAGCCTTCTTCAGCCTTTCCTGGATCTGTTCTGGGTGTTCAGCCAGCAAGCTTCCCTCAGCCTCTTGGCTTTGACGCTGCTCCACAAGCTCCCAGCTGGAGTCAGCCACCATTGTCCTTGGGAGCCCCGATCCAGGCTCCAACTCCCGATCTCTGGGGTCAGCCTGTGCGGGGTCCTCCTCCTAATGCATGGGTCCAGCCCTCCAGCACTGGGAACCCTTTCCAGCCCTCCATATTCCCACCTCCGCTTGCAGCCCAGGGCCCCTCTCTGTTGCCTGCTAGAAGTCCTCCTCAGTTGCCTCCCAGAACTGCACTTCAGAAGGAGTTGCCCAAGAAGGAAAGCGACGCCTTCACTGCTTTGGATCCCCTTGGTGATAAGGAAATAAAGGATGTAAAAGCCATGTTCAAAGACTTCCAGCTGGCAAAACTGCCCGCCGTGCCTGCGAGGAGGGCAGAGCAGCAGCAGCAACAACAAGGTCTGTCGGAAGCTTCTGGAGCCTTTGCCAGTTATTTCAGTAACAAAGTGGGGGTTCCTCAAGAGTTGGCTGACCACGATGACTTTGAAGCTAGCTGGCTGGCTACAAAAACTGGTGGTAAATCTGCTGTATTCCTTGAGGGAACCTTAAAGTTCTGACCTTTCTCCTCCCCCTCACAGAAGACGCATACAGTGGAACCTCGGTTGTTGAACGTAATCCGTTCCGGAAGACCGTTCTACTTCTGAAACATCTGACAACCGAGGCGCAAAGGGCTGTCAGCAATTTCCACTGAGAAAATTGAAAAACTTGCAGCGGAAGCCGTTTGGCTTCTGAGGCGCCTTCAAAAACAGAAGCACTTACTTCCGGGTTTTCGGCATTTGGCTTCCAAAACATTCGGCTTCCGAGGTGCTCAAAAACCAAGGTTCCACCGTATTTTAGTGGACATGCTGCATATTTTTAAGTAGTCTCTGGGGCAGGTGGATGTGTGCTTTAACCTGGGATGGGCAGATGGTTAGCATCTTCTTTTTGGGCCTGTGGGCACATTTGAAAACTGGAGGAACAATTGTGGGTGCCATGCTACACCAGAACTGAAGTAGAATGCTTGCTTCAGTGACTAATTTCAGGGTGATGCTGTAAGAGGACTTTATGAGCCCCAGAGAAGGCCTCTGTGGGCACAGTCTGTCCCTGCCAGGTGCCATATTGACTGCTTAAGAAGCCTTGCTTCTGAATTCTGTGCATGTGTAAACTAAATGGTGATGTCCACTGATCCACCTGCAACGTGTGCCCTCAGCAGAAAAACACAGCGCTTGGTGCCAAGTGTGGCTGTGTTTGCTGTGTTATGTGAAATGGGTGGCTTACAGTGTCTGGTGGTTTAAAAATAAGTCTGTTCTGCATTGCAGTGCCACCAAATCCTGTTCTCAGGCCAAACACTGTGCCAACTGCCAAGCCTGCTGAAGACCTATTTGAAAACCCTTTCAAGACAGACCCTTTTGCTGTTCCATCGCTAAACTCGGTAAGTGGCAGAGCAAACTTCACTTCTATGTATCCATGGCTGTACTTCTGTTGGCTGTAAATTATGGACCATTTCTTTCTCCAGAGTTGAAGCACCCCTGGGGTCCTATTGCCTTCTAACAAAAGCTGGCACTGTCCCCAGTTAACCCAAGTGCAGGTGGCAGGATAACTGTAAAATTATCTGTCTTGGCTCTTGCTATTCGAACATGACGGCATGATCAAAAGTGTTTATAGTGTAGCTTAAAGCTGGCAATCTGTAAAGATAAGAGTGTGTTAACACCAACCACTATTCATTGAAGGCTCCATGCATATATGTATATTTAAAAAAAAAAAAAAAGAGGATAGATGTAAGAATAATCAAGCACCCTTTGACCCTTGGTTAGAATGGAAGGCACACTCAAGCAACATGCTTGTTAGCTATCAGCCTGCAGACTGCACTGATCCTTGACCAAACTAATTGGCAGGGGTTGTATGTTTGCATAATTCAGTGGCATGAGCAACACTTTGCTGTAAGACCAAACCACCATAGTATATGGTGTGTACACACACACACAAGAACACAATACCCAACACCCAGTTTCTGAAGGTGCCTTGAACGGAACTGTTGCTTGCATCGCCTGTCACCTGCAAGAGATCTGTACTCTAGATATTGCAGCTGGTGATGGGGGCTGATGTCAACCACAACTCTCACTTAAGAAGCATGAACTGCCTCTGAACAAGCTGCTGCAACCTTACTGGATGTGAGAAGCTTAGATCAAATAAGATATTTGCCAACTCGACACAGCTGGCAAGCATAGGGTATTCAAGTATTTGCAACTTGCCTGCAAAAAGACTTCCAAATTGTGCATAAATAAAGCAGCCTCCTTCTTTCTAGACTGCCATACCGCACCAGCTGGCTTCTGCTCCATTTGGTGATCCTTTTGGAAACCCATTTGCGTAAGCTTGATAGGTAAGTGTCTCTTAAAGGGGTGGCTGTTGATCCTGAACCTGACACGATCTAAAAAAGGCAAAACAGGGGTCATGCTAGGAGGTAAAAGAGGCAACTGTGTGGAGAGTCAATGTGGGTTAGCAGTTAGTTTTGAGCTGGGATCTGGGAGACCAGGATTCAAACCACCACAATTGGTGTTGTGTCATTTAAGGCTTTATAAATGTTGGGACCGTGAGCTCCTTACATTGCACACAGATGTGAACAGGCTACCAAAGTCACAACTCTGGCTGTACCAATGGACATTCTAGTGGCTGAGTCCTGCACTAAAGGGCAGTCCCAAAGCATTATAGAAAACCAGCTGTGAGGTCATCTGAGCATGGAGCTATGGTTTGGTTACGCCATCCACAAATGGTGGTAGCAGGTAAGCCAGGTCAGCTGGTGAAGGATCAAGAAGCACCCAGAACAAAATATGTATACTGCTTCGGTGGGGAGTAAGCCTTGCCCAGAGCAGGATGGACACCAGTTTTGGTCCTTAATGTTGCTCAGTAGGGATATGGTGCTAAGTAAGGAGATGGCTATTAGCTCAGAAGATCTGGTTCACATGTGAATGGTCTTTGGTTCAGTCCCCAGCATCTTTAGGTAGGCCTGGAGACGATTCCTTCCTGGAAACCTAGAGGGCAGCTGCCAGACTGTGTAGAATATACTGCAGTATCTGGACCAATGGTTGTTTTTTTTTTTTTTAAAAAATTATTATTATTATTATTATTATTATTATTATTATTAATAATAAATAATTTATTTATACCCTGCCCATCTGGCTGGGTTTCCCCAGCCAATCTGGGTGGCTCCCAACAGAATATTAAAAACATGATAAAACATCAAACATCAAAAAACTTCCCTAAACAGGGCTGCCTTCAGATGTCTTCTAAATGTAATATAGTTGTTTATTTCCTTGACATCTGGTGTGGGGGGGCGTTCCACAGAGCAGGCGCCACTACTGAGAAGGCCCTCTGCCTGTTTCCTTGTAACCTCACTTCTCGCAGTGAGGGAACTGCCAGAAGGCCCTCGGCGCTGGACCTCAGTGTTCGGGCAGAACGATGGGGGTGGAGACGCTCCTTCAGGTATACTGGGCCGAGGCCGTTTAGGGCTTTAAAGGTTAGCAACAGCACTTTGAATTGTGCTTGGAAACGTACTGGGAGCCAATGTAGGTCTTTCAGGACCAGTGTTATATGGTCTCAACAACCACTCCCAGTCACCAGTCCAGCTGCTTAAGTAGTTTCCTACATACTACGGTTATAACAACATTCAGTGCTATCTTCATACCAGCCATTTACAGGACTACTATATTCCGAACCACATAGTCCAAAAGCACCCCAGCAAAAAAAAAGTGATGGTAAAGATTGACTTTTTGCATGCTGCTGCTGCTGTATCTACTCCTATTTGCACATCCCATTCTTACCCGTTACTTTTCAGTAGTTCCACATAGCAAACCCCAAGAGAGCAAATTTCATGTGACTCAGCCCAGTGGTGCTAACCATCTCCCTCTCGTTCTCTTGACCCAGGAATGAGTGCAAACCAGCAGAGGAATAACTGGACTGCCCATGGTGCAAGGATGTGATGAATAACTGGATACCCTCCCCTGTTACTGTCTTCACTCTGCATGCATTATCTGCCTCATTCTTCGCCATCCACTTTTGGATTGCAGTACGGTGCAAAGAGTCCTTGGATTGTAGCCATCGGAAGCCGAGGAAGGAATCTGCTAGTGACCAAACTGGAATTGGGTGGCGAACTTCAGCCCAAGTGGATTTAACTAACTGAACACTGTGGTGTCTCCTAGGCCTTCAGCCAACTTCACATTTTGTCAAGGCTTGGATGAACCTTGGCTGTAAATGGGGCTTTTACTGAACTTCTTTCTAGGATGAGAAACTGCACAGACTAGTATTCACCTCCACACAAGGGGAAAGAACCGGGATATGAATTCGCAGCACTGAGTCACCTAGAACATAAAATGGTCTCTTGTACGTCTCCCAGCCTTAACTGCAAGCTTTAAAAACTGGACAGAACTCAATTTCACACCCTCTCTGCCTCCAGCAATGTCAAAGTGAAAGCATGTTTGAATTGTTATGAAGATCATTCAAAACCATATTTGACTTGTAATGGGGAGGTTCCAAAAGTGTAATGACTGACTCTTAATGTCCATGCAGGCTGGCTGTGGTCATAGTCGAGAGATACACCTTGGAAGTGATTTATTTTTTTTAATGCATCTAGTGTGTTGACTATTAACCCTCTAGCAAGATTCTTCAAACCAGGGTTGAAAAAGGATGGATGCAGAAATAGATGGGTGTCCTTTAAAGAAGGGGGTGGGTCCTGTGAATGTACTATCACTTGTAAAAATTGAAAAGCAACTGTACTTGGAGCAAGCAAAAATTGCAATCATGGCAATCAAGGTTTAGTATAGCTAGAACTCTATGCAGAGTGACAATTCATTAAAACAAGGGGCTTAATAACAAACTGAGCAGAACTGATGCAAGAGCATTGTGTGTGTCTCCTTTACAGCGTTTATCAGTGCAAACTTGAAAATGGTATCCATGTTTAAATGGCCAGATAAATGCATAATGGGAGATCTGCTTTCTAGTAAACACTTTGTCTGTAGTGACCTGTTCTGCCGGTGAATTATGCAATCTGCTCTGTACATATTCTACTGCACTTTTCCTGTAATGCAAAACAAAGCTATCAATTTATATGTATTTGTCTCTGACTGGAAATGTAGGAATTTTTGGATTGTGTTACATTGTAAAAAGTAGTCAAATACTCTGACAATTAAATGTAACTTCATTTCAAAAGCGGCCTCTGCCTCTAGGGAGTTCGGTGAAAACTTTAAACGTGGTTTCCCAGAAGCAGGACTCTTTGTTTTCATATGATAGTAGTTTTACTTGGGTACCCTGAGTCTAAGTCATTGAACAGGTGTGTAAAAGCATTTGTAGCTAGAAGCTTATAAAAGCCTGGGGTCCTTGAATCACCTAGAATGTAGACCCACATTGATAGAGTACTGCTTCCCTCAGTGCGCCAGTATGCAATTTAGGCGGGTGCAGCATGTCAAATCATAAGCAAACTTTTTAGGACCAGGGCACATTTGGAACTCTGAAAAATTGTGGGTGTCAGTCATAAAATGGCTGCCATAGTGAAATGCCACAACACAAAATGGCCGCCCCACTTCACAGTGTCAAAAATTGGGACATGCATCTTCTGGGTGCGCTCCCAGGTGAGTCACGTGACCTGCGCCACGATCTCACCCCCCCCCCCAAAAAAGCACTTTTTCAGGGCAAGAGTGTGGCACCAAAAGTGGCCTTTGTGATCTTGTGAGAAAAAGGGGGTGTCCTTTTTTCCCCAGGACGTTTGGCGGGCATGTGCTCCCCACTAGCCACCTGCCCAGTTGGGGTGGGAGTGCACCTACATCAGCCACTGCCGTTCATGGGGGAAGCTCCTTGCATCTCTCTGTTGCTAAAGAATGGATGGGACAGTTTGCTAAGCCTCCTAGAGCAAAATATACATCAGGAGGCTTAGTTTGGTCAGAATTAAATATACACTTCCAGAGTTAACACTAAATAAACTACTTCTGGTAAATGAGTCACCATAGCTGCTAGAGGGCCGTGAAAATTTGTGTCCCAGGCTGTTTAAATTTGTCTCCCCATGTACTATCTGAAACCAAAGGAGCGCATTAGTTGCCAGATGTGAAATATATTGGCATTATTTTTAGCTCTCCTACCCCACTATTGGGGTCCAAAGAACATTGGATGCAGTCCACAGGATGCGGGCTTAACTGATAACAGCAGTATGCTGCTATTGAAAATATGGCTCTCAGCTAGGTTCTCGCTGCTGCCTCAAACTTGGGGTAAAGGCTTGCAACATAGCTGGTGGTACAACAGTTAATATTTGGCTTTGACATCCTTGTCAAAGTGTTGATGCTGACCTTTAAAGCCCTAAATGGCCTCAGTCCTATATACCTGAAGGAGCATCTCCACCCCCATCGTTTAGCCCGGATACTGAGATCCAGCGCCAAGGACCGCCTGGCAGTTCCCTCATTGCAAGAAGTGAGGTTACAGGGAACCAGACGGAGGGCCTTCTCGGTAGTCACGCCCGCCCTGTGGAACGCCTGCCCATCAATTGTCAAGGAAATAAGCAACTATCCTATTTTTAAAAGACATCTGAGGGCAGCCCTGTTTAGGGAAGTTTTTAATATTGAATGCTGTATTGTTTTTAACACTCGACTGGGAGACACCCAGAGTGGCTGGGGAAACTCAGCCAGATGGGTGGGGTATAAATAATATATTATTGTGTGATGTGCACCAAGATTGTAGTCCAGCAACATCTGGAGGGCACCAGGTTGGCAAAGGTCGGTTTACACAAAGGGCAGCTTGGTGGTAGCACACAAGCTTTGCATACAAAGATCCCTGGCATCTCCTTGGGGGAAAGGGCTGCCCTCTGAAACCATGGACAGCTACCACCAGTCAATGGAGATAATATAATGTTGGATAGATTTAATAGTCTAGCCGGGTAGAAAATGGCTTCCTATGTGCTGTCAGACTGGTAGTAATTCACTGGGCTCTCCTGATCTTTTCAACTGGAGGCATTGGCAATGGCATTTTGATTTTTTGTGTGTGTGTAAACCAGATTTAACCCACGACTGTGCCAAAGTTCTTTCCCACTATGGCTGTGGGAATCACAAGGTTCTCTTTTTGGAGCATGTTTCCTGAGTACCCTGCACTGTTGGAGATTCCCTCCTCACCTGCCCTTTTTGCCTCAAAAGCTTCGTTCTAAGCTACAAAAAAAAAATTGTTCGAAGTTGCTTCCCCAGCTACCGAGTTCAGGATGAAGTAAGTGCCACAAACAACCAGCTAGTAAATGTTTAATTTTTCTTTTGATTGTACGTGATTGCTAAAGAATCGGATGTCCCTCTGTATCTCTGAAAAGTAAACAATCTTACTCCAAACAAGGGCATATTTAAAAGGGACTTTGTCAAACCTTCTGTACAACCAAGTTAAGCTTAAGATTACTGCATAACTATTCCTGCAGAAGTATGCAGGTATGGCACAGTGGCTCAGAAGGGAAGCCAGATCTTGCAGTGCCTTGAACTAACACTAATCTCTGCTGCCTGATACTCTGTGGTGGATTTATGACCGGCTTCCTCAGACTTGGCCCTCCAGATGCTTTTGGCCTACAACTCCCATAATCCCTAGCTAGCCGGACCAGTGATCAGGGATGATGGGAATTGTAGTCTCAAAACATCTGGAGGGCCGAGTTTGAGGAAGCGTGATTTATAGCATCTCAAATGTGTTTTCATTGGCCTCTGTGCCACGTACAACTCCCTCTTGAATCAAGCAACTGTATGGATCCTGCTCAGCGATGCTACAAGCCCCACCAATCTAACCTGCCCACCCTATTTGGGGGGGGGGTGAATATTCCACTAACCGTGGCACATTCTGATGTCTGGTTTCAGTATTTGTGTAACTCTGGAAGTGTATACAGTTGCACCTCGGGTTAAGTACTTAATTTGTTCCAGAGGTCCGTTCTTAACCTGAAACTGTTCTTAACATGAAGCACCACTTTGGCTAATGGGGCCTCCTGCTGCTGTCACGCTGCCAGAGCACGATTTCTGTTCTCATCCTGAAGCAAAGTTCTTAACCCGAGGTAATATTTCTGGGTTAGCAGAGTTTGTAACCTGAAGCGTATGTAACCCGAGGTACCACTGTACTCAATTCTGACCAAACTAAGCCTCCTGATATGTATTTTGCTCTAGGAGACTGACTTTGGTCAGAATCAAGCATACACTTCCAGAGTTAAATACATTACTTTTGATAAGCCTCCATGGTAGCTAGAGGGCTATGAAAATTTGCATCCCAGGCTTTTTAGACTCTTCTCCCCATGTATTAAAGGTAAAGGACCCCTGGATGGTTAAGTCCAGTCAAAGGCGACTATGGGGAGCCAGCGTTTGTCCACAGACAGTTTTCTGGGTCAAGTGGCCAGTATGACTAAACTGCTTCTGGTGCAACAGAACACAGTGATGGAAACCAGAGCACATGGAAATGCCTTTTACCTTCCCGCCGCAGCGGTACCTATTTATCTACTTGCACTGGCGTGCTTTCAAACTGCTAGGTTGGCAAGAGCTGGGACAGAGCAATGGGAGTTCACTCCGTTGCGGGGATTTGAACTGCCGACCTTCTGATCGGCAAGTCCAAGAGGCTCAGTGGTTTAGACCACAGCGCCACCGCTTCCCAGGCTCTTCTCCCCATGTACTGTCTGAACCCAAAGGGGTGCATCAATTGCCAGGTGTGATTCCCGCCCCCACCCCCAGCTTTCATACCCCACTATAACTAGCAAAAGGTTTTGGGCTGGCTCATAGAAGACCCTCTCCTTGTTTTGTCTTGGGTGCCCAGGGTGGTCAGCACTTAACGGTAACTGATAATCCTGGTGCCGCACTAGGGACTTGTGAAATGCTCCAGTTAAGTGGCCTAACTTGTTTTTGGGTGTGCCTACTGCGTTCTTTTTTCCCGCATTCTTGCAAAGGTTCCTGATGTGCTTTGCTTTTACAATAAAACAGTGCGGCTTTGTTCTCCCCCCCCCCCTTTGTGCATAAGAACGTAGGGGGCTGCCTTACATCAAGGCAAACCATTAGTGCCCCCCCCCCAGATCCAAATTGTCCAAGCTGACTTACAGGCAGTGGGTCTGCAGGTTTTCGGATGCAGGGAATTCCCAGCCCTACCTGGAGATGTCAGGAACTGAACCCAGGACCCTCTGTATGCAAAGCACACACTCTGACCCTGAGCTACCGCCCTATTGTGTAATGCATGGAATTGGAGAGAGGAAGGACAGGTGCCAGGGCTTTCTCTTCCACCCTTTTCTCCGCCTGGGGAATACCCAGGCCAGCTGATTTTCCAAATTCTTCACTGTCAACAAACTCCAGGCTGCTTCCCGAAAGTCAGCAGCAGGCTCTGCCTCCTTTTGGCAGGGGTTTTTGTTTGTTTTTCTGCTAATCAATAACAAAAAGGAAAGGACAAAAAGCTTCCCATTTGGGTGCTACGGTTTTGGTGTCTCCGTCGACAGCAGCACCATGAAAACCTTACTGCCTCTTATAGCGGCACTGTGCATCTTAGGAGCAAACAGTTTTGTCTCACCAGGGAGGAAAAGGTAAGTGGACTTGAAAATGAATACATAAATGAAATAAGCCTGTGTCGCATTTCCCGCAGCAAATGTAGAATTTGCTCTGATTTCTCTTTGGAGCCTGAGGATAGCGAATCTGAATGGTTTCCAATTTCAGCATCAAGGTAGTATATGAGACCGCAGTTCTACGTATGCTTGGATTGTAATCAGCACCAGTGAATTCAGTGGGAGTGGCTTCCAGTTCAAACATGAAAGGAAGATCCACTGTAAGGTTTCCCAGGAAGGAACATGGCTCTTGAAATATACTCAGAGTCGCAAAGTGATTTCATGCTCTTTATTCAGCTCATAGTGGTGAGGAGGAATGAATAATTGTCCCCTCACAGTATCTGCTTTATATACATTATTTACACAATGGGCTGCACATGATTGGCTAATTCTGGAATTCTACTGTAAGCCAATCAGGTTGTGGATTCACTTCTATCTGGAGCAGGATTGGGTGGTTCCTGCCAACCAATCATACTGCTGCATTGTTCTAGGACCAATCAGACTGCTGCATTCTGAATCCTATTGTTCTAGGACCAATCAGACTGCTGCCTTTTGGATCCTATTGTTCTAGGACCAATCAGACTGCTACAGTTTGGATCCTATTCAACTCAGTACATAACACCCCTCCCCTCTAAGTTCCAGTCCTGCCCGGGAGGTCGCATTCATAGTCCTCAAGGTATGCCGGCGGCCTACGTGTGCGTTGTGGCCTGGGGTGTTCCCTGGTCCGGGCTCCGGGTTCTGGCTCGTGTTCCAAGGATGCTGGCTGTGATGCGGCTGTTTGGTCTGGTGCAACCGGCTCGCTCAGTCGTGGTTCTGGTTCCGGTGTCCTTTCGGCCTCACGGGTCCTCTCTGTATTTACTGATTCTGCCTCTCCTGCTGGCCCCTCCTGCTCTATGGGCCTCACTGCCCCGCTGTTCCCTTGGGACTCCTCTGACCTGTCCTCCTCCTGGTTTTCTCCCGGGAATCGTCGCCGTATCTGGTCGCAGTGGCGGCGCCAGCATTGCCCCCCATCCGTTAGCACCTCGTACGACACGGGGCCAGTGACCCTGGTGATTGTGGCGGGTACCCATGCTGGGCCTGCCCCAAAATTCTTTGCGTACACTGGGTCCTGGGCCTCGAAGGTCCGGGGGTTCCTGCCTTCCCCCACCACTACCTCATCCTGAGCTCTATCGGGGTGAAGGCGGTCCAATCTGATTGCAAGGCGCCGACCCATTAGTAGTTCAGCGGGGCTCCGGCCAGTCGTTGAGCTGGGGGTGCTGTGCTGTGCTAGAAGGAATGTGGCAAGGCGGTACTCCCAGTCCCCTTGCGTCATGCGGCGAAGGGTGTCCTTGGTGGTCCGCACCATGCGTTCTGCTTGGCCATTGGTGGCAGGGTGGAACGGCGCCGAACGGATGTGGCGGATGGCGTTCTGCGCTGTGAAGGTTTGGAATTCTCCTGACGTAAATGCAGTCCCGTTGTCTGAGACGAGAGTGTCAGGGAGCCCGTGGGTTGCAAACAGCCTGCGTAGTACCCGGATGGCTGCGGACGTGGAAGTGGACGGTACCAGTGCGACTTCCAGCCATTTGGTGTAGGAGTCCACCACTATGAAGAATGTTTTCCCCTGAAAGGGGCCAGCGAAATCCACATGCAGGCGTGACCATGGTGCTCGGGCGGACTCCCAGGACTGGACTGGGGCCCTTGGGGGATCTGGGCGGGATTCTTGGCAGGCCTGGCAGTGTTTGACCCAGGCCTCTATCTCTCCATCGATCCCCGGCCACCACACATAACTCCTGGCAAGGGCCTTCATTCTTACTACCCCTGGATGTGTCTCGTGTAGGGCTGTGAGGACCCTTTTGCAGAGGGGCTGGGGAACAACGACTCTGCTTCCCCATAACAGGCACCCCTTGTGGGCCGACAGTTCATGTTTGCGGGTTGTGTAGCCGGCGAATTCTGGCCCGGGGCTGCTGCTGGGCCATCCCCTCCACACCCAGTCCAGGACCCGGGAGATGACCCTATCTTTCTTGGAATGGTGTGCAACTTCTTGTGCCTGAATGGGGCGGTCGGGAAGCAGCTCCAGGCTCATAACCTCTTGTGCAGGTGCTGGGTCAGGGCCTGTTTCCGGTAGTGGTAGCCTGCTGAGGGCGTCCGCATGGCCCATCGCCTTCCCAGGTCGGTGAATCAGTGCATACTGGTAGCTGGCAAGGAAAATTGACCACCTGAGGACGCGAGGAGACAGCACTTGGGGGGTCTGCTTTTCGGGGGCAAACAAGCCAAGCAACGGCTTGTGGTCAGTCACCACGGTGAAGGGCCGCCCGTACAAGAAATCATGGAATTTTTTTACTCCCTTTACGATTGCCAGACCCTCCTTGTCGATTTGCGAGTAGTTCCGCTCGGTTGTGTTGAGTGTCTGGGAAAAGTACGCCACCGGTACCTCTCTTCCATCCGGGAGTTGGTGCCCCAGGACAGCCCCAATGCCATAGGGTGAGGCGTCGCATGCTAGCACCACCGGCAGCCTCTCGTCGAAGTGTGCCAAGACCGAGTTTGAGACAAGCAAGTCCTTGACTGCCTGGAATGCGGCCTCCTGGCGCTGGCCCCACACCCAAGGGGCCCGCTTGTCCAGGAGTCTGTGTAGGGGCTCCGCTACCGCCGCCTTGTGGGGAAGGAAGGAATGGTAAAAGTTCAATAGTCCCAAGAAGGCCTGAAGTTCAGTCTTGCTCTTGGGCGCTGGGGCATCACAAATGGCCCGTACCTTGTCCCCAGTCGGGTGGACCCCTTCTGCGTCCACCATAAATCCCAGAAAGTCCACCTGAGGCACTCCTAGTAGACATTTTTCCCGCTTCACCTTGAGACCCGCCGTCTGGAAACGGTGCAGAACGGTGCGGAGGCGGTCCTCAAACTCCTCTGGTGTGGGGCCGGCAATCAACACATCATCGAAGAAGGGGGTGACGCCAGGAATCCCTTTAAGGAGGGAGTCCATTATATTCTGGAATATGCCTGGTGCCACGCTGACACCGAATTGCAGCCGCTTTACCCTGAACGCTCCTCTGTGCGTCACAATCGTCTGTGCCTCTGCTGTGGCCTCATCTACTGGCAGCTGTTGATATGCTTGGGCCAAGTCCAGCTTGCCAAAAATTTTCGACCCAGCCAGGGTGGCAAGGACATGGCTGACCACTGGCACTGGGTATGCGTGGGCCGTGAGGGCCTTGTTTATGGTACATTTGTAGTCTGCGCAGATGCGGACCGAACCATTAGGCTTGACGGGTGTGACGATTGGGGTTTCCCAGGGAGCATTAGGCACCGGCTCCAGCACTCCTTGCTCTACGAGTCGGTCCAATTCCTCGTCTATACGGGGTTTCAAGGCGAACGGGACCCGGCGGGCCTTGAGCCTGACCGGTCGTACTGCGGGGTCAAGCTGTAGCGCAATGGGGGGGCCCGTATACTGTCCCAATTTCCCATCGAAAACCCCTGGAAATTCCTTGCATATGGCGTCCACGTCCACTTGTAAGCTAGTGTGGTTCACCCCGGTGACAGCTAGCCCCAGTGGTCCAAACCATGCCAATCCCAGTAAGCTAATGTAGGGGCCCTTGACCACAAGCAAGTCCAGTTGCCGCGTCCGCCCTCGGTATTGCACCCTGAAGGTCCCCACCCCCATTGTGGGGACCTTACGTTTCTGGAAGTCCCGGAGGGTGAATGGGGCCGGCCTGAGTTTGGGACCCCCAGTGGGACACAGTTTCCTTAAGGTCCTTGCCGAGATTATGGATAGAGTTGAACCCGTGTCAAGCTCCATGCGGCATGGGGCCCCCTCTATCTGTACCTCTACATAAATTTTCTCTACGTTGGGGTGGGGCAACTGGTATACCTGGAAGTCCGTGAGCTCCGTCGAGTTGCCTTGGTGCGTTGGGCCCCGGGACCTGGGGCTCTTGGATTGGTCATCTGATGCCTGGTGTCGGGTGGGCCGAGCCCGACACACCCGGGCGATGTGTCCCGATTTTCTGCACTGCCTGCACTCTGCGTTGCGGAAACGGCAGGTCCTCCTCTCGTGACTCCCCCCGCAGCTTGCGCAGTTCCCTCCTTCTCGTCGAGGCAGCTGTGGTCTGTGCGCTGCTTGAGTGCGCTGCTGTACTCGGTGCACCTCCTCCCTGTCGGATCCTGAGTCGTCGGTGAGGTCTTCATGGTGGACCCTCGGTTGGGATGGCAGGCTCGGCCGTGCCTCTTGGGTCGACCTCTCGGCAGCTTCTGTTGCCAGGGCCTCCTCCAGAGCGACCTGGAACGTTAGGTCCTTCTTAGCGTAGAGGCGCCGTTGCAGCTTCTCATCCTTCAGGCCACCGACGAGGCGGTCACGAAGCATGTTCTCCAGCTCTGAGAAGTTGCAGAACCGGGCGGCTTGGCGGAGAGAGGTCACAAACCCAGTTATGGTTTCCCCAGGGGCTTGCTGCTTTGCGTAGAAGGCATTTCGACGAGCCACCACTGAGGACTGCGGCGAAAAGTGCCCCTTCAGCTGTTCCATTATTGTTTTGTATGGAACAGTAGCGACGTCTTCAGGCGCAAGGAGAGCCCGGGCGATTTCAAACGTCTCCTCTCCGCAGACGCTGAAGAATATCGCCCTCTTCTTGGCGTCTTCTTCGTCGGTGACCCCTTTGGCTTCTAGGAGGAAGGTGAAACGGGAGGCGTACGCTTCCCAGTCTCCAGATGCTGGGTTGAATGGCGAGAAGCTGCTGTTGGCTGCCATTCTGAGTTCCTTGTGCCCCGGAGCTGAAGCCTGGATACACGGTGCGAGGCAGCGGTGCGGCAGTTGGCGGTGCTGCGGTGCTGTGTGTGGCAGTCAGCTCAGCGGGATCCCACCTTCGTCGCCAGTGAAATATACTCAGAGTCGCAAAGTGATTTCATGCTCTTTATTCAGCTCATAGTGGTGAGGAGGAATGAATAATTGTCCCCTCACAGTATCTGCTTTATATACATTATTTACACAATGGGCTGCACATGATTGGCTAATTCTGGAATTCTACTGTAAGCCAATCAGGTTGTGGATTCACTTCTATCTGGAGCAGGATTGGGTGGTTCCTGCCAACCAATCATACTGCTGCATTGTTCTAGGACCAATCAGACTGCTGCATTCTGAATCCTATTGTTCTAGGACCAATCAGACTGCTGCCTTTTGGATCCTATTGTTCTAGGACCAATCAGACTGCTACAGTTTGGATCCTATTCAACTCAGTACATAACAGCTCTTGGGATGGAAAAAAGTCCTGGATTTTGGACTGCCCAATCTAGTTTTAAAGATAGAAGCATCATAAGAAAGGAGAGCAAGGACCTTAAAGTTCTCCATCAGCAGTGAGGACGTGGAGAGCAGACTGAGAAGGCGCCAAGTCAAGTCACCTCATGGTCGCAGGCTTCCCCACTATAGCAAGATGGGCTGTAAATATTTCTGCCTTTGCCTCTGTGTCCATAAAAATCAGCATATGCAAATATATGTCCCTTTTATCTTCTCTTTTGGTGATGTCTTTTCCCTAGTATGGGGCCTATTTCCCCCCCTTCCCCAATAACATTGCTTCTGATTTTTAGTTTACTGCATAGTACTGCATAAAAGCATCTTGTTGTTCTATACTAAGAGAGCGAAGAGAAGTGGACGTCAGGCCCATCGATTGCTTGCTGAGCCGCTGGAGCGAATGGGGACCGTGCAATGCTTGTGCAAAGGAAAGAGTAAGTCATGGGTTTGTGACTGATAGTTAGCCCAGGAGGCTTTTGTTTGAAACAACAACAATGTGTTTTAGGGATAAGAATGTAAGATTAGCCTTAGGATCAGTGGCTCACCCAGTCCAGCATCCTATTCTCACAGTGGCCACTCAGATGCCTGCAGGAAACCCTCAAGCAGCACCCCAGCACAAGAGCAATTTCCTCCTGCAATTTCCAGCCCCTGTGATTCAGTATCAATGGCAACTAGTTCTTGCCATTGATAGCCTCCACGAATTTGAATTTGTTCCGACCTCTGGCAATGGCACACCTTGTGGAGCTCCAGTTTATATTGTGGTCTATCATAACTGGTGATGGCTCTGCTTAGTTCAACCCAGAAGCGACTCAGTAACTTCAAACTCCTGACAGTAAAGTAAATGTTCATGACTTTGGGGGGGGGGCAGGGGGTAGCTTTTTTAGTTTTCTGACTTTGTAGAGCCACTGGATAACAATGAACTTAGTGGCGCCATCCGTAATCTGAATCGGAACAACAGTAAGGTACGAATTATTAGGGCTGTTGATATTTTTATCTCAGCACAGGGGTTAGACTCTGTGATGCATGCGCCTTTTCCAAACCCGATGTTCCAGTCCTATCCTCAAATTATCCGGCAATGTAGTCAGCGTATATTTGGTGGATTGTAGAACAAAGAGTGCCACCTACTGGTGCACTGCACTATACTTTTAGAAGGTTTCTGTGTACAACGGTCTGTATGTTCCTACAGCCCTACTGTTAGGCGAGGTGAGGCAGCCACCTCAGGCAGCAAATACTGGGTGACAGGTAGTGGTAGGGAAGTTTGCCTTGTGCTCCTTGAGCTGGTCTGCTGCCGTCAAGTATGCCAAAGGACACTGTCCCTTTGCCACTGTTGAAGTAAAATTCAACTCCTAGTCCAGTAATAATAATAATAATTTATATTTTATTTTATTTTATTTTATTTTATTATTTTATTTTTTATTACCCTACCCATCTGGCTGGGCAGCTCTCAACAGAATATTAAAAACACAATAAAACATCAAACATTAAAAGCTTCCCTGAACAGGGCTGCCTTCAGATATCTTCTAAAAGTCAGGTAGTTGTTTATTTCCTTGACATATGATGGGAGGGTGTTCCACAGGGCGGGCGCCACCACCAAGAAGGCCCTCTGCCTGGTTCCCTGTAACCTCACTTCTCACAGTGAGGGAACTGCCAGAAGGCCCTCAGAGCTGGACCTCAGTGTACAGGCTGAACAATGGGGGTGGAGACGCTCCTTCAGGTATACTGAGCCGCGGTCGTTTAGGGCTGTAAAGTTCAGCACCAACACTTTGAATTGTGCTTGGAAATGTAGTGGCCTTCTGAATGTGGAATATGGGGGCAAGGTTCCATCTTGTCCTTTGCTTTAAGCAGCAAAATGTCTTCAGGAATTAGCATTGTAGAAAAAGTAGTCATTGGTATTTTCTAACCAGGCATGCCTTTTGATCAAAGCACCAAAGAATGGAGACTCCATTGTGGAGATGCGATGAGTAGGCCTCCTTTTAATTTTGTGCATAATCCGCCCCCCAACCTCCCGCTTAGTTTCCGTCAAAGTTATTTGGCGTGTGCAAAGAATGTACTGGTACATCATTTCATGGCTGCTCAGCCACACCAGTCCTTTTGAGCACCTGTAATTCTTCTTCCTTTCTTTTCTAAAGTATCGCTCGAGGAGTGTTGTGAGATTCGGTCAATATGGAGGGAAGCCATGTATTGAAGCTCTGGGAGACAGACAGTCCTGCCAGCCAGACACCCCCTGCCCTGAAGAGCTACCAGATTGTGGCAATGACTTCATGTGTGAAAATGGTATGCATTTCTTTTGCATTATTCTTTGAAACTGATTCCCACGGTGGATTATACTGGAGATCATTAGTTGCCCATCACAAGGCACCATCTTGTCATGATTTAGCAGCTCTCTGAAATACTCTTACGGAAGTCCCTTCTCATACACATTCACCTGGTGCGTATTTCACCTGGAAATGTTGAGCTTGTTTTCCTGATTGTAATGCCAGAGCTTCTGTTCTGTTTTCTAACATTCCTCTCACCCCTAGCGTGTTGTGTAATTGTGGCTTTTTGGCCAATGTTGCCCTAATTTTCATTCGCACCAGAGACATGGTGCCACACAACAGTCTATGTTTTTACTGATTTTTCAAATTTTAGCAAATCCACCCCAAATGATCCCCACCCCCATGCAAACAGCAGGAAAGAATTGTATGTTGGTAATACTACACCAAATGTTGTCACTTCACTCCCAGAAACAGGTTGGGTTTTTTTCCTGGAATCAAGTAACATGAAAATTAGCTCATAGTTTACTGAATTGGTATTGTACATTTTTGCTGGTTTGGTTGTCACTCCTAATCAAAATATTGTCTTTTATCATCATCATCATCTATACCACCCCTCATCCTCAAAGGACAATTATACGTATGTGTGTGTGGTTGTATTTGTTTAATGTCTACATTTTCACAGTGACAATTTTTTAAACATCGAAAGGGTAAAACAGGTTTTCATTTCCTTTATGGTCAAAAAATCCACCAGTGGCACTGGGGGAAACCCAACTCGGTTTGATTCAAGCCAAAAGACTGAGAGCAATAAGAACTGTTTAACAGCTAGAGATATGGTTCCTCATTCTACACTTAGGACACTGTATAAAGAAAAGGTTGGTGTGTAATACGGAAGACGATTGTGGAGACTTTTCCGATGAAGACAATTGCGAAGGTGATCCTCGTGCACCCTGTCGTGACCGTATAATTGATGTATCAGAGGTTGGAAGAACAGCTGGCCGTGGGTAAGTTCTGGGAAGTTCTTGGGAGAATTATGGGAGATGTATCAAATCTATTGGCAGGGCCGAACCTACTGTTAGGCAGTTTGAGATGCCTACCTCTGGTGGCGGATGCTGTTAGTTTATGAGAAGCAGTGGCAGAAGGTCCCTTGCTTTTTCCTCATGAGTCCCGTGGTCATTCTGCTCTGTTAGAGGGCAGGTCTCTGTGTGCCATGTGATGTGCCCAGCATTCCATAGCTAGCTTGCCCTCCATTGTGGTAAGGATGAATTACAGCTGTACCTCAGAAGTTGAACGGAATCTGCTCCGGAAGTCCGTTCGACTTCCAAAACGTTTGGAAACCAAGGCGCAGCTTCCGATTGGCTGCGGGAAGCTCCTGAAGCCAATCAGAAGCCACGTCGGGCGTTTGGGTTCCAAAGGACATTCACAAACCGGAACAGTTGCTTCTGGGTTCGCGGCGTTTGGGAGCCAAAACGTTCAAGTTGCAAGGCGTTCATCAACCAAGGTGCAACTGTATATTTGAATGGTATAGCAGGTTTTAAGTGACCAAGATCCTGGAAGACGCTAGTTTGTTGTGCGATTTTGTTGCAGTGTCAACATTCTGGGCATGGAACCGAAAGAAAGCCCATTTTACAATGAGTTTTACAACGGAGTCTGCGACAGAGTCCGCGATGGGAATACTGGAATATACTATCGCAAGCCATGGAATGTTGCTGTGCTCAATTATGACGTAAGCCCCTTTGTGCAAAGTGGAGAGTGTGCATTTGACTCCATGCTCACCTAACTTTATCCAAAATGCATACGCCTCCTGTACGTTGTTGTAAAATGCTACAATCTGATGCTTCGCACTGACTGGAGTCCTGAAGCCATTGCTAATTTGTCTCCAGCCAAGGTTTTTATTTTAAAAAACGTTGTTTTTGTTTACCAATAATATTGCTGCTTTTTTGTTTTGGTAAACTGCTTTGAGGTTTTCCACAATCAAGCGATATGTACATTTTATGAAATGAAATTTAAACAAAGGGGTGGGCACCTTTGCATAAGGTAAAGACATCCCTGCCCCGTCAACCACCCTCCTGGTGCATACACAAACAGAAATGAATCTGACACTAATGAAGTTGTGCTGATGTGAACAGCTGGGGGAAAGAGCTGCGCAACACACCCAGGGGGCGGGAACAAATTTGCTGAGCTCTAAGGCTGTGATAACCACACTATTGCACACACAACTCTGCAACGGTATCAACACGGTTTACAAATTCCGAAGGGTCACTTTCACATGAAAGGAGACCTCCAAAACATCATTAATTCTTTTGTGTTTTGAGTTGATACCCTAATCTCCAATCACTGCCACACTAATAATGATAATAATAAATTTTTATTTATACCGCGCCCTTCCTGGTTCAGGAAACCGGGCTCAGGGCGGCTAACAACAAATTTAAAACACTTAATTGATGCTACAAAAAACCAGCATGAAATACGTATAAAGCGTAAATAACAATAAAATCAAAAATCAAAAATCAATTTTTGGGGGAAATCCATCCAATAAACATTAGATGATCACCAGGGCTAGCTGGTTAAATTAGTCCCACTTGGGCCAGCGTGGAGACCAGGGGAGAACCAGCTGTGGGATCCCAGAACTGGCAATCTTCACAAAAAGGGGAGGGGAAGGGAAGGAAGGGGAACAAAAGATCTGGATACTAAAGCTCTGGATAGGTGTATTGTTTTGTGTGAGGCTTCTCCATCACAGAAAAGCAGCATAAAAGGTTTAAAAACAAACCAAGAAGTTCTAGACAATGGGTGTTTCGCTCTCGTCTTCTTTTGGTCCAATGAGCTAGACATCAGTCATTGCTATGGCTAAAAGGTAAAGTACTGGCTAGTTTCTCACAAAACAATTGAGAATAGCATCTGCACATTTTGTAGTATATCTCAGGTATTACAGATGCTGGAATCTAGGGGGTTATGGCTGATCTGAGGGCAACCAACCTATTATTCCCACCACTGGGGGGATTCTACAGATATATTTTAGTTTTAAATATTTTGTTCAAACTCATACAGACTGAAAACTCTTGTTTTTAACTTGTCGGTGGCAGGAATTGATTATTTGTTTGTTTATCAGTTCTCTCCCACGCTGCCCCGTCTTTTCCCCCTGTTTTGTTTTGGATCTTCTATGTTTTTGTTTTTACTTTGGGAATGTGCTGGCCTTTGCTTATATTTGCTTTTACAGCATGATAAATGGGTCATTACAACAAGTGTCCAGTTGTTAGGGTTTAAGCCTCGTTTTAAATGTATTCTATTCTATGTGCAAACTGCCTTGAGAGAGTGGTTTAGAGAGCTATTAATAAATTAAGAAGAATAACAAATAAGCAATAAAGTTGGTGTGAAATAATAGATGGATAGATAAATGATAGAGATAGATAGATGATAGATAGATAGATAGATATAGATAGATAGATGATAGATAGATAGATGATAGATGATAGATAGATATAGATAGATAGATGATAGATAGATAGATAGATAGATAGATAGATAGATAGATAGATAGAATGAACTTTCAGAGGAAATGTGGGGACAAAATGAATGAATGAATGCACTTTATTTCAATTAATGCGCTTTTCTAGCTGTCCTGAATCTGCTGCCGTACATTTTCAATTATTGGCTCTAAGTTTCTAATGTTATAACAGAGAGTGAAAACCATTCCTTCCATTAGGCTGCATATATTCCAGGCAGATTGCCTACTAAATTGCCTGCTATATCATTTTTTCTCTTTCTAAGACAAAAGGAGACAAAAGATTTAGAAATGAAGTCTACGAGGACCAGGTGTCGGCAGTAAAGGAAATGTTCAGCGAAAGGCATAGGTCTGCTCAGTCTAGCTTTTCTCTCAAATTGACACCTACAGAAGTAGGAAATGGCGCATCCATCGGCTTGAGTTTGAGCACGAACACAAACGCATCCTCCAATGAAACTCTACATAAATTCTTAAAGGATTCTAAAGGAAAGGTAAGCTATCCTAAACAAACAAACCCAAAATGGGGAGCCCTTCTGTGTTATTTGGGGGACTTGATATTAGCACGCTGTTAGGAGTGTTTTATTTATTTATTTATTTAGCAAAACTTGTACAGTGGTACCTCAGTTTTCGAATGTAATCCATTCCGGAAGACCGTTCGAGTTCTGAAATGTTCGAAAACCGAAAACTCAATAACCGACAGCTAGGCCTCAGGATTTTTCAGTCAGCAGAAGCTGTGTGGCATGTTCGACTTCCGAGGCGTGTTCGAAAACCGAAGCATTTACTTCCGGGTTTATGGCGTTTGAAAACCGAAATGTTCGTCAACTGAGATGTTCGAAAACTGAGGTACCACTGTATACAGCTTAAGATACGTTTGTGTGTGTTTTCCTTAACAGTATAAAGTATTTATTTAAAAAGCAATAAAAACAGGCTTTCTTTAAAAAGGAGACACAATGAAACAATCAAAATATAGATGAAATCAACAGGGTGTTTTTTGAAGGGATACATGTGAAACTGACCACAGGTCTATCCCTAGCTTAAAGAGTCCCAGGAAACAGAGCAGGGTAGAATATAGTACCTGCAGTTTGCCATTAAAACGTTACCGGTGGCCTTGCCCCTTGTCCTACTTTTTAATACAGATTTTATATTGATAAAACTTTTATATAAACTTCATATTCTTTTTTTAAAAAACAAAAAAAAGTTTGTTTTAGGGTATTGTGTGACCTATTTACTTTACTATCTCATTGCTCCCCATCAGACAGAGTAGGTTTCATAGGAGACAACTCCTTGGAGCTGAGGTCCCTCCAAGCTCCTCCATTAAAATATTACAGGGGACTGGGCATCCCCAAAGTTGATGGGCACTGCCATTCAAATGCACTGCATCTTGTGATCAATTATGTGCACAGGGCTTACCTGGGCTCTCCCAATATTTTATTCAAGTTAGTAACTCAGTAGGTTCCAAGTCCCTTCAACCTATGGTGTGGATGCTAATCTCCCCTAATTGTTTGAGGGGCCCAAAAATGTTTCAAGGGGAGGAGCTGTTCCCACATTCATTTTTGTTTCATCCTCCTTGGATATATATGCAAAGTTTTTTGAGTCAGTCCACGTGATTCCTAATCCCCTAGTTGAGGGGGTCCATTGAAACTAAGTTTTGTTTTGGGGATTGTAAGACTGTCCCTTCCACCCTGATGCTTAGGAATATGTTTAGAGCCCTTTCCAGAGGCATGTTTGTATATACACCAATGACTCTTGAATGAGGAATAATGTGAAAGCTGTGGAGGTTTCCTTCAACCTCAGCAAAATTGTCTAATGAAAACAAATTCCCTGCCACTTTGGGCCTTTGATAACTGTAGAGCAGGCAGGAATTCACTGGTGAAGCTTCACCAGGCAATATTTAATTTCTATACAACCGTCCATCCAAAGATCACAGGGTGATTTAAAATATAAAAATACAAACCATAATAAGGAATGAAAACAATAACCCATACACCAGGGCTCAGCCAACTTTTTCAGCAGGGGGTCGGTCCACTGTCCCTCGGACCTTGTGAGGGGCTGGACTATATTTGGGGGGGGGGGGGAATAATGAACGAATTCCTATGCCCAACAAATAATCCAGAGATGCATTTTAAATAAAAGGACACATTCTACTCATGTAAAAACACAGTGATTCCTGGACTGTCCATGGGCCAGATTGAGAAGGCGATTGGGCTGGATCTGGCCCCCGGGCCTTAGTTTGCCTCCCCATGCCATACATGCACAGTTTAAAGGGCCATAGTTTTTTTAATTGGCCAAAGGCCTGGGGGAAGAGGAATGTTTTCACTTGGCACCTAAAGATATGTAAGGAAGGCACCAGGTGGGCCTCCCTGGGGAGAACATTCCACAAGTGGGAGCCACCACAGAAAAGGCCTGCTCTCGTGTTGCGGTGCTCTGGACCTCTTGCAGAGGAGGCACATGTAGAAGGGCCTCAGATGGTGACTGCAGGGTCCAGGTTAGTTCATATGGGGAGGCAGTAGAAGCTTCAACCGTTCTGCTTTAAAGAGGAAAGTTGAAGAGGGATGGTTGGTAGGTGTGACTTCTGGGGCAGCATTCTAACATGCTACCCTTATTGAGCACTGCAGGTTTTAATTTTGAGAAGGAGTCAAGCCCCTGACAAGTTAACCCACTTGCGGAACAATAGTGCTTGAAATCCTTTCCAAAGGGAGGATGCCATCAAACGGAAGACTTCCCTCCATAATGTCGGACACATTGTCACCGTAGAGATGGGAGAACATCTGGTCCTCTCGTTTTCCCACTGGCAGAAGGTTAACCCCGTCGTTCTGCATTACAGCATCAAATATTTTTTCACGTGAAAGGAAACATGGAACTGGGAACCTTTCATATGCGAAGGCGTGACGTCCGCCTGACCGACACGTTCCTTGAAGATGTAAAATATCTGCCCAGTGCATACGACAAGGGAGAATATTTTAAATTTTTGGAAATGCACGGAACTCATTTTGCACAGAAGGGAACGGTTGGTGGGAAATATGAACTAATGTATGTACTGGACAACCAAACAATGAGAAGTGAAGGTAGGAACTGTTTCATTAATTTCAGAGGCTATACTCCAATCCAATTCAGGCTGGGTGCTACCCTATCTGATAATAATACTGAACTATGGACAAAAAAACCAAACTAGCAAACATACTTTTACATAACCAATATCTATGGCAATAAACTATCACAAAAGGAACAATCCAAAACCAATAAGTGATTATTTGGTCTGTTTGTGCAGCCTAAAGCAAAGTCACTGCTTGTAGAGAAACTAGCAAACCAATCAGCTGGTGTTGCCTTTGATGTATTAGCACAGCTGGAATTTCCATCACAAGAGCTGTGATGCGTACTCTTATATTAGACTAGTCCTCAACTGCAAAATTGTGACTAATGTAATATAAAGACAGGAGACGAGAAACGCATAAAAAATGTGGCATTGGTCATTATGACAGGGACACGGGTGGCACTGTGGGTTAAACCACAGAGCCTAGGACTTGCCAATCAGAAGGCTGGCGGTTCGAATCCCCGTGATGGGGTGAGCTCCCGTTGCTCTACCCCAGCTCCTGCCAACCTAGCAGTTCGAAAGCACGTCAAAGTGCAAGTTGATAAATAGGTACCGCTCCGGCGGGAAGGTAAACGGCGTTTCCGTGTGCTGCTCTGGTTCGCCAGAAGCGGCTTAGTCATGCTGGCCCCATGACCTGGAAGCTGTACACCGGCTCCCTCGGCCAATAAAGTGAGATGAGCACTGCAACCCCAGAGTCGGCCATGACTGGACCTAATGGTCAGGAGTCCCTTTACCTTTACCTTTAGTCATTATGACATGACTGGATATCACCCATAAATGAAAACTAAAAAGTCTTTGCTGCTTTTTCTTATGGGTACAACTTGATTGCCTTTCCGAATATAATTTCATGGTTCAGGAAATTTGTTAATGAGCCTTTCCCTCCTTCCATCTTTTATTGAATGTCTGTTTTTAACTCTGTTTGCAGGAGTCACCGTCGAAGACGTAAAAGCTTGCCTGGGTTACAATACAGATTTTGGTTTAACAGCTGGCACATTTGAAGTCAATCATACCAACAAAGGGAATGACTGCAAAAGTAGAAAGATTAGAAATGGTAAATATATCTATATATTTAAAGATTTATGTTCAAAATACACAAAAAGGGGACTATATATTTGGGCACACCCACTTCTGAAAATTTCATGTCCAAGCTGGCATTGGCGATGGCAAATGTGCCCCTGTTGCAAAGGTGGCCCTGTGGCAAGGAGGTGCACTTTCAGAACTCATTAATCTTTACATCATCCATTCCAAAAGAAATTTAAAAGATGAGTAAGTAAAGTGATGGACTATGCTGAATCAGCAAATTTAACAGCTAAAATAAGAGAACTTAGCAATGACTGTTTTATGGAACAATGGAAGCCTTTTTTTGGATTATTAAATAAATATTATAATATGATGAATTCACGAGCAGAATTTGAACTATTTATTGCATTATGGTTATGATATAAAAGAGGGAAGAAAGGACGAAGCAAAGGGGTGGAATTAAAAAAAAAACACCATGGAAAATGGGATGGGAAGTCAATAAAGCCTAATAAAAAAATTTAATGTGAAATTTGTGGAATTTTAATCAAATACTTTTTTTTTTAAAAAAAAGACATTTTAAAAAGGAGATTGCACAGTAGCACAGATTTTGAGTGTCCCACAGTACATATGTTGTCATGAATTTGGCAAAAAGGGGGGGATTTGTTTGTTGTTCTGGGCCTTTCCAGGTGTTTGTCTGCATAAGAAAGTCAGAATGATGGTGAGACAACATCCCGAGGGACCTTGGTCCATCCTTGTCCTGTTTCTTTCCTCTGCAGAGGACAACACCAATAAGAGCGGAATTATCCACAATGTGATATCTCTCGTTCATGGAGGGAAGACTGAAGTTCTGGTTAGGCTGAAGGAAAAGCTGTCGCGAGGTCACAGCGTCGTTGATGTGGAAGACTATGTCCAGTGGGCAGCGACGCTCCCTGATGCTCCCACAGTGATACAATACGAAGTAAGAGGGTTTTCTTCCTAAACTGATGCGCATATTGGTATGTGGGAGAGCAGACATGGCTCATCCCTGGTGAGGATGCACATTGCCCTTCCCTTCTCCTCAGATCTATTATTTTATGAGCAGGGAGGGGTAATAAATGCCATTCCTCCTCAGCTTGGATCTGCTGCAGTTGGTGACCAAGTGCCTTGGTTTGTGTGCAATGTGCTGGGTGCACATGTAAGAGTGTGTGTGTGGCAACATCTGCTTTCGACCACAAGCACCACTGGCATGCGCATCTTCAGACGGTTGGCCGAGAGCAACTAAGGTCCTTAGGCCAAAATATCAGTCACCCCTGCTGTAAATGCTGCCCCCTTGAAATAATAATGATAATGATGATGATGATGATGATGATGATAATAATAATAATAATAATAAAAATAAATTTTGTTTGTATCCCGCTCTCCCCAGTCAAAGCTAGGCTCAGAGCGGCTAACATCATATAAATAAGACAATATGCATAATACAATATACAATATGCAAATAAAATAACATTCAGCATTCATTAAAACAATATAGAATAATATTAAATATCAGCATTTCAAAATTAAACAGAAATCCACTCAACAGTTACAATAAGTAATTTCTAAACTCCAATCAATAAAACAACAGCAAACCACAGTGCACAACATAATACAATACAAAATGAGAAGCGGAGACTGGAGGGTGGAGCAAGGCAGGTGGAAGGAGGCCTTGCCTGATAGAGTCTCTCCCCTCACAGTTCTTCCTCCAGGCACAGCTTCCTTATGAGGACACCCAGGGCCAGAGGGTGGGGCAAGGCAGGTAGAAGGTGGAAATAATAATAATAATAATAATAATAATAATAATAATTTATTATTTGTACCCCACCCATCTGGCTGGGTTTCCCCAGCCACTCTGGGCGGCTTCCAACAAAGATTAAAAATACATTAAAATGTATGACCTTTATTTATTGCTGAACCATGGCGAGTGAATAGGCACGTGTTATGTTTCCAAGGTAAGCACAATTTTTACCTGCAAATAAGAGCTGAGGAATTTTAGGTGCTTTCCGTGCTAGGATATTGTGAAGGAATTGGACTTTGCTGTCCAAGACTCTGTTTTACCTGAGAACACCCTTTCCTCACATGGTAGAGAACTCAGAGTAGCTAAGAGGAGGCTATCACAAATGTCAGGGAAGCTTTGATCATGCTTGCCCAAAGAATACCGCTGCTGTAACAAGCTGGATTAAGGTATTTGCATTTCTTTGCAGCCGTACCCAATTTCTACTCTCATACCGGTGACGATACCCAACTCCACCGTAAAGAGGCAGAATCTCGACCGAGCCGTGGAGGACTACGTTGCTGAATATAGTGTTTGCAAATGCCAGCCCTGTCAAAATGGTGGCACTGTCATGCTGTTGAACGGAAGGTGTGAATGCGGATGCACCCCTTACTTCAAGGGAGAAGCCTGCCAGATACCCTCAGCGTTTTTTTCACCAGGTCAGCAATAGATCAAGAATTGAGGGTTTATTTCCATATTCTATTCAGGACAAGTGAGCTGCGAAGATAAAGCCATTATCCCACCTAACCCTGCACTAGGGCTCTGCTCATACAAACAGTGATGGAATTGTTCCTGGACGATGCCACTGAAGATGCGGGGTAGTGGAATTGCATAGTTTACTACACCTGCAAAAAACCCCTTTGCATAGAAACAGGTGTTATGAAGAATATAGTTTTCACCAAGATATTCTCTGGGCCTTCACATCTCTAAACCTGGAACCAAGAAACTCTACCAAACTGGTGGAAAACAGCAGGGTTAGGACACAAGGCTTAGGGCCCTCGTATTTATGGGACCACCTCTCCTGGTATGCCCCACAAAGGACCTTAAGGTCCATGAATAACCATAGTTTAGAGGTCCCGGGCCCTAAGGAAGTCAGACTATCCTCCGACCTGTCCCATCCTCTGTCCCATGAGACTAGGGCCCTTCAGGATTTAACCTTCTTCCATCGGGCCTGATCTTTTATTTCCTTCTCTTCCCTCCCCCTCCGCTTTTATGAAGATTAGCCGCTCTGAGACCCCACAGGTAATTCTCCCCTGGCCTCCTCGCTGGCCCAAGTAGGACCAATTCAGCCAGCTAGCCCTGGGGATTATCTAATGCGTATTTATTTATTTCCCCTAAATTGATTTTTGAATTTTATTGTTATCCATGGTTTTAAACTGTATTTTATTCTGCTTTTACAATTAAGTGTTTTAAATTTGTTGTTAGCTGCCCTGAGCCCGGTTTTTGAACCGGGAAGGGCAGGGTATAAATAAAAAATTATTATTATTATTATTATTATTATTATTATTATTATAGCGGAGAAGTTGGAGTTCCAGAGGCATTGGCCATTGTGTCAGGTAGAAAAGTGCCTGGGGGAGGAGTTGTGAGGGAAAGGAGCAAGTGGTAAGAAGGGTTAAGCATTCCTCTCCTGTCCAGCTCTTCACTTAAAATGACACCCTGTCCTATTGCTTTGTAGCTGTTCTGTGGAAGCAGAGATCCCTTATCCACCTAAGAAACACCCCTATACCAAATTGCACCCTGACTGACCATTTGGGCTTACAGACACGAAGGCAGTTACTTCAATATCAAAGTAACTGCAGTGCAAGTTTGTTTGTTTTTTGTTTTGATGTTAAGACTCAAAATATTTTCCACTCCAATCTTTAATTCAGTCGCAACTGGCACCGATGGCGGCTGGAGCTGCTGGTCTACCTGGTCGGCTTGTGTGCAAGGAGAACGCACTCGGAGAAGGCAGTGTAATAATCCTGAGGCTCGTGGGGGCAAGGACTGTGCAGGAGCTGACTCGGAATTGGGCTACTGTGCTGCTGACATTAAATAATGGTGTAGAAGACGCAAAGCAGGTTTGTAGTTACTCAGTGGGTGTAATAAATAGAAGTCCAACTTGGGTGGGGCAGGAAAATCCCCCAGATCAGTACGCAAGAGGAGAGGTAAGATTGTTCCACTGGGCAAGCACAATGTTGCATTTTTATTGTGGTTATTACAGGGTGACCGCAAATTACATTCTAGGTCATTAGTGGGGTACCTTGAGCCCATAGGCCTCTCTCATGAAGCCAGGGGCAGACTTGGGTCTTTCACATTTCAGCAGAGTTCCATGCAAGGCCAAGCTCTGCGCCCAGTGTGGAGAAACTGGTAAAAGGTAAAGGGACCCCGACCATTAGGTCCAGTCATGACCGAATCTGGGGTTGCGGCGCTCATCTCGCTTTACTGGCCGAGGGAGCCGGCGTACAGCTTCCAGGTCATGTGGCCAGCATGACTAAGCCACTTCCGGCGAACCAGAGCAGCGCACAGAAACACTGTTTACCTTCCCGCCAGAGCGGTACCCATTTATCTACTTGCACTTTGACGTGCTTTCGAACTGCTAGGTTGGCAGGAGCTCACCCCGTCGCGGGGATTCGAACCGCTGACCTTCTGATCAGCAAGTCCCAGGCTCTGTGGTTTAACCCACAGCACCACCCACGTCCCTGCAGAGAAACTGGTACCACTGCCCTAAACCTGCCTCTAGCGAAACCTCCCAGGCCTTCCCATTTGGCTCTGAAAGCCATTTCAGCCAAGCCACTTGCCCCTTACCTGATATCATACAATGTAGGCTTTTAAAAATAAAATACCACGTGCAGGAGAGAGGGATGGCAGCCAACAGCATCCCCCGGTGGAGCCATCCACTCTGCACATGAAGAGCCCTTACAAGTTTTGCCCACTGACTACATAGGTTGCATCGAAACCGTACATTTAAAGCACATTCAACACACATGGTTTCCCCAAAATTCTGGAAACCATAGTTTTCCCTTTGTGGAGCCGTAATTCCCAGCACCCGTACCAAACTACAGTTCCCGGGGTTCTTTGGGGAAAGCCATGTGTTTTAAACATGCACTGAATGTGTTTTAAATGTGTGGAGTGGATGTGACCTTTGCAGCAACTTACATGTGCAGAATTTTGACTATGGTGTCAATCTCAAGTTATCTGGAAGCCGCCAGCCTGCTTTGGCATTGCAAACTCTGCGCATTATATTGGCCGCTCCTGCACTGAAGATTCTCTGGTTAGTTGATCTAGCTGACTGTGTGTCTTTTCACAGGTGTTTGATAGGAACACGACACAACTGGAATGACCCTTGGATCTCCACAGCAAAGTTCAAGCTGCCAAAGAGATTTGAAAGATAAGCCAGGAAATCTTGGAACCTGGTGTTAATTTGTTTTCCTTTCCTTCCTTTCTTTTTTTTTTTAAAAGAGTTGAAAATAAATTTAATCTGATGACTGGCTCAGCACAATACATTTGTATTATTTATTGCTGACACTTTTGTATTAAATTTGTGTGCCACCCTTTCTCCAAGTTGCTCAGTGCAGGGCTTGATAGATTTGTAAAATCATTTATATTCTGCTTTTTGGGCCCCAAAGGACCCCTCAAACAGCTCACATCCAAGCACAAAAGTAATGAAACAGAAACCAATGAAAATACAATAAAACTGAGAACAAAATAAAACAGCGAAGCATAATTACCAAGGAGCGACAATGGATTTAATTGTTATTATTATTATTCTTTTTTGCTGACTAAATACTAGGTGGAAGTTTGAACAGCTCGTTTAAAAGGAGGGAAGCCTGACAAACCTCTTTAGTAGGGGTAGGGAAGCTTTTCCAGATTGAGAGCCACATTCCTTTCCTGGACACCTTTTGAGGGCCACATACTAGTGGTGAGAGTGTCAGAAGCAAAAATGAGTGCAGCAATAAATGCCAGTTTTACCTTTTTAGTGCTCTCTCACACAGCCCTTTCTATCCTCCATCAGCCCAAGCAAGAGACATTACCAGAGTGCAAGGACACATTCCAGCAAGGCAAAAATGTTGGGGTACAAAGCAGGATGTGGCCTAAGGAGAGTTCCATGGGCAGGACTGAGCATTCTGGAGGGGCTACATTGCATTCCCGGTCCTGAAGTTCCCCACTCCTGCTCTGTAGAGAGGGAGTCCTATAACTTGAGTGCTGCAGTAGAGAAGTCCTACCTCATGTGCCAACCAAGTGTGCCAGCAAGAGAAGTGTTTTCTTCCTCAAACTTCTGCAAACTTTGGGGTTCTTTCAACCCTCCTTTTGCCTCCCTCTCTTGTGTGAGCAGCGCCTTTTTTGCCATATAAGGACAGGCACTCAAAGAACAAACTTGCTATTGGTATATAAGATGCTATCTAGTTGGGCCTTTGAAATAGTTCGTTGTTGGGAGGAAGAGGAAATAAGAATCTACGAACAGGGAAAGAACCTCTCAGCCTGCCTGAGAAATTGCAATGGAGAATGTTTGGGAGAGAAGTTTTAGGTCAGGGAGGAATGGAGAACCTGTGGCTCTTCCTATGTTGATGGACTACAACTCCCATCATCCTTGACTGCAGGTGATGGGAGCTGGAGTCCAACAACCTCTTGAAGGGCAACAGCTTAACTATCCCTGCTTTAACATAGCAAAAGCCAACTTTCAACTGCTTCGTTTTTATCTTTTAGAAGACATCTGAAGGCAGCCCTGTTTAGGGAAGCTTTTAATGTTTGATGTATCATTGTATTTTAATATTCTTTTGGAAGCCGCCCAGAGTGGCTGGGGAAACCCAGCCAGATGGGCGGGGTATAAATAATAAATTATTATTATTATTATTATTATTATTATTATTATTATCCAACTTCTGTGCTTTTTCCCATCACTAAGTTTAGGCAGGCATTTTGCCAGCATGGAAGATGTTTTCTGCCCACTTCCTGGTGCCATACAGACGGCATCTCATTAAAACACCATTCCCACCAATGAAGTCCCTGAAAAATCCCACTGAAATTTGCAAAGTTATTTAACAGTAATGGGTTTGTGAATTGTTCAACTGAGCTGAACAATGCTGACATTGGGCAAACTGGGGAGGGGGAAGCAGGGTGGGGAAGCAACCCA
Source organism: Podarcis pityusensis (assembly GCF_964106645.2). Classification (NCBI taxonomy): domain Eukaryota; kingdom Metazoa; phylum Chordata; class Lepidosauria; order Squamata; family Lacertidae; genus Podarcis; species Podarcis pityusensis. The sequence goes on along the minus strand of NC_138036.1, from coordinate 18,281,653 downwards.
TTCTGTAAGAGAACTGTAACATCATCTACATCAAACGGTGGACATGAGTCACACTCAGTGACATGCTTGTTGAATGTCTTTCTTATTTTATTTGGCTTTTGTTTCCTTAAAAAAGCCTTAGTGACCAGAATTACTGTCCAGCTGGGATTAAAAATCTGGCATCTTCTTTCTCTTAACAAAGTAGCACTTTGTTTTTCACATACACTTGTGAGGGTGTGGGTCTCTTAGGACGAGTCAGTGTGTTGAATGACTTAGAATTTAAATTAAAAGTTGGCAGCCTATAAAAAAAACACAACATTGACAGGGTTTTGTTTGTTTTGTTGCCGGCTTCCAACTCTCCAGAGTTCCAGAGGTGGTGCTAGGCAAATATGGCTTCCATTGGAAAAGAGAACACTACAGAAGACTTAAGGATTTTTTTTTTTAATCTGCTTGATTTGCAAATTTTTACAGATGGTGCACAAATGCAAACATAGGCAGTTGCCTTATAGTGAGAAGGGATGTAAGATGGCAGCGATTTTCATTGTGATATGTATTCATCACAATGAGTGCTGCTTCCTTTCTGCTGCAGTTCGGTTTCCGCCAAATACGACGTTATCTACAACCTAAGCTTAAGGTATTCAGGAGCAGGTTTTGGACATCAAACTGGATATCAGAGATTTTATTATCCTCCCGTGTTTAGCTGTTTGTTCTTTGTAATATTTATTTGAAGAATTCAGAAATAACACTTGTTTGCATGTATACTTTCTTAAGAACTGTTAACAAACATTAACGGGGTTTATCCGAAGTAATCTATTACTGGTTTTTAAAAACATCTTTTCCATTTGCAACACGAGCCACCAGATACAATCAAAATTGCTTCAAAATAGCATTCATGTCCAAATGCCAGAATAAATGAAAATGTATTTGTTTGGCAAAGAGATTTGTCAAATCAGGTGCCATTCTGTGGGAACAGTGCTCCAAAAACAGGGGGCTGGCACTAAAAAAATTAACTCTCTTTATTTAATTTGATTCGATTACAGGTAACTAGTAACACATTTAACTTCTGCACATTCAGATTTACACACTTGGCCAAAAAAAAGAGAGTGTGGAAAGGGGGGAACATGCACCCAGAAAAAAAAGACTTTGGCAATCCCACCTGCCCTGGAAAAATGTGTTATCTGCAAAGCTGTGTTAATTATATATATGTTGCAGATCTTTTCCTGCCCTAGGATTAGCAATTGCTTAAGGAACATAGACCCTGTCCATAAGATAAGCTTTTCCCAGCTTTCAGAGTCACCACACATTCCTCAGTGGAAAGATGCGACCCCAGCTATTCCCCCATAGAACCTTCAGACAATAAATAAATATATCACAGCAATGTGCATAGTGTTAAACTTTGTGCAATGCATTGTGAGATTTTTGCTCCATAGTGCACTCACAGCAGGTGTCAAAGAGAGAGAGAGAGGGGAACACTTGAGGAATGTGATCTTGTGAATTCTGATAAGAAATGATCTGATCCAAACCTCCCAGACTAACATGTGCGTCTGGACTTAAGCTGTCACACTTTCTGAATGTTTTGACACCAGTCTTCAGCTCAAAAGAAACACCAGAATACATTTAAAGTCTGTGTGCATCTAGAAATGCATCTAAGAGCTGCATATTTTTGAGAGCAAAGATTTGTGCGCATTTTTTAAAGTGTAGAGTAATGAATAAATGGGACTTATGAAAGTGTGTCAAGCCCTGGAAATAAAACTGATTTGGATCCCCTCTTCCTAGATCTTCTAACCCATAGCTTAGTAAGAACCCACTGGAAAAATGGGGCTGGGGAGATGTTAGAACAGCTAAATTGGGAAAGCAGAAGCTTGTAGAAAGAACAACACGTACCAGGGAAGGTATCTGAGATGTATTTGTGGTCTGGGGAGGAAGAGGGAGGAGAAAGGGGAGCTGCCTTCAACAAGAAGCTCTGGTTCAGCAAAATGCTTATAAACTTTAATGATCCCTTAAAACACACACACACACACAGAGAGAGAGAGAGAGAGAGAGAGAGAGAGAGAGAGAGAGAGAGAACTAACTTAAGGTTAGGGTGGGAAGCTGGGAGAAACCAAAATTAACAGATCCACCCATTCCTCCATCAGGATACTATGGACTAATTGGATACTATGGACTAAAGACTTTATTTTTATCTTAATGCAACCTCTTGTTTCTTTTACTTCCTCTGTCTTGAATCCCTCCAATAGAAGTCTTGAAGTAGAAACTCTGAAGGTGGCTCTGTATTTTTCTAAGGAAGGATAACCACTTCTGCATGCCCCAAGCTTAAAGGGGAAGTAAGCGGGAAATTCAGATTTTGGTCCCTTTGCTAGCAAGACCAGAGGGCTTGGTAATAGTATGCCCTGACCCTCAGTTTAATATCTGAAGCTCTTAGCCAAGGGTCAGCAAACTTTTTCAGCAGGGGGCCGGTCCCTTGTCCATCAAACCTTGTGGGGGGCCGGACTATATTTTTTTTTTTGGCGGGGGGGAATATGAACCAATTCCTATGCCCCACAAATAACCCAGAGATGCATTTGAAATAAAAGCACACATTCTACTCATGTAAAAACACCAGGCAGGCCCCACAAATAACCCAGAGATGCATTTTAAATAAAAGGACACATTCTACTCATGTAAAAACATGGTCTGGATTTAGAAGGCAATTGGGCTGGATCCGGCCCCCAGACCTTAGTTTGCCTGCCCATGCATCTTAGCCATCTAGCAGATGGGGAGCAAGGGAATTAAATGGGAGGTGATGGAAGTCTGTTAATGAAGTCTGTTAATTGAGGAAGTGTGGGGCTCCCAGCCTCTTTACCTTGCAGGGAAGAGATGGGAGTGAAAGCCCCTTTTGTTACAAGGTGTGTGTCAAACAGTTGGAGAAAGCACCTACTCCCAAGATTAGCTTTGCAGGTGCTCCAGGGGGTGTTCAGTTCCCAGCAAGTGTGTTCCTCCCTGCTTTGTCAGTTATCCATCTTCCTGACCAAAATGGAAGATTCAGACAGGACAGCAGCATAGCTGTCAAGCGTCCCTTATTTGGCGGGACAGTCCCTTATCCCAGGGCCATGTCCCGCTGCTGTCCCTTATTGATGATGTCCCTTAAATAAGCTACTGAAGGTAATGTGGCTCTTTATATGTCCAGCTGTCCTTTGTCAACAACAAATGGTTGCTTTTTTGTGTTGGATATATGCTATATGGTAATTTATAGGACCTAATAGGTATCTAAAGCTATTTGCATGCAACAAAATATGTATTTTATCAAAGTAATTGTTGATCCCTTATTTTGGCTGCTGATCCCTTATTTTCGAGGCTCCTGGTCCCTTATTTTCAAATCTGTAAGTTGACAGCTATGGACAGCAGGCAGATATGACCTTCCTTTTGCATGGGACTGGCTGAGTTACAGTCCTCTTTCCATTTTGCCTTAACCTCATCTGCGGCCAGTCCCAGAAAGGGGACAGACTGTTCAGCAAAACAAACAAACAAAACCCCTGGCCCTCCAGATGTTGCTGGACTACAACTCCCATCATCCCTGGCAATCGGGCAGACTTGCCAGGGCTGATGTGGGTTGTAGTTCAGCAACAACGGAAGGGCCCAAAGTTCCCCACTTCCACAACAGAAGACGCCTCAAATAGATGATCTTTGAGAATCTAGGGCATTATTATTTTTTTACCTTTATCTGTTCATCTTAAAACGAACCAGCATACCCAAAACTTCTCAGTCACTCAGCAACCAGTTCTTCCTGGAATTGCTTGCAAACTCAGGTGGTTATGTTTCTTTCTAAAACTTTTCCCTTTGATATTAAACTAAAATAGCAGCTGCTGCTTTCCTCTCAGAATTCAGACTCTGGCTCACTACGTAGACCTGTTTCTGTAGCTGTCTGATAAATCTGCAGTATTTACCCGCACGCATACAAATCAAACTGTTGGGCCGTGATTTACCTCACCTAGAAGTCCCCAAAATGAATGCAAAATATGATGCATTTCCACTTTGAAGTCCAGAGATCTTGACTAAATATGAAGTGAAATCCAAATCACGGTAAGCTTTGCAGGGAGAGGGGATGTTGCTTGGATGTGTGTTTTTCAAACAATACCTGCTCCTTCCTTCAGTGCCACACAGCAAAATGCTACTGAAGCTGGAAATAACTTGGGGGGGGGGAAGCATTCTGGGACTGCTTTTCTAGGAAAGAAAAACCTCCAAAAGAAATATCACTATCTTGCGATATCTGGCCTAAAGGGAGTTCTCTTGCTCCTTTTTTATTCCAGTGGGCTCTTGCAGAGAAACGTCTTTGGGATCCTCCAAAGGTGTTGTAAAGGTGTTTTTGGGATCTGTGGATGTTCTCTGTAGCATGTCTCGACAAATAATCATACCTTAATGGTAAATTTATACTGGACCATTTACAAGGGATGGGGAGTGGGGGTGGGGAATGAGTCAGTTCACATTTAAGTGCAAACCGACCTGATTCCCACTTTTCAAAACAATATGCGAAATTTTCACTTCTCCAAATTTTGCAGTGCAAATAATGTGTACAAAAATGCATATACTGGTGTGCATAATTAGTGAAAATAACATAAAAGATGCCTTATGCTATAGGAAATTGCTTTGCAGAAAAGTATATACAGTGGTACCTCGTGTTACGTACTTAATCCGTTCTGGAGGTCCGTTCGTAACCGGAAACCACTCATAACATGAGGCGCACTTTCACTAATGGCACCTCCTGCTGCTGCCGGAGCATGACTTCCGCTCGCATCCCGGGGCAAAGTTCGCAACAAGGGGCATCTACTTCCGGGTTAGCGGAGCGAGTAACCTGAAGCATTCGTAAAGGGGGTGGTATGTAACACGAGGTACCACTGTATTAGGCAAAGACAAATGTGTATATTTGGAGAAATGCACATTAAAATGTGAATGAATTTTCGTAAGATTTTTTTAAAAAAAACAAATAAATGCAAATTGATGTGGAAATGTGGAGAACCAAGCTTACAGTAAGCCTGGAAAAATGAGAAACTGAGAGAAATCACAAATGCCATTCTGCTTCATTAGTTGCTCTGTTGGGCTGGTGATTGACAGCTGCTGGTGGCGAGCGAGCAGATGATTTTCAGCAATTCCCCCCAAAAGCTCAACAACTCTGGTCAACCCCGCCCCCCTAAAAAAGCTTAACAACTCTAGGCCATCTCCCCCCTGTTTTTGGAGTCCCTCAAAATAGGGGTCGTCTTATACAGTACACAGAAAAATATGGTAAATCAACTATCCTGTTGCAACTCCTGGAAAAGCAAGACAAAAAAACCCCCAAACAAACGGGAAACATGTACATTCATATAGTGCTAGAGATTTTCTAGTTATTCGTGTATTCTCCCACCCAGAGTGGCTGGGGCAACCCAGTCAGATGGACAGGGTACAAATAAAACAAAATAATTACTATTATTTGTTTGTTTGTTTAATTCCCAGTTCCTTTGCCCCTCCAGCACTACAGGGCATTTTCAGGTTACTGCTACAAGCCGTGCTAGTTGCTGGATCAAAATATGCAAACTAAGGATTGCACTTGTTTGGTTTTTCCTACGAAGGCTGGATTAGAGAAGAAAAAAACAAGCCCACTTCCTATTTTCAAAGTGTTAACTGTTCCAGGCAAAAGGACAAAGAAAAATTTCCTCTTCTAACACTACGTTCTTCAGCAGGCTTGTGATCCCACAAAGAACTTTGCTGTCATGGTAAGTGCAGACTTTTCTAATTTTCATCGGTTTCACTGAAATAGTTATTAAAAACTAAAGTGATAAGACAGCTGTAAGACTGTTTTGCAGCAGCGGTCATGAGTGGCTGATGCATGCATTTTCATTTCATATCTTTGAAAGGAGAGCTGTGTAGCATTCTAAGAAACTCTTTCAGCAAGACCAGCCGATCAGGCTACACGCAGCTTATGATCTACTGAGCCAAATGCTGTCCGTCAGCCACAACCTGGTGCCTCACCTGCAGAAGGTCCATGGCCCAGTGGCAGAGTGCATGTTTTTCATTCAAAAGGTTCCAGGTACAGTGTCCAGCATCTATAGGCATGGTGGGCAGAGACTGCTGTCTGAAACCCTGGAGAGCTGCCGCCGTTCAGGGTAGAAATACTGAACTAAGTGGACCAATGGTCAGAGCTGCTGCATGGCAGTTTCCTATGTTCCCGTGACAATGCCTTTTCTTTTCTTTCTGCAATTTGAGACAGGCTGCACAAATGCATTTCTCAAGAGCCTGGTGGTCCACCATGCATACGTAGCTGGTGGGCTGCACTCGTCTCCATAGATCACAAGTTGTATATAAAACTGAGTTGTGTTGTGGTTGGAGGAGGGGCGGTAAATGTGCCCTGCAGATGTCCTGGACTGGAACTCCCATCAGCCCCAGTCAGGATGGCCAATGGTCAGGGTCGATGGGAGATAAAGTCTACAACATCTGCAAGACACCATGTAGGCTACCCATGGGTTAGTGTTGGGCTAGGAGTATGGAGCTCAAATTTCTACCTAACCATGAAGCTCATGGGGCAATCCATACCATCCAAGTGTCCCTATTTTCCAAGGCCAGTCTCGGAATTACAAGAGCCTTCCCAGCTTCTGATTTGATCCTGGAATGTCCCTATTTCCTCCACCAGTGCTGCCGCTGCTGAGCTCAGGGAGGAAGATGTCCTGAGCAGTGGCAGCTGCGAGGAAGCACCCTGTTGCCTCTCCTTGGCCTCCCCATGGCTGCCGCTGTCAGCCTCCTCCCTTGGGCATCTCATAGCAGCTGCTGGAGATCAGGCAAGAAGGAGGAGAGGCTATGGTTGCCAAGGCCTCATATGATGCACTGGCCCCGAGGTGCAGGGAGAGGACAGGGTCTGGGTGGGAAGAAAGAGGGAGCAGAGCAAAGTACAAGAAGTCTAGATTTTTTTAAAAAAATAAATGCTTTGTGCATCTGCATCTAATCTTGCCCCTTTCTAAAATGAACTTACAGTGGTACCTCAGGTTAAGTACTTAATTCGTTCCGGAGGTCCGTTCTTAACCTGAAACTGTTCTTAACCTGAAGCACCACTTTAGCTAATGGGGCCTCCTGCTGCTGCCGCCGGAGCATGATTTCTGTTCTCATCCTGAAGCAAAGTTCTTAACCCGAGGTAAAATTTCTGGGTTAGCGGAGTCTGTAACCTGAAGCATATATAACCTGAAGCGTATGTAACCCCAGGTACCACTGTATTAGTGTGCTTTTTTTTTCTTTATGTAAATCTACCAAATAATATAATAAAATAAAATTGGGATTAAGAGATTTTCTCAGGCTGGTGGAAGGTGTGTATGCTGGTGTAGTGGTGAAGGAAACTCTCTGCAGGGGTTGGGATGACAAAACCGGGAGGTCGAGGAGGGTCAGTTGCGGGCGAGTGAGAAATGTCCCTATTTTCACCTGAGGAATGTTGGAGGGTATGGGTGATTGTGGACTAGGATCTCTCTTCCAGCCTAACCCACCTCCCAGGGTTGGTGCTGAGGTAAATTATCTAGAGCAAGCATGTCCAAAGTCTGGTTCCACCCGCCCCCCATCGATTTAATTTGGGCCCCGTGGCAGTATATGCCCTAGGGTAAAATCACAACAACTTTGGTCAGCCCTCACACATGTTCACTTCATCAAATCTTGCCCTCTTTGGGAAAAGTTTGGGCACCCCTGAATTCTAGGGTGTGGAGGAGAAACAACTTACGGTGGTACCTCAGGTTAAGAACTTAATTTGTTTCGGAGGTCCGTTCTTAACCTGAAACTGTTCTTAACCTGAGGTACCACTTTAGCTAATGGGGCCTCCCGCTGTTGCCGCGCCGCTGCCAAGCAATTTCTGTTCTCATCCTGAAGCAAAGTTCTTAACCGAGGTACTATTTCTGGGTTAGCGGAGTCTGTAACCTGAAGTGTCTATAACCTGAAGCGTCTGTAACCCCAGGTGCCACTTTACAACCCTTTGATATCCATGGAGGAAAGATGGGATCTAAGTATAATTCTTAGAAACGTGATATGTTACTGAAGAATATCAATTAAAATTGGTGGCAAAGTGGCGTGACTAACATTTGCATTACTTCTCTGCATAGTTTTTATGTGATTTCCCTTGACAGAGCAGACGTAAGGGGTTTGCAGATAAAATGATTAATCAGCCCGTCTTTTTGTACGATGAGACCAAATGTAAATATAAGATAAAAGCCGGCTCCAGTACGGTACTGTTTTATGTACGCATTGTTCTTTTCTGGGGCTGAGGCTTTGACTGGATTGAGAAATTGTCTGTGGACCTGCGGTCTTCAGACCTTCCCCTGAAGATCCTAATCAGCTCTGCACCTCTCCCACCTAACTCTGGGAGTTGAGAAAGAGTGATGTAACTTCATGCAGTGACTTCATGCAGTGATTCCCTCTGTGTGTGTGTGTGTGTGTGTGTCCTTGAGTGTGTGAGAGAGACTCTTATCAGTGTCCACCATAGTCTGTGCTTAAAGGTAAAGGTAAAGGGACCCCTGACCATTAGGTCCAGTCGTGACCAACTCAGGGGTTGCGGTGCTCATCTCGCTTTATTGGCCAAGGGAGCCGGCATGCAGCTTCCGGGTCATGTGGCCAGCATGACTAAGCCGCTTCTGGCAAACCAGAGCAGCGCACGGAAACGGCGTTTACCTTCCTGCCGGAGCAGTACCTATTTATCTACTTGCACTTTGACGTGCTTTCGAACTGCTAGGTTGGCAAGGAGCTGGGACCAAACAACAGGAGCTCACCCCGTCACGGGGATTCGAACCGCCGACCTTCTGATCAGCAAGTCCTAGGCTCTGAGGTTTAATCCACAGCGCCACCCACATCCCGCTAAGTCTGTGCTTAGCAGAGCATTATAGAGAACCGCCAACGGCCAACCATTGAACCAGCATATTGTAGGAAGGATTGCAACATGGGCAGGCATCTTGCTCATGGCTGAAGTGGCCTGCTTACGCACCATACATTCAAAGCGCATTCCCAGCCCCTCCCTCCAAACCCTAGACACTGTAGTTGGTGAAGAATGCTGAGCATTATAGTTCTGCGAGTGGTGAACTACAATTCCCATGTTTCTTCCCAGTGTGCTAGAAATGTGCTTTAAACTTATGGTGTGTGTACACCTGTGGACATTAGGTAGGAGATGCATGAACATATCTTTTATGGAATCAAACTGCAGTTTATGTTCTTCACCCATCCACAAGAATAGCCAGCTTTGAGAAGTAGGGAAATACTTTTTCTTTTTTTAATTGCTAAGGACTTTCTTGCCAAAATCGTTGTATTTGATCTCTACTGGCCTTTGAACTTCAGCAGCAATCCTGCTTTTACAGTGAAACAGCATCAGATAAGAACAGCCAGGGCTATCTCAGGTGTGGCGAAGCCCCTGTTTCCAGGTTGTTTGCAGCCTGCAGTTGGGTTTCATCAGGTTCTCAGAGCCCCCTCCTGCCTATCAGCTGCGCAGCAGGGAGCAATTAAGAGGTTTGATATTCTACAAGTGTGTGCAGTTTAGACATCTTCCTCTGCAAGTTTTGATATTCTTTGATATTCTACAAGTGTGTGCAGTTTAGACATCTTCCTCTGCAAGTTTTTAAGCCTTGCTTCACAAGAAGATCAAAGCAGGAGGGAAAGCGTTTCAGCAGAGAGGTAGTCTTGAGTTCCTTACAAATATGCAAAAAGTGCTCATGCATTTTGCAATCGTATGCATGCAATTTTCAGGATGAAATTGCACTTTGAAACGTGAGGCTTTCTATAGGTGAAAGGAGAGTGTGCACTGATGTCTTTTGCACTCTGCTGCTGGGATCTCCGAGCTCTTTTTGCATTTATTTATTTATTTATTTATTTATTTATTTATTTATTTAAGTCAGGGCAGGGAAAGAGTATTGGGAAACATTTTTGACAAACTTTGCTATTGGGAAACATTTTTGACAAACTTTTGACATACTTTAAAACTCCATTAATTCAATTCCGATCCCTTTCCCCATTAATCTATGACATTTAAAGCAAGTCTCCTCTAAAGATATGCATTTAAATATCTATTTAAATACATATATTTAAATATATATTTTAATGAATATTTTCTCTAAAATACTATTTAAATGCTTGCGGTACTTCAGAAGGCATATTTAAATATGTGTTCAAATACATACTTGCTCTAAAAATAAAATAAAAAATTGGATTATTTTTGTAAACCACGTAAAGTTTTTCTTACAATCAATGGGCACATACATTTCGTTAAATAAATTAATACATTAGTATTTTCACTCAAAATACACATGCATCGTTTGGGATATTTAAACTGCTAAGGATTCTTGACCATATGCAGATTCGTCCCTTAACCTGAAAGGTGAGGGTGAGGTCATATCGCAGAGGAAATCACAGAGACAAAATTACCCATGTATCCCTGTGAGTCACCACATTTGAAAAGATGACTTTTTAATGGGAAGGGGCATTTTTGTTAATATTTACTGAGGTTGAAAGTTGAAAGATAACACTTAAACCAATAGGAAGATCAAGCAGGTGGCACTACAACAGAGCACATTAATCAGTTTGCATCATTGGGTAAAATAGACTCCTAAAACATTCAACTCAATAGGTTGTATCCAACTCAATTGTACTCAGAGCAGACTAATGGATCTAGTTTCAGTCCTGTCCATTCAATTCAATGGGTACTCTTGAGTAGGACTAACATTGCACACAACCTTCTGCATTGTAATGTATGGCATAGTGGTTAAGAGTGCCAGACTAGGATTTGTGAAACCAGGGTTCAAATTCCCACTCAGCCACAATGCTTATGTGATATAGAAGTGCCCCATTGGAGGTTTACGTGATACTTCAGGCAGTTTGTTTAAATCTACTTTGCATTTGCTCAGAGCAGGAAGCAGATTAGCTGTGTGAATTCATGGCCATGGGCAAATGTGTTGCACAAATACCTGCACAGATGTTTTACATATGCAAATTTAAGATGGAATAGAAGGGTACAGCCTTGTTCTGGAATGAATGGGCTTCTTAACAACATGTCAGGCAGAGGACTCTGAAGGTAATAATATCTGTGCAGCACTTTTTTCCTTGAGTGATCAAAATAATGCACATGCACATAATCTCAGGAATCATTACAACCGTTCAGCAATGCAGGCCAGCTCTGTTTCCTCTGGAGATTACAGATGGGGAACTGAGGTGAAGGCCATCATCGCTTACCTAAGGCCATCTGGTTAATTCATGACTGAGGGTAGTTCATGTACACTGGATAATCCTACATAAGTTTCCCTGTGTATTATTCTCCTCAATTACTTTTACATCTTGATATCCAGCTAAATTAAAGGCGATAAAGAAGAGTGTGATCATATCACATTAGTACCTGCTATCCAGCTATCCCTATCCTGTAGCAACAAGTCCTATTTTCTGGAAGCTCCTTCAGACAAATCATGGTTCTGGGTTTTACCTTGGTGGGGCAGGGAGTGCCTTGTTAAAAAAAATGTTAGCATGTTAGAGAAAAGGTGGGATGTATATAAGGTAAAGGGACCCCTGACCATTAGGTCCTGTCGTGGCCAACTCTGGGGTTGCAGCGCTCATCTCGCTTTATTGGCCGAGGGAGCCGGCGTACAGCTTCCGGGTCATGTGGCCAGCATGACTAAGTCGCTTCTGGCAAACCAGAGCAGCACGCTTCTGGCAAACCAGAGCAGCTGTTTACCTTCCCGCTGGAGTGGTACCTATTTATCTACTTGCCCTGGTGTGCTTTCGAACTGCTAGGTTGGCAGGAGCAGGGACCGAACAACGGGAGCTCACCCCGTCGCGTGGATTCGAACCACCAACCTTCTGATCGGCAAGTCCTAGGCTCTGTGGTTTAACCCACAGTGCCACCCGCGTCCCTTGGGATGTATATAAATCACGTTTATATATGGACAGTAACTAAAGATTCTGCCGTTTTTCACTCCTTGGGATAGGTGCCCCTAGCATTTCGCTGCCTGAGGTAGCTGCTTCCATTTGCCTCATGGATGGGCCGGCCCTGCCCCCAGGCCACATCACTCACCAGCCCTGCTTCACACCCTCCTTGAACTCTGATTTACATTTGTTGCTCCCCTCACTTTGGTCTCTGACCCCACCCACCACTCGCATGTGGCTCTTGGAAGGTTGCCAGAAAAGAATGTGGCCCTTGAGCCAAAATGGATTCCCCACCCCTTCCTAACAGTAGGGTTAGCCCTGGTTGTAGCACAAAATAGGGAGTGGGGCTTGAGACTGGAAGTGGGTAGGGGGAAGCCAGTGTGTAGCCTTTTGAAAGTTTAGCCAATGAATGCTAATAAAAAATTAACTTCTTCTGTTGGGTATCTCCTAGGGTCAAGCTATACCACACTCCTAATCTAGATTTAGGCCCTTCAGTTACTCCTCAGCAAATAAAAAATACAGAGCTGTAGAAACATATCACATTTAATTTGACCTCTATTATATGGGAGAAAATGGCAACTATCATTTGCCAAGCTCTTTTCCATTCATACAGTTTGTTGTAGTCAGTAACAGAAACATCTCAAGAAGTTCAAGGCAAGGTGAGGAGAAGGTTGTCCCAACAGTTCTCTCCTGCCATCTCCAGGAGCTGATGGTTACTGTGCTCTTTGGTCTGGGACTCCTTGCCTCTTCCTTCTCTCAAGGTGCCCCAAGAATTGTCTCGTGAGTAGACCTGGTGGCAAAAGTAGACGTGCTTCAGCCAAGCTTCATCCAATTGTCCCTGAAAGCTACAAGGAAGTATAGCCTTAGGACATCCCAGTTTGAAGGATGGAGGCCCAAATCACACACTTGTAGAGAGTCCTTTACAAGTGTTAGCTCCAGAACTTTAGCTGGTTTGTAAATAAATGTACGCCTAGCCCTCCTGGCAAGGAAACCGCAAGGCTTGCTCAACTGTTAGCACACACTGAATATTTTTGTACAGTACAGTAAAACAGAGGTTGAGAAAAGAGAGAGAAGTTTGGCAGTGTTGGCTAATGTTTCATCTTCCTCTTTCCTTGCCCTTTCTTCTCTCTCTCTTTCATGTCAGCTGATGTAGGGCTTGAAGGGGAAATAACAGTGTGTGAAAAGCCTTAATTTGACTAGTAAAAGACAAAGAGAATGATTCAGGGTGGCAGAAAGTATTGCAACAGCTTCGCATTCTTTGGAGAATGGAGTGGTCTAGGGTAGCTTTTGCCAAGTGGGTGCCCTTCTGTATGATCTTGTTCCTAGATTATTTTACAAAGAAATGGCTTATTTGGAAACTGAACGTGGGAACTCCTCTCCAACTGTCTTGTGTTTGGTCTGTAGCTTTTTAGTAATCTATTGATTCTATTTGTCTGAATCATACACACGGATAGAAAAGGACCTTAGTTTTATCCAAGGGCAAACAGCTCTTATTTCTCTTTTCAGGCCATCATAGCCAAATAATGAAACCGTATGCAAAACCCAGCACTGAAGTTTATCAGTAGCAAGACAATGGTGTGTTGTCTTAGCTGTAAAGCAAGTCAAGGCATGCAAAGTATAGCAGGAAGGAAACATCTAAGAAGATATCTGTATGTAGTGGTAGAAATGACAAAATTTCTCATAACTGGAAAAAGAATGAAGAGCATGCAGATCTATTATTATTATTATTATTATTATTATTATTATTATTGAGCCCCATCTGGAAGCAATTAAGCTAATATCTGGCAGTTGTACTGGGCAACTATATAGGTTCTTCCATTCAAAGGGCAGACAGTTAACCAACCCAGCTATTAAGATATTTGCTTCTAAAAACATCGCCCAAATGCTCTACGGGGCTGAGATATGGGGAATTGGCTTCAAATCTGAACTAGAGGTTCTACAAAATAATTTTTTGAGGCAAATTTTGGGGCTTTCCTTGTGGGACACCAGCTGCCCACCTCAAAGGTGAGTTGGGCCTTGCGTTGCTAGCAGCCAGAATTGATTTAGCCCATCTGAGATACGGGCACAGGCTAAATGCCTTCGAGGATCATACTTTTACTAAGCTCTGCTTCCAAGGAACCCTGAACAGAAGTATTCCATGCTGCAACATTTTGTTGCAGGCCTCCCTTGGTTGTCCCTACTGCAGGAACAGTGTTGTGTGCTAAACAGGAACAGTGTGTGTGCTAAGCAGTCCTGCGGGGACATATCTCTACCACCCTGAAATGCTCAAAATTAACTCGTGGCTCTAAAAATGCCAACACATTATGAAATAAATAAATAATCCTAGGATCTAGCCCTAAATACTGTAAATGAAGAACTGGAGCCTTTTCTTGTTCCAGAAATCACATGGACTTTGCCTTTCTTTCTGAAGGCACATGAATTCACATACCAGTTCCTTCTTCTGTTCCCGCTTAAATATCATGCTCAGCACTCTGCCTCAGTTCGGAGACATTTTTTTTAAGCTTTTTTCATGAAAACTCACCAGTATTTAAGTATGCATTTTTTTAATATATACATATGGGTATGCAGTTTTGCATAATAGAATGCATTTGATGTTATTTTCACTAATACATGCATTTGTATGTGTATTTTCCCCCAAATATATGCATTTTTGCATGCATTTCGATTAGCTGGAGAACAGCATCGCAAAATTCGGAGAACTGCAAATGTTGAAGATGGCTGTGTTTCAGTTCATGCATTGCTTCGGGAAGTGCGAATTAAGTAAAACCGAACCGAATTCTCCCCCAGTACAGTGGTACCTCGGGTTACATACGCTTCAGGTTACAGACTCCGCTAACCGAGAAATAGTGCTTCAGGTTAAGAACTTTGCTTCAGGATGAGAACAGAAATCGTGCAGCGGTGGGAGGCCCCATTAGCTAAAGTGGTTCCTCAGGTTAAGAACAGTTTCAGGTTAAGAACGGACCTCCGGAACGAATTAAGTATGTAACCAGAGGTACCACTGTACTAGCTGCTGCTGCTGCTGCTGCTACTACTTTTACTACAAACGAGAGCCAGCGTGGTGCAGTGCTTAGAGTATCGGATTATGACCTCACTCAACCATGAAGCTCACTGCCAGTCACTGCCTCTCAGCCTAACCCTGTGAGGATAAAATAGGGAGGAGGATAAGTATGTATGCCACCTTGAGTCCTTGGGCTAAATATAGGATTAAAATGGAATTTTAAAAAATTATAATCAGAATAATAATCTAGCAAACAAAGCTATAGCTATAGCTATACTTACCTGGCAAGGGAGATAATCACGAAGGTTGGTTTTCCCAGGGTGACGCTCACTCAGTGCAATCCAGGTGTGCTCACCTCTCCAATGCAGGAAACCTGATGGCATAATCTGCAAATAAAAACAGAAAGTCATGTAAAATCCTAAAGTAGGAAAGGCATTGCATCAGAAAGTGCCAGTCAAAGTGTTGCAGGGCAGAGCTGGCTATGGTGGTGATGACGATGGTGATGGGTGGAGGGATGCCAGCAGTTTCCAAGGTGAGAAATGAAAATGCAACAAGAATGCCCCTTAACACCATAGCTATAGATTGTTGCATGCTCCCCACTTCCCCTAGTGTTGAGGAGGTCCAACTGCAGCACTGTTGAGTTCAGTGTTCCTCCCTTTGGATGAGGGAGTCCTTGAGGTTAACAGCATGTTTGTAATGTAGGCTTTTTTCGCTCACAGATATACAGGTAGAGCAGGTTTGGTCTGCTACTCAGTTCCTCTGCTCTGCCATACTGTTCTTTGCTGCTGCTTACAGACAGACATCCATCTGCCCACCACCTGGTAACTCCTCTTCTTGTCACTTTAAAATTTCCTATAAATCCAGTACCATTTCCTCAGTCTGTCTGAAATTTCAGAGCTCTGATACCTTTGAGGAACAGGAGACTGTTCAGATGGAAAACACCAATGTTACAAGCAACAGAAGCCTACCTGGGTCACCCATCAGTGGCATCGGATTTATGGAAATAAATGAACTAGCTCCAAAACAATAATAAAATGAGCGCAATTGTGATAAAGAAGGGCAGCATTCAGCTAGGTTTCAGAGTGGACCTGTTGAGATTAATGGACCTAAGCTAACCATGTTCATTAATTTCAATGGGTGTGCTCTGAGTAAAATATTAAATGATTTAATTAAATGATTTAAGCTGAATAAATTAAATGATTTTAACTTGTAATAGTGGAAATGAAAGGAGTAGTGAAATGATTTCTTCCCCCCTCGCAAACTCCTGTTTACTTTCTCATAAATAAGTGAATGGTTGTGGCAAAAGTAAATTGCCCATGATTCATTGTCATGTTCCAACATTTACATGATTTCTAGACTGGTATAAATAGAAACCTTGCAGGTCTTAATGTCTCATCCTTATGAGGTCAACCTGATTTGATAACTCTTCAGTTGGCACATTCTCTTGTGCTTCATGGACCACTCTGCCTTGAAAATCTACAGGTTCGTGTTTCAAAACGGGATGAGTGTGTGGCACATGCTGACCTGCACATTCATTGCCCCACAGGGCTTTTATGTCAAGCCTCTGACTTCATGCTTCTTAGACTGGTTCATGTTTCAGTCTACAGTGCCAGTTTACAGCTTGCGACAACCTGCAAGCATAAGAAAGTCAAAACCTGTCTGCTGCAATCAGCATGTGTGCAGCGTTCATGTTAGTGGGTAGCATGAAATGTGAGGTAAGGAAGGCTTGAACTCACCTCACAAGGCTGTAAGGACGCCAACAACACATGCACTATGAGAGGACAGAACTGCTGGGTTTAGCAGTATCACTTGCTACATACATTTTAGGTCATAATATCACTTCTTTGTTCCGCAAATACGTTGGGAAGGGGGAAATTTCAGCAGACATAGCAAGGCCAGATCCAGTCAGCAAAACTGCTCGTCTGCAGTAAACGCCTTGAAATAATACTTTAACCACAACGAGTATGTAGCAAAATGTTGAACATCTTTAGCCATACAGGAAGTTGAAGGCTGAGATATCTCTAACCAATCAGAAGTTTCATAAGCCTCAGACCAGGAAACCCATTCCAAGTACAGTATATGCGAACGTTGCTGCAAAGAACTTCTCACTCGGCTTCTTCATCTTTATTTTTTTAAAATATTCTTTGTGCATTTGTAGGATGGCAAGACGAATGTGAAGTCCATCATGGCAAAGTTTAGCAACAACCCAGCCGGGGAGGTTGACAGCCGGCAAGGCAGAGCAGCAGGACAGCCACCGTCGGTGGCGAGGACTGCATTTGAGAAATTTAACCACCTGGAAAATGCCGCTGCACCTCCCAGACCCAGCAACATCCACAAATCTCCATCTTTTAAACCACCTTTGGGCACCAAACCTTCTGTTCCTGACACATCGGACAAGGACCCAAAACCACCCCATTTGAAGAGCAATGCAGTGGCTAGCAAGGTTGCTGCCTTGGCGCAGGCAGCTAACAGGGAAACGAATGAAAAACCTGGATTTCCTAGGCCTTTGGGTCCCAAACCTACTGACGGACTAAAAGCTGAATCCAAGCCATTGTTCCCAAAGCCTCCAGACAACAGATTGCCTGGTTCCACAGCACCAAAAAATGAACTCAGGCCACCGGGGCTACCAAGGTCGAATTTTAAACCTGAACCTCAAGGAAACGAGACAAAGCCTGTCTCTCAAGTGGCGGCTGGATTTAAAGAAAAAATAATCGCGGCCTCGCAGGAGAATGACCCCAAACCTCCTTTTCTGAAGCCAGCCCTTGGGAAGAAACCAGGTCTGCATCCTGTCCCCAATGAAGAGGCTCCCAAGAAATACCCCTCCTTGAATCCAACTTCTCCAAGCCCACTAGGCCTCAAACCCAAACCCAACTCATTTCTAATGGCCAAGGATGTCGAAGGAAAGAGAGACAATGGGGTGGATTCCACAGCCAGCCCTTTCCCTGGTGTAGCCTTGAGACATGTCTCCGACAAGAGCAACCTGTCTCCGGCCCTCCCAAAATCTTACAGCCAGCCGAGCAACGAAGAAGCAAGGCCAAGTGTGGCCAAGAATATTTTCAAAGTCTCTCAAGAGGATTCTGGGTCAACTTCTGGAGCACCTAAATTCACTGGTCTGCCCAGGGCGACTACAACAGGACCTTGGGATAGTAACTCTGAAAAAGAAGAGAAGGACAAGAATTTGCCGAGACGGAAGGCAATCCCTCCACCAGTCAAATTAGGTCTGGCCCCGCAGAAACCCAGCAGACCTCCAACAGTGAACCTTGAAAAATTCAGGAAATACACCGAAGAAAGTGAGTTATTCATCCCCTATTTGCTGTTGGTTTTATGCAAGGTGGGAAAAAAGCTTCTCTGTGCTGGTGGGGGGGACATAATAATAATAATGTGCCGTGTAAAAATATTTCCCCAATACATCTTGTACTGAATTGTGTTTTATTGCATAGTAGGGAATGTTCCATTGTCACTGATTCTCTCACTCTGTTGATTACCTAGAGCTTTTGACTGGGCCACGCTAGATATTTATTTCATTTGTTTACCAAAATGCATATACTGCTTGAATTGTACTAAAAGAGATGGGTGCAATTTTACCCTGATTGCCCTTTTTAAACAGGGGAAACAGCATCCACAGAGCTGATCAGGAGAGGAATGTGTTATCCTTTCCCCATTTGCCCTTTCCCACTCCAAGCTGCCCCTAAGGACTCTCCCACCTTGTGAAATTCGCTTCTTAATGTGTGTTTGCCTGCACTGGGAACTTCGTGAGGGAGGAGACCCTGCTAGACATGGCTATTTGGAAGGATGGAACAGTAACAAGAGAAAATGGTTAAGCACCTGCTCACTCCACACCGACACCCCCTCTGACTTTCTGGTGCCAAATCATCACTCTGGATATTGCTTTTCCTGATTAGAAAGCGGTCTTGAGGAAAAGTTATATACATTCAATGATATATTTTTTTCCAGGCGGAGAGAGGCTAAGTAGAACAGTGAAAGGTGGGGGACACTGCCTAGTTTCTCACCAAAAAATGAAGAATAGTGTGCATACATTTTGTCTCATATCTCAGGTTCTACAAACGCAAAAAACTCTGAAAAATGGGGCTTCTGGTCCATGTGGGGGTGGAGGGTGCAACTGTCCCTCTTCCGCTCTTGTGGATGCCCATGTATGACTCTGCGTGTAATATGTAGCCTAGACCACCAGCAGGAAGGCTAGAAGTATATATGGGGATGAAAAGTCCAGTTATGTTCATTCATCCTAAGGGGCAGCAGGGTGGGGGCAGAGGGGAAATCAGTATACAGTGGTACCACTGGTTATGTATTTAATTCCTTCTGGAGGTCCGTACTTAACCTGAAACTGTTCTTAACCTGAAGCACCACTTTAGCTAATGGGGCCTCCCGCTGCTGCCACGCTGCCACCGTGCGATTTCTGTTCTCATCCTGAGGTAAAGTTCTTAACCCGAGATACTATTTCTGGGTTAGCAGAGTCCGTAACCTGAAGTGTATGTAACCTGAAGCGTATGTAACCTGAGGTACCACTGTACAGCCTTTCTGAACCTGTCCCTGTTTGGAATTAAAACAGGAAAGTCTCAAAGCTTTCTCATGTAGAAAGCTTCCTTCATGTTGAAAATAAAAGTAAACTAGCACATCAGATAGAATTTTAGGGAAGGTTGCCAGAGGGGATTTTGGATGTGTGGAAACATTTAAATAATGCCATCCCCCATCTATGTTCTGAACTGGTGAAGTTCCAGAAGGATCAACCATCTGCCTTTTCCAAATTTGTGAACCCCCATTTTACTGCTTCGGACTTACAGCAGTCTAGGTGACCACAATGTTAGAACTGAGACCAGGACAGAGCTCCTGTGCCTGCGATAGCTGAATGGCAAGTAGAAAGCTGGCCAGTTTAACATTCCCCCATTGTTGCACCTCCATAATCAGGAACACCTGTTGAATAATGTATAAATGCGAGCTACTCCTTGTGCTAACTATCACTTTAAGCTTCCTATTATTTTATGCTGCATCATTATCTCAAATTAAATGCACGGAACTTGTTGTGTTCCTCCCTAAACTTTCACTTTCAACTTGTTCTTAGTTTTATTTTATTTTTACTTTTTTCGGACACTTATTACATAACTCGCTAGGCTTGCTGTTGAATCGCTTTCTATAATATTTCTAAAAGTTTGTTCTTTTTGTCTATTGAGGAGAAACATACAAATACACTTTACCAAAAAGTGCGTTCCTGGATGCTATTCGCCCCAGGAAGCGGGGAAAATGGGCACTATTATTATTTTTAAACATCCATCACCATGAAAGATGCATAGCCATACTTTTGTTTTCACCATTATAACAGTTTTGTGCTGCTTTTAATGCATGTGCTATATAAGTCACTTTTGAGTTAAGAAAAAAAAGCAACTTATACATGCAATTATGAATAATTTAAATATCTATTTATAAGTGTATTTCTACATGTGTAGCATAAATATATTGCTGGGTTGCTATTCTTCTTTTTTTAAAAAAAATATTGCTAGAACTAAGTCTTCCTGCATTTAAATAATTTCCATTAACTATTTGTAAGAATTAGTTTTTAAAAATATGTTTATAGTTATTAATTGATTGGAGTTAACTTTGTATGCACATTAATTTTGCAAGTAAATATATTTAAATAAAAGATGGGGAAAGTGGGTGGATTTTGTGTTTTAATTGTGTGAGACGACTGCTCTTCACTTGCTTCTTCTGTTGTCATGTATTAAGTTTGAACTTGTTTTAACTTCACTGTTTGTCTTGCCCCTGTCTCTTATTTATCTCTATTGCTTTCTCTCAGCTCTCCACCTTAGTCTTACCACACTCTAAATACTAATCTCACTTACTAAACCCCTTATGTATGGATCTTTGGCACTTTAATTACTCAGCTGTCTCCTTTTCGTCCTGTTTTAAGGAAAGCTTATCTCTGTCCCTTGGCATTTCCTCCTTGATGTACGATTTGATTGCTTTTCATTTTACATTGATATTGTATATAGTCTTTGCCATGCTCCATCCCAAACACCAGGTCTGACAACAGCTTATGGGAAGCAAGCTGAAAAAGAACAAGGAAGGGTTGAACGTCATTGTGCGTTGAGGTCCCCAAGACACCCCAAATAAGAACACAATGACACTTGATTTTTGTTTAAGGTTTTTGGCATGATTTTGGCCACAACTTTATTAAAAATACAGCAATGTGAGTGGTTGCTTAGGCATTGGTAGTGACTAACTGACCCCACACAGGGACAGCTCTGACATTCGCACCCCCCGCAAAGTCAGAAAGGGTAAGTCACCTGGGGAGAGAGACGGGACTGGGAACCATGCCTCACCTCTCCCCAGAATGCTCCCAGGTGCTCTTGCGTGGCCCTGGCCCCTTGCCAGGGGGTTCGGACAAAAGCATGGCGAGCCCCTGGGTTCCTTTAATGGAAAACCCTTGCAGCAGCAGCATTTTGGAGGGGCAGGCACAGCCAAATCCATACCCCTCCACCAACCAATTCCCAAACCAATGCCTAACTGCAACCTTACGAGTTGTGATGATTTGCTACGCAGTAGGCAAAAACCAAATGGCACCAGCCAATCAGCCAAATGGACAAAATTCCTACCAGGCCCCTGCCCCAAAGCAGACGACCCCATGACAGGTCAAGCAAACAGCCTAACATTAGGGAGGGAGGGAGGGAGGGTGATCCGAAGCACGCAGCGAAAGAGGAAGCTCATCACTGCGTGCAGTGTATTTAACAAACAGGGCTGTCAATCAATAAATGGCAACATATAAATCTCCCCAGTAACAGCCCGCCCCTGCTTAAAGATGGCCAAACTCTTTTACCCAGCAACAGTGAGGTGTCTTGTCAGCCCCCACCGCAACACGTGCTCTCCATGAGGGAGAACACGCTTTGCTCTATTCAAAGTCCCCTACAACTGCATTAAAGTAAAAAATAAAAATGCAGGGAGATCCAAATCATTCCTCTTTCTATGGCACACGCTCACACTTATATATAAGAGGCGCAACAGATGCCAGTTACCAGCACTGAAAGACCTACATCTAGCAAGATGGCAACAAAATACAAGCGTCTGTGTTTTAAGTAGCATGCAAGAAAAAGGAAACTTCTGCAGATGCAGTAGGAAGTGGATGTTGTTACAATTAAGCAATTTGGGAACTTTTTTATTTTTTAAGAAACACCGACGTGCAAACATGTGCCTACTAAAGTTCCCATGGTAAGCTGCTGTTGTTTTAAAATCAAACTGCAAATTGCTGTGGGAATGAGAAGACGACTGGAAGAAAAAGAGAAAGCGAGAGAAACTGAAATGGATACATTCAACCTTCCCTATCTATCCTTCATGCAAATTGCAATGCTAGGTTCCTCCTGTATATAAAAATGGAGCTCCCTGTGATTTCCCCCTTAAATATTACAGTGGTACCTCGGGTTAAGAACTTAATTCGTTCTTGAGGTCCGTTCTTAACCTGAAACTGTTGTTAACCTGGGGTACCACTTTAGCTAATGGGGCCTCCCGCTGCCGCCGCACGATTTCTGTTCTCATCCTGAAGAAAAGTTCTTAACCTGAGGTACTATTTCTGGGTTAGTGGAGTCTGTAACCTGAAGTGTCTGTAACCTGAAGCGTCTGTAACCAGAGGTACCACTGTATAACTTTTTCTTCCCTTGCAGGCTCCAGCAAACCCCATGTGGCAGGTTTACCCCCTGTACTTCCACTGCCTGTTTCGACCCTGCATACCACCACCCAGCTGCCTCCACCGCCTCCTCCATCAGCTTCCCATCCATCAGCACAAGCTCCGGTACTTCCACCAAGAAACATCAAGCCCAAGTATGTCTCTGTGTAAATGAAAGTGAAATCTGTGGGGGGGGGGGAGGTTACATTCTGCTCTCATTTCACAGGGAATGAGGGAGCTTCTGATGTCACATCTATCAAAGTGTCTTCCCCGTACAGTCATCCTGAAGTTCCTTGTCTTTGGCACTCATCATGCCCCTTGTTTTCTTTCGCTGCTTTGTGATGAGGATGCTATCCTTGACACGGTCAAGGGGCACGGGTGGTGCTCTTGGGCTTGCCGATCGGAAGGTCGGCAGTTCGAATCCCCGCGACGGGGTGAGCTCCCATTGCTCTGTCCCAGCTCCTGCCAACCTAGCAGTTCGAAAGCACACCAGTGCAAGTAGATAAATAGGTACCGCTGCGGCGGGAAGGTAAACGGCATGTCCTTGAACCCTAGAGGCCATGCAAAAGCCAAACTAGACATAATGCGCCAGTAGCCGCCACATTTCTTTAATCATCCACCTCTGAACCCCAGATGTTCTTGGACTACAACTCCCATCATTCTCAGCCAGCTAATGTATTTGTGACTATATTTTTTAAAATGGGCATAAGTGATTTTTATGCAAATGATCACCCTCTTTCCCCTCTTCTATAGTGATGCTTAAGCAGCCCCCCTATTCATGCCAAAGATGAGTGTTTGTGTCTTTCCCCCCCCACATGAAAATGTAAAGCTAAACATTTCTCTGCCTTATCTCCCCATAGTTTGTCACCTGAACTTACTGGCAGTGAGCAAGGCCAGGAGAAAAATAAATTCACTGGGCAAGTGAGGGCAGTGCACAGAGGAAGGAGAAAGTGTTCTGCCCTCTCATTCACATCACTTTTCATGTTAATATACTAACAATGGAGTCAGGTGCAGAGTAATGATGGCTTTGTAGCCAAAACATGGCTACTGGAAAACAAAAGGGAAAGATCAGCATGATCAGCATAATGCCAAGGTTTGCAGAAGAGAAAGGGGTTAGGGAGGGGGAACACTAGGAGGCAAAAACCTTTAAAAAACAGCCCAGAGCACTTCACACTGCAACATTTTATTGCAGGTCTCCCTTTGGTTAAAATAAGAACCACAACCCCCTCTCCTTTATATGTGAATATGTGATTCTAGAAGAAACACATGATCAAATAAAAGTGGCACCATTTTTGTCTAGTTTGGCCCTATGGTGAGATGTTTTCAGTCAGTATTCTAAGTACAGTGGTACCTCGGGTTAAGTACTTAATTCGTTCCAGAGGTCCATACTTAACCTGAAACTGTTCTTAACCTGAAGCACCACTTTAGCTGCCGCGCCGCTGGAGCCTGATTTCTGTTCTCATCCTGAAGCAAAGTTCTTAACCTGAAGCACTATTTCTGGGTTAGCGGAGTCTGTAACCTGAAGCGTATGTAACCTGAAGCGTATGTAACCCGAGGTACCACTGTAAGGGTCAAAGATAAGTCTATGAGGCCAAAGTTTTCTCCAGTCGCAGCAGAACATCCGGCCAGGAAATATGAGTTTTGAGAAGGCATTTGAAGGGAGAGAGAGAGACTGAGAGAGACACAATCTAGTGCCTGGCTTTCTATTGATAATCCTCAGGCCTGCTTCACGCATGGAAGATCTGAAATGGTAGTTACTTGAGAATGCAGATATGCATACTTTGTGGCAAGCAAGTCCTGTGATATATAGCTGCTGATCAGGTGATTTTTCCTTTGCAACAGCAAATTAGAAAAAGGAAGGGCTGTGATGACATTGCAAAACATTTCTGAAAACGCATGAAAAGCTGCACATACATACATCATTTTATTTGCATGCTGTCTTTCCACAGTTCAAACCATGCTCAAGGCGACTTACAACATGGAAAAATACATAATTGCAAACATCTTTTGTTATGCAAACATAACAAAAGTAGTCATAAACCATCAATAAAACATTAAGAAATACACAACCAAACGGAACAATTTCTGCATAAACTATGATAAGATCTTAAATAAAGATACAAAAAATAAAATAAATAACAGCAACAACCCCCTCCCCCCCCAAAAAAACCCTCTATAAATGGTAACGCAGTCCAAGAATCTTTTCAGCGATTTCAGCTTTTGTAGCTGGAGTCAGTCCGGGCCACGCCATCCCATGCCAGGTCTGCAAGGCAGGGAGCAAATCTTCCTGGACTCACAGCCAAGGACTCTCACACATTTTGACACTGAATACTAATTGCTGGGGAGCACAACTGGACAGAATGCTATTGCACTTGCAGGCTTCCCACTGGCATCTGGTTGGCCACTGTGGAACAAGATGCTGGACTTGGTGGACCTTTGGCTTGATCCACCAAGCTCTTATTATGTGCTTACACACATGCACTCACTCACATATTGTAGCACCCTGCTTGTGGTTAACGCTTAGCTGGAATGAAATATTCAACGCAGCAATAGAGAAATTAAAATAATAATTTATTTGTCAGACAAATAAATAAGAGACACAGTGGTATATGGTTACCAAAGCTCTGCCCACTCCAGCCCTGATGGCCAGCACTTATATTTCCTCAGCCCAGCCCCCTTGCTCCTCCTTTGGCTGCCTCTGTCCAATCAGCCTGGTTGAAATTCCTATTGGCTGTTTGCTAGAACCAATCATAAAAGATACACCCATTTCCTATTACCTTTTATGGGAGACAAAGAGCTATATTTCCTTTTATCCATAAATGGCAGACAAATAGCCATATATCTTACATTTGCCTCGACCAGGCACCTTAATTACCAGATCATCTTTGCCCTATTGCCCTATTACCCTATTGCCCTTTCACTCCAAAACAGATGGCTAATGGTTTTAATTTTTATCTTAAACAGAGATCTTGGGTTCACCTTCTCACACACAATCAATGAAATAAGAATCTAACATAAGAATCTAACATTTCTTACTTTCTAAATCCTTTGCATAATTACATTTAAGCCAATATATTTCATACATTAACATATATAGCTTTTTAGAAGGAAAGGAACTTAGTAAAAACAGTTTCCAAAAGCAACCCCTTAAATTTACACCCCCCTTTCAAGCCAGCTGCTGTTGCTATTAGCTCTTGCCCTTTAACCTTAGGAAGATATGGCTCGAGTCTGATGGGAGGCACATGGTATTTCTGTTAAACAATAAATCTCACTATTTACCAACTCTTAATTGTGTTTTTGCAGCTTGATTGTATTCTGTAATTTGTATGGTCAATATGACCTCTGCTCCCAGCCTGTAATTTCCTTTTACAACCCTGAGGTACTGCTATAGATCAGAGGGGCCCTGTTTAGGAAGATAAACATCTGCCAAAGTACTTAGCCAGCTGGTTTCTGCCTGGCATGAGAGATACAAACATTTACAAATATATTTTTTAAGCTCATTTTAAAATACAGATCTTGATCAGATGCCTCAATATGCCTTGCTATATGATGCTATCTGAATGTATGGAGGAGCAGGATTGCATGTTGCTGAATGGCCTCAATGGATTCAGTGTATGAGGCCCAGTGCCAAGGGTCTTCTGGCAGTTCCCTCACTGCGAGAAGTGAGGTTACAGGGAACCAAGCAGAGGGCCTTCTCAATAGTGGTGCCCACTCTGTGGAATGCCCTCCCATCAGATGTCAAGGAAATAAACAACTACAGTGGTACCTCAGTCTAAGAACAGTCCTGTTAACGAAAGATTCGGGCAACACACTCTGCAAAACCGGAAGTAGGTGTTCCGGATAGCGAACTTTGCCCCAGAAGAGGAATGGAAGCCGACTGGTGGAAGGGCACCGGTGGCGGGAAGACTCAATGAGGAAAGCGCACCTCGGTTTAAGAACGCTTTCGGTGTAAGAACGGACTTCCGGAACGAATTAAGTTCGTCAACGGAGGTACCACTGTATCTAACTTTTAGAAAACATCTGTAGGGAGCCCTGTTTAGGGAAGTTTTTAATGTTTGAAGCTTTATTCTGTTTTTAATGTTCTGTTGAAAGCCACCCAGAGTGGCTGGGGAAACCCAGCCAGATGGGCGGGGTAGAAATAATAAATTATATTATATATTATATATTACATGGTACATGTCTGAAAGAGACCGTTGTCTTCATTGAGGGCTCCCCAGATGTGATCAAGACCACTCTTTGGTGCATCCAGCTGTAGGTGTGGCAATCTTTCCCAATCTCTGCTTTCATCTCCAGATTTCTTGCTGTCACTACACCCGTTAGAAAAAAAAAGAAAATAAAACCTGCCAGGGAAAGGTGTCAGATTCAAACTTAATAAGACTGCAGGCCTGTATTCCTTTACTTAGGACTCCTTGGGATCAGTGGGGGCTACATTTGTGGGGATGTCAGGTTTGCATTTTTGGGTATAGAAAGTATTGGTTTAAAGTGCAGAGATCTTTCCTATTCTAATTAATTCAAGCAGGTTCTGGAAGCTTCTCTATGTGATACAAGCTGGTACAAGCTAGAAGTTTCTAGCTAACAAGCAAGCTTCTATTTTGCCTAGAAACAAGCAGAGAAACTGAACAGCTGGTTCAAACTGGTTCTGTTATCTCTTTCACTCAAGGTCCTGCTGACTATAATACAGTAATAGGCCAGAAGAAGCTGGGGTTTCACTTTCTGTTTCTCCTGCTGGTGTGCTGGTCAGTACAGTGGCATCTTAATCTGTTCCGGGAGCTGGTTCAACTCCTGAAACTATTTGAAAACCAAGGTGTGGCTTTCGATTGGGTGCAGGAGCTTCCGCATTGGATATTTCGCTTTTGAAAAATGTTTGCAAACTGGAAGACTTACTTCTGGGTTTGCGACGTTCAGGAGCCAATTTGTTTGGGAGCCAAGCTGTTCGAGTACCAAGATACCACTGTACATAGTATGCTTAAGTGCTAAGGTTTTAGTCTTATTGTAAGTTTAAGTTAAGTCTGCTGCAGCTGGATTTCTTGTGGACTGTACCAATCCTGAAGATGTTGGATTGTGACTGTATAGCTCATTTGCCTTCAGTAGTAAAACAAAAAAACAATCTGCTGAATGAGGTTAATTGCCTCTGAGTTATTACTGGGAATCCTGCATCGTGTTTTATGTTTTTACTCTGCTAACTATACGTTGGTGTCTGCTCTGGATCAATACGGAGCAGAATTCATTGCATGGAGAAATGGGAAAACCTAATTTCATTAGAGGGTGTTTTTGTCCCAGCTTCTGTCATCTGAACCAGCTGAATCCGGCCCATAGGCTTCATAAACCTTCTCTGATGGCTTGGCTTTCAGTCAAAAGAGTGTTACGGGAATTGCAGTTGCATCTTTTTTCTCTTTGAACCTGTTCACCTTTTTCTTTTCATAGGGACAATGAAGAAAGCTATGATGATGTTGAGTTTGGAGGTAAGGCTAATCCATTTTTGTTAAGACGGGCATTAGAAAATTTGTACGTGGGAACTGCGAGAAAGCGTTAGAATGTGGAGTGCTCCTGTTCGGGTGCCAGCCACCCCCATTTCCACTATACTCCATTCCCCTTCCACTGTTTTCCATTACCGCCTCTCCCTTACAGGCAGCCCATTCTGTATTTCATGCCCTCCATCCCTGCTCAGTCCTTATCAGACTGGTTTTTGGGAGAGGCTTTTTCCCTAGTACTTCTGAGAACCTAGGTGTTCTTGGCCAATACCTCCTGTTTGTGCGTGCGTGGTGCCATTTTGGCTATGTAAGGATAACTTATCTCCCCCATCCCCCACCCACCTGTCAATCCCCTGGTGATGTAAGGTGACCCAATTTTGCCTGCATGGCATGAAATTAAACCATGTGAAGAAAGCCACAGCCCACAAAGGGCCAATAAGAGCCAGTGTGGTGTAGTGGTTAAGAGCGGTAGTCTCGTAATCTGGGGAACCGGGTTCGCGTCTCCGCTCCTCCACATGCAGCTGCTGGGTGACCTTGGGCCAGTCACACTTCTTTGAAGTCTCTCAGCCCCACTCACCTCACAGAGTGTTTGTTGTGGGGGAGGAAGGGAAAGGAGAATGTTAGCCGCTTTGAGACTCCTGAAGGGGAGTGAAAGGCGGGATATCAAATCCAAACTCTTCTTCTTCTTCTTCTTCAATAAACAGCTGGTTGTTGGCGCTGGCAAACTCCAGTACACAGACATTGGCACAGGGCTTTGCTGGCACCACTGATTGGCAGTCATGTGTGACATGAGGTGCAGAGAAGGTGGGCATAACTGGCCTGAACGACCTTGTGGCCCAAATGCCACAAGGTGGGCCTGATTTTCCCACTGCTGCTATATAGGATGATGGTGATGGCTGCTGCAATACAGCCTTATGAATCTGAATGTCCTATAAACCTATATCATTACTCCCTCCTCCCAGGTAACCCTAATAACACTGTATTTCTGTGAGGAAGAGCTGGGGATCTCCCAACAGAAAATCCTGAATATTCATACACCTTGCCCAACTACAGTACCTAGAATTCCTTGCAAGAAGCCATAGCTGCCAAAGTCTAATAATAATAATAATAATTAATAGCAGTCAAAGTGATATAAATGTATTGATAAAATAAGATAATGAGAAAGTTAAACAAATAGCATTTATACAGAGTATAATTTATAATGATATAGCATGTATATATAAACCTTATGCCATGTATTTATAGCATGTAGTACATAACATAATATATAGTTGGTTTTCAGTATGTAGTCGGGGGGGGGAATTGAAATCAAGTTGTGGTGCTTGAGGTGCATACTATAGCACAGGCTTCCTCAACCTCGGCCCTCCAGATGTTTTTGGCCTACAACTCCCATGATCCCTAGCAAGCAGGACCAGTGATCAGGAATGATGAGAATTGTAGTCTCAAAACATCTGGAGGGCCGAGGTTGAGGAAGCCTGCTGTAGCTGATAAGCAGCTGGCATGAAGTATATTCATCTGCTACAATTTCATTTCAGTTTTTATCAAATATAGATTATGCCATATATTTAGTTTTATGTGGAAAGATACTGAGGACTATAAATATATGGCATAATCTGTATTTGAGTTAGACAAAAAATTTCGCAAGTCAAAATACCCAACTTTGTCCTAGGCAACGCCGTCCTTTGCCCAACACTTTTTGTTTAGAGGGCAATCCATAGACTTTCTACCCTCTTATTATATACGGATATGATTATATTATATACAAAATCTTCCCTGCAACAGAAAATTAACAATAAATGTTTGCCTTTTGATTCTTCAGGAAATGGGGATCCAGATGAGGTCAGTATCACCATTCACAACATAGATAAATGCATCACAACTGTCTTTCATTAACACCCGCTTTCATGAATGCAGAGGCGTGCCGTGGGAGGTTCTGTTACCAGTGTGTCTGTGGAAAGAGGGGAAAGGGAGATTGTTTCATTTGGATATCTGCATTGGATTTTAATATTTTAATGTTTTGCATTATTTAATTATTTTGATATGGATGTTTCACGCCCTGGGACCATAAGGTCGAAGATGGGTGTGGCGATCACACAGGGTCGCTGGACGTTTGACGGTCTATTGATCCCTGTGCCACCACTGTGATTGCTTCCCCGCTGCCACCAACCCGTTTCTCTCGGGTACACACGGAGTCCAGACAGTTGTTAACATTAAATCAAATAAGCAAGTTTATTTTATAAGCATTAACAAGGTTATGGTTTCAGATAACTTTTCTTGTCAGTTTCTTAATTTTAGTTTCTTTACTGACCTATACCTTCCTAATAACTTCTAATTGATTATCCCATCCCATCTGTCTATCTGACTCCTCCTAACAGTTTCACTCACTCTCACATCAAAACTAGACCAACCCACAGACTTATCCTCCCTCTTCCTTCTCCAACTCCCAACTAACTTCCAAATAACACCAACTCTGACTCTAACTCCTCCCCTTGGGTTCCCACTGGCCAATCACTTCACACTCATTTAACCCTTTCCTTATGACCCACCTAGGAGGGCAAACGCCACAGTGGGTTATAAATCAAAGAAGTGATCATTAATAGTAATAAGCTGTGGGAACATTCATTTGTCACTGGATCAACACATCTTAATTTGGGTACACAACTTGTGACTCATAAGCCAAGCAAGGGCCGCAGAACATGTGTTGTGGTCTTCCACAGGGTTGAGGAACCTGTAGTTCTTCAGATGTTACTGGACAGCAACTCCCATCAGCCACAGCCAGCATTGCCCGTGGCCAGAGATGATGGGACTTGTAGTCCAGCAACATTTGGAGGGCCACAGGTTCCCCCTACCCCAGTCTACAAAGTGCTTGCTCTGTTTGTAATCTCTGGAAGGGCTTAGCTGAAAGGAGAGTGTAAAGAACTGCAATAATGGCTCAGGGCGAGTGAGAAGTTGTTTTGGCAGTAGATGCAACTCAGTGACATTCATGTGTTCATTATACCCAGAATGAACACCTGGAAATGGCTACAGTCTGGGAAATATTTGATGTTCTTAAATAGCTGAATGGTCAAGGTCTAAAGAAGACCTTATTTCATACAACAAATTGGGTTTGAAATAATGAAATGCCACATACAATTTGCTGTCCTAGTACTAGTCTTAAAAAGAAATTGTTGCACTTGAACTACGTTATAATTTCCCCTTTCTAATTCATTTCTTGTCACTTTTTTCTTTATAGAGTCTCAACAGTGAAGGGGAGACATATGAAGATATAAATGAAATGAGGTAAGAAATATGCAGCTCTGCAGATATGGCGGTTCTCTGATTCTTGGGATCCCACAACTGAAGTGACAGAGAGACAAAACATAAACAGAGTAAGAGGACCTGAGAGTAAATGGCAGACACCATTGCAAAACCGTGGACAAAAGATCCAAAACCTGAATTTGCAACTTTATCATCTTCTAGGCCAGGGCAGGGCTAGCCAACATGTTGTCCATCAGATGTTTTGACCACAGTTCCCATCAGCCAATATCGTCAATCAGGGATGATGGAAGCGTCTGTCCTGCAACATCTGGGCTAGGTTGAGAAGGTATTGGCTTGGATCCAGACTTTGCTTGCAGCAGCAGAAGAGGGAAGAGGAAAAGTGGCTTTGGCTTTATCTCCCTTGTGGCTTCTAAAACTCTTCTCCTAAGGGTTTGTGGGCACTCTGGAACAGTGAAGGAGGGCACCAGAAAAAATTGATCTTCCTATGTTGAGCAAAAGATTCCTGCATTTCAGAGGGGCTGGTGGACTAGGTGGCCCTCATGGTCCCTTCCAACTCTACCATTCTATGATTCCAGCAGGCTCTAAAGGTTGGGTCAAAGGCCTTCTGCACATGGAAGGAGCTCTTCCATTTGTGGACAGCGATCAGAAGGTCGGCGGTTCGAATCCCCGCAACGGGGTGAGCTCCCGTTGCTCGGTCTGTGCTCCTGCCAACCTAGCAGTTCGGAAGCACATCAAAGTGCAAGTAGATGAATAGGTACCGCTCTGGCGGAAAGGTAAACAGCGTTTCCGTGCGCTGCTCTGGTTTCCCAGAAGCGGCTTAGTCACGCTGGCCACATGACCCAGAAGCTGTACGCTGGCTCCCTTGGCCAATAAAGCGAGATGAGTCCCGCAACCCCAGAGTCGGTCACGACCGGACCTAATGGTCAGGGGTCCCTTTACCTTTTACCTTTAAGCTTAGATCCAACCCAACAGCAACCATTGAGCACATGGCTCCTGATATGGTCATCTTTCAAGAGAAGTGAAAGAGACCCAAATGTTTGTCCCCTGCTGTTTCTTGAGTTAAGTATCAATCACTTTTTATTTCGCAGACCTACATCTAGAGATGATGAAAGGAAAAAGGAGAAGGAAGAAAGGAAGAAATCAGAGAAAGAACAAAAGGAGAAAGAGAAAAAAGAGCAGGACATCAGGAAGAAGTTCAAAGTAAGGCTTAAACTAGCAATTTTTTTTTTTAAAAAAAAACTTTAATGAAAACAAATACATTATCCTTTAGCATTGTTAAAGTTACTCTGTTTGAAGAGATGGGGGATAAATTCAGTTCAGTTCACATTAACAGGTGAACCTATTTAATTCACACTTCCTGAAACACCAAGCAAACAGACAGCCTCCCTTCAAAATTTGCACTTCTCTAAATCTTGCAGTGTAATTCTCCAGGAGACTAATGTGTGAAAAAAATCTATATACTACAGTAAAGAGTGCATATAAATGCATGCTCTAGTGAAATTAACATTAAAAAATGCATTCTATTAGGGAAAATTGCTTTGCAAAAATGCATAAAGGTAAAGGTAAAGGGACCCCTGACCATTAGGTCCAGTCGTGGCTGACTCTGGGGTTGCGGCACTCATCTTGCTTTATAGGCCGAGGGAGCTTCCGGGTCATGTGGCCAGCATGACTAAGACGCTTCTGGTGAACCAGAGCAGCGCACGGAAACGCCGTTTACCTTCCCGCCGGAGTGGTACCTATTTATCTACTTGCACTTTGATGTGTGCTTTCGAACTGCTAGGTTGGCAGGAGCAGGGACCGAGAAACAGGAGCTCACCCCATCGCGGGGATTCGAACCACCGACCTTCTGATCGGCAAGTCCTAGGCTCTATGGTTTAGACCACAGTGTCTTTATAATTCCATTGCAAAAATGTCTGAAACAGTGATGGGGAATAGCAGGTCCAGGGGTTGAATGTGGGTCTCCAGTCCTCTCTACTTAGCATCAAACTCAGTTCTCCTCAGGATACATCTTGTTTCCCTGACTGACACTTCTTTGTGCCCTCAAGTAGACGTGATTGCGATAATGCCTCTTGCTTGCCTATAACACCTCTGACTTCTGTGCATCTGGAATCAAATCTGGAATTGTGTGTAAGAATCACATTGTGCCTCTGGCCATACCCACTATTTGATTCTGGTCCTGCCCACCACGGACACATGGGAACCAGAATGTTGGCAGTGAGAGAATGCAACTCTCAGGCTGAAAAAGGTTCCTCACCCGAGGTCCTGACTCCAATTTGTCAGTTGTGGTTTGTCCATGCCTGTTTCCCTCTCTCTCCCCCCCTTTCTCTTGTACAGTATTAATCCTGACCATATGTGCAATGCTGATTTACACCCATTTCTTATCCTACTTCTGTGTAGCTCGTGGGCCCCATTGAAGTCATTCACCAGGCCCGAGCTTGCACAGACTTCAAAGGAGGGAAGAACGATCTGACGTTCAAGCAAGGAGATAACATCGAAATCATCCGCATCACTGACAATCCAGAGGGGAAGTGGCTGGGAAGGTCAAGAGGCTCCTGTAGGTATAAATTATGCAAATTTAAGAGAACTTATTTTAATATGTTTAATCAGAGTAATTTATTCTGATCAGAAAATTTGGGTTCACTCACCATTTGGAGTATTTGAAATGTCGCTAGTCCACAATTCTTGGCCCTTGAAGACGTATTAGTATATTCGTTAAAATACTTGAAACCTGCACAACAAAGAAACGAACAGCAATTTGATTTTAAAAAATTGCACACCATGCAATGAATACCATTCTATATTGCACAGTGGTTTTTAAAGGGTGTGTGTGTGTGTGTGTGTGTGTGTGTGTGTGTGTTTAATGCAGCCCTTATGATGTCTTGTTATAAAGTTTAAAAGAAAACAGCTGCATCTTAGTCATGAAATGTGTTGGGCTTTTGCTTTCTAGATGGCTACATTAAAACAACCATGGTGGAAATTGACTATGATTCATTAAAGCGAAAGCCGCGGCCTTCTGTCAACATTCAACTGAGGCAACCAGACAGTGACCAGGAAGTGTATGATGATGTCGGGGAACAGGATAGCGTCAGCAGGTATGTCAAAAGGGATGGCCACACCTGTGTCCAGTTCTAGTGTGGCTTGCAGTGCAATCTAGCCCACCTTTCCTCACAACAGGAAGTCATAAGGAAATAGTTGTTTAACATTAGTAAGGTGAACATTTATTGTAATTTCTTAAAATGAAGTTATTGTTACACTATTTTTAGATTAGTAGTGGTCTGTAGGGCAAGGTGGTACAGGGAAAGGACCCCTGTACAGTTAAGTTCAGTCCTCGATATATTTCTGGACTACAACTCCAATCAGCCCCAGTCCACATAGCTAACTGGAAAGGATGGTGCGAGTCCCAGCAAGAGCTGGAGGACACCATATTGGCAACCCCTGACAACAGGCCTGGTCCAGCAAAGCAATTGTTACCTTATTTATTTATTCATGGATTACCAGTTTGAATCACATTTGCCATTTTCTAGGCAATTACCTGGCTTTATGTGGGTTATAGAATATTGCAGACATTTGGGTGTGGGGAAAAAACATGGACTTTTCAGTGCATTCCTATATGTGTGTGTCTTCTTTGGATTTAAGTCCCACCATGTTCAAGGGAGCTTACTCCCAAGCAAGTATGTTAAGAACTGCATTATTTATTGCACTGTCTTCTCCTTTAACTTCAACCATTTCCCCTCCTCCTTTTGTTTTCTCATGGCCAAAGTGGAAGTCAAAGTACTGCAGGAGGTAAGTTCTGCTGTTCCTATCTATCCAAATTTTGAGGTTTGTGGGTCATGGGGCCCATCTTTTAGCTACTTCCCAAGGTATCAGTTGGGGTATGACCAGGGTTTGTGATATCTACCAGCAATCAGCAGACAAGCCATATATAGTCAAAGAAAAATAACAGTCCCCAAGCCTTCATACTTCCTCCTTCAATATTCATTTCTAAACCAATCCTGTAAGCACCAAGGTGAATGCCACTTTCAAGATTAGCAAATCAAAGCTACAACTTTCTGAGACTTTTCCCCTCCATCCCCGCTCCCCCATCAGCACCAAGATGACCCAGAAAGGCTTGTCCTCCTGCTAAAGCAAGCATGGAAAAGCCAAGCTCTCCAGAGGTCGTTGGACTCCAAATCCCATCAGCACCAGCCAGCATGGTCAATTCTCAGGGATAAAGGAAGCTGTAATTGAAATAGTGCAAACAATATCTCCTGGTTTTTTTCAGTAGAAGCAGTACATACCATTGAGGATTGTTGTTGTTCTTATTATTGACATAGCTGTCAACATTTCCCCCTTTTTAAGGGAAATTCCTTTATTCCGAATAGGATTCCTCGCAAGAAAGGGGAAAAGTTGACAGTTATGATTATTGATAATTTCAGTATTAATGTTTTATTTTACTTTATGTGCATTTTGGAGGTAAGTAGCCTAGAGACAGTTTGCATTAGGCGACATAAACTGAAACAATAATAATCGAAGTAGTAGTGATAATAATACTACTCTGCTTTTGCCTTTTTAAAAATTTTAAACAGGATTCCCTCCTCCTCCTCCTCCCTCTGATGATGTTTATGATGGGATCGATGGCGATGATGATGCACAAACAAGGTAAGCATTAATAGCCAACAAAATAATGAAAAGCAGATGGAGAATTCTTGTTTAGTTCTTGTTTAAAAGATTATCTCAGGATAAAAATATTAGCCCTCGATTAATGCATGATAAAATGGTATCAGCTGGGTAGGGAGTGTGTCTTAGAAGGGTGTGGACACAATGTTTTTACCATGGAATTAATTGCTTTGGGTGTTGTTTTAATGAGTCTTTATTGTTTTCATCTCCTTCACATGGATTGTATTAAGGCATAGCCTTTTTCAACTTCTTTAATTCTCAAGCAGGAGCCAGTAAGCCAGAATCTGAAGCATGGACGGATGTTTGTGTGGCATCAAAACAATGGCACACCTGACTCTTTAGACCCTAGTTATCCCTTCATTATATATTCACCCTCCATAGAAATCCACACTGATGCTGGTGAATTGCTCTGATCCTGGGATCACAGATTAGAGTCACAGGGCAGATCAGGAGGTCCATGTACTAAGAACTTGGTCCAGCTGTGTTTGTATGAGGCTCACACTTCATGCTATTGCAAAAGTCGGGTGCCTTCCCCTCTCTCTGCTGAGTGGTGACAAAGAGCCCATGGGGTTCCATGCACTCACCTAGGGTCTGTGGCCCTTTGGAGAATTGAGACATGGTGGAGACAGTCGTAGCTTTAATAAATGTTATTTATTTGCCTATTTACACCTTCGGAAGGGGAAGGCTGGCACTGTGGGTTAAACCACAGAGCCTAGGACTTGCCGATCAGAAGGTTGGCGGTTCGAATCCCCACAACGGGGTGAGCTCCCATTGCTCGGTCCCTGCTCCTGCCAACCTAGCAGTTTGAAAGCACATCAAAGTGCAAGTAGATAAATAGGTACCGCTCCGGCAGGACGGTAAACGGCGTTTCCGTGCACTGCTCTGGTTCGCCAGAAGTGACTTAGTCATGCTGGCCACATGACCCGGAAGCTGTACACCAGCTCCCTCGGCCATTAAAGCGAGATGAGCGTTGCAACCCCAGAGTCGGTCACGACTGGACCTAACGGTCAGGGGTCCCTTTACCTTACCTTTATTTACACCTTCAGTCTGCAAGGAGGAATTCCAGATCTTACAGCACGTTCCTTTCAAGAGGGACTTGTACCCCACAGCAGCGCTTGTACCCTACAGCCAACCACCCTCCTTCCTCCTCCTTCCTCCCAGCAGCCCTTGCTCCCAGACTCCCTTTTCCTGTCACCTCAAGCATACAGTTTCCTGGCAACCTTTCAAACCCCTGTATCCTTCACACCTCAAGGGGGAGGGAAGAGTTCTCTTGTATTGCAAATGGACCTCTATTGTTCTTTGATGGCCTCAGCTCAGTCAGGTTGTTCTGCATAAGCTAGCTCAGGAATTCCTCTGCAGCTTGTATTGTCCCTCCATATCCCAAACAATCAAAATCCTAGCCTTTATCAATTTATAGGATTTAGGGGGTTTAGCATTTAATTTTTTGGGCTGTTGTTGTTGCTGCTGATGTGAATCCAATGCCCCATCCCAAAGTCATTTCAAATATCTTGTGTTTCAATCTGCAATGTGATAATTGCGTGCATACTCCAAAGGTCTGTGCCACATGGTGAAGATAAGAGTGACTCCTGGCCCCGTGGGCTTTTGAAGAATCTGTTGAAGGGAAAAGATTTCCCCAAGAGAAGTATACGAGAGGCAGCAACTAAAATCAATGTGACAGAAGATAATGGAGGTTCCTCGTAAGAGACTGCTGTGAAAGAAAGAAAAATAACCGGTTCACTAAAACTAATAGCTAATATACGTGTTGATCATGCGCTACTAACAGCTTCTCACAGCAGCCTAACCAGCCACATAATCGTACCACACGGCAGATAACCAAAGCTATGAAACCACCACATCCCTTTTCAAAGTTGGCCCATGCTCTGTCCTTGAATACCTCTTAGCTTAAGTCATAGGTACCTGTTTGCAGAAACAGCTTCACCATGAGGCGAGGTAAGATGGCCAACTCAGGTGGC
The DNA here is from genome assembly GCF_964106645.2 of Podarcis pityusensis. NCBI lineage: Eukaryota > Metazoa > Chordata > Lepidosauria > Squamata > Lacertidae > Podarcis > Podarcis pityusensis. Next base: position 18,243,781 of record NC_138036.1, on the reverse strand, counting down.
ATTACGGGTGGCAGAGTTGGAAGTAGGCAGATCTGGCCCATAGAATAAAATCTGTTGGCTTTGTGTGTCTCCTATTTATTTCAGTGGGATCTGCAGAGAGAAACTTCCTGGTAGAGCATGATGCATGATCATCAATGGAAAGTGGGGATTACTCTGGATTCTACCTCAGGGACCTAAATGTCTTTGGCTGAAGCTATGTCTGAAAAGCTAGGTCATGGCCCAAATTTTGTTCCATCGCCGGCAATTTTGTTGATGTGATCCAGTCTTACCCATGACAAACAGTTTATAATTTCACATATTTAAGGGACAACAAATTAGTTGCAGTTGAATATGTGAAGGAAAGCACACCCACACGCCCTTTGTTTTTGTTATCCAAGATAAAGTGGCTTCAACAATTCTTCCTTTTGTTATCATGTACACAGCCATATCCCCATAATCGTTTATATCCTGGGATAGGAACTGATCATCTGATTGCAGTGCTTAATGAAAGTTATTATTTGTTTGTTTCTAGCAGGACTTCTTCAGCAAAGCAAATAGGAAAGGGTAAGTAATAAGATCAAAAACATGAAGCAATTATTAAACTGTGATTGAGTTCCTATACCGTATTTTTCGCCCTCTAGGACGCACTTTTTCCCCTCCAAAAATGAAGGGGAAATGTGTGTGCGTCCTATGGGGCGAATGCAGGCTTGCGGAGAGCTGCCTGCACCCCGAAGCCTGGGGCATGCTGAGCTCAGCGCCCTTTGGGCTTCGCACGACTCTCTGCAAGCCGTGGGAGAGCTGCGCGAAGTCGCACAGCTCTCCCACCTCTTGCGGAGAGCTGCCTGCACCCAGAAGCCTGGGGCGCGCTGAGCTCAGCATGCCCCAGGCTTCGAGCTTCGCGCAGCTCTCCGCAAGCCGTGGTAATCCAGCTCCTGAGAGGCTTTGTAGGGAAGGAGCTTTTATTTATTTGGTGTTTTATATATTTGGGGCTTCCCAGTAGTGATGTATGGAAGTGAGAGCTGGACCACAAAGAAGGCTGATCACCAAAGAATTGATGCTTTTGAATTATGGTGCTGGAGGAGACTCTTGCGAGTCCCATGGACTGCAAGAAGATCAAACCTCTCCATTCTGAAGGAAGTCAGCCCTGAGTGCTCACTGGAAGGACAGATCGTGAAGCTGAGGCTCCAATACTTTGGCCACCTCATGAGAAGAGAAGGCTCCCTGGAAAAGACCCTGATGTGGGAAAGATGGAGGGCACAAGGAGAAGGGGACGACAGAGGACGAGATGGTTGGACAGTGTTCTTGAAGCTACCAGCATGAGTTTGACCAAACTGCAGGAGGCAGTGGAAGACAGGAGTGCCTGGCGTGCTCTGGTCCATAGGGTCACGAAGAGTTGGACACAACTAAACGACTAAACAACAACAATATTTGGGGCCTGAGTTGCAATGATTATATATTATTTTTCATTTTTAAAAAAACAAACAAACAACCCACCGCTTTCTGATTTCAGATTCTGGAGACAGTGATGTCTATGATGATGTAGAGCCAACTGACTTCCCTCCTCCGCCAAAAGAACTTAGGTGAGTGAACATATGAAACAAGGATGTGTGTAATGGCTACTGAGGGATGGGGAGACGCTGATCTGTTTGCTGTTACTCAAGGGCCTCACAACACGTGTTGTAAGTGACAGGATTCACAGCTACGGTGCGGGTTTCTAGAACGGGTCAGCAAACTTTTTCAGCAGGGGGCTGGTCCACCGTCCCTTAGACCTTGTGGGGGACTGGACTATATTTCGAAAAGAAAAAAAAAATGAACGAATTCCTATGCCCCACAAATAACCCAGAGATGCATTTTAAATAAAAGCACGCATTCTACTCGTGTAAAAACACCAGGCAGGCCCCACAAATAACCCAGAGACACATTTTAAATAAAAGGACACATTCTACTCATGTAAAAACACGCTGATTCCCAGACCGTCTGTGGGCCGGATTTAGAAGGCGATTGGGCTGGATCCGACCCTCGGGCCTTAGTTTGCCTACCCATGTTCTAGAACTTTAAATACCAGACACAGCTTAGGGTGAAGCGAGGAGATTGAAACTTCTCTTTGCAACTCTGCAAACCCAGACGCTTAGAAAGTTTGTATGAGTTTTAATTTGCTTTAGCTTATTCTATCGTGGTTTTACCCTTTTCTGTATGCTTTAAATTGTGGTTGCGGATTTTTAGTGATGATTTTATTGTCTTGTGGTTTTTTGGAAAGAACTTTGAGGGTCCCCCCCCCCTTACAATCAAGCAATATGTAAATTTTATGAAATAAACAAACAAACTGGCAAGTATTAACCGCTCTCAATCTTAACCTGATAACTGCCATTTGTCCATATTTTAATTTGTCTGAATTAATTTTAAGATGTATTTTAATTAATTGATGCCTGTTTTTATGTATACTGTGTTATTTATATGATCTTAGCTGCACTGAGCCTGGCTCCGGTCGGGGAAAAAATAAAATTTATTATTATTAAACTGTGATCTTGGTAAAACATGCCCTCTGCCACTTCGCTGTGATTTATCATTAGAAAATCGCCTTCTGTTGGGTCAGTGAAATACTAATTGCCTTGAAGGGGAGGGAGGGAAAATTTAAATATCTGTTCCATGCATACTGCATTCTTGATTAAATCCTCCGCCACATTTGGTGTTTAATTTTTTTTAAAAAAAACCTAACGATGTCATTAACAAAAGGTTAATTATGAAACTTTAATAAATATCATTTAAAAAACAAAAAAAACCCAAAAGGTTAATTAATTGTTTAATTAATTAGCTTGTCCTTTAGCTAGGCTTTAATTGACAACCAATAAAATAAAAACAAACCTAATCTTTATATTGGCGATCTTGATTTTTCTTCCTCTTCTTCTCCTTCTGTTTTGCAACCTGACGCTTTAGCATAGCAAAGGCCCTGAGCATAGCGAGAGCCAAATCAGATGACCGTGATTCGCAGAAACTCAAGAAGATGGAGAAAGAAGAGAAAGAGTTCCGAAAGAAGTTTAAAGTAAGACCTTGGTTTCTTAAAATTGTTTCTTAAGGGAGCGGAGCTAATGGCATAAACCAGAGCAATAAAACTATGCAAAACACTAAAACAGCATAAAACACCAATCAAAATGAGAAACATGTCCAATTTTGTGAAATTGCCACAGCCACAAATCACATTACAAGCCTTAATGAGGTTTACAAAAAAAATAAAATCAAAAAAATAATAATCCCAGTTTTAGCTCACCTGCCTAAAATTAATTTGGCAGATTTCTTGTGACAGAAGGACAGAGTGCTTTAATTGTGCCAGCCTAAATTTCCCAGTGGGACACGGGTGGCGCTGTGGGTTAAACCACAGAGCCTAGGGCTTGCCAATCAGAAGGTCGGCGGTTCGAATCCCTGCGACGGGGTGAGCTCCCGTTGCTTGGTCCCTGCTCCTGCCAACCTAGCAGTTCGAAAGCACGTCAAAGTGCAAGTAGATAAATAGGTACCACTCCGGCAGGAAGGTAAACAGTGTTTCCGTGCGCTGCTCTGGTTCGCCAGAAGTGGCTCAGTCATGCTGGCCACATGACCCGGAAGCTTTACACCGGCTCCCTCAGCCAATAAAGCGAGATGAACACCGCAACCCCAGAGTCGGTCCATGACTAGACCTAATGGTCAGGGGTCCCTTTACCTTTACCTTTAAATTTCCCAGTAGGTGCTGGAATCTCTCCTATAAAATACTGAAATTTTGAAAGGGCCCCATCATGGGGCTAACAGTGGTGTGTGGGTGTGTGAAATTTACAGTCTCTCTGACACAGTGTTGCTGTACAGATTTTTTAAAAAAACCCTGTGGCTGCTTTGACATAAAACCAGAAGGAAAAAACAGGGAGGGGGATCAAAATGGGCTGCTCTTTTCCATATTACTGCTGTCCGCTGCCATTTTGTTTCTGGCCCCATTCCAAGGTGCTCGCACTGGTGTTCAAAGTCCTAAACAACCTAAGCCCCAAATGTGTGACAGATAGCCTCATTTCTTCAGGCCCTCTTGAGTGTTTAGATCAGGGGTCAACAACCTTTTTTCAACCGTGGGCCGGTCTACTATTCCTCAGACCATGTGGTGGGCCAGACTGTATTTTTTTTGGGGGGGGGGAATGAACAAATTCCTATGCCCCACGAATAACCCAGAGATGCATTTTAAATAAAAGGACACATTCTACTAATATAAAAACACACTGATTCCCGGACCATCCGTGGGCCGGATTGAGAAGGTGATTGGGCCGCATCTGGCCCACGGGCCTTAGGTTGCCTACCCCTGGTTTAGATGAGCAGAGAGAGCCCTTTTGGTAGTTCCACCTCCTACAGAGGCATACGGGTGGTGCTGTGGTCTGAACCACTGATCCTCTTGGGCTTGCCGATCAGAAGGTTGGCAGTTCAAATCTCTGCAACGGAGTGAGCTCCCGTTGCTCTGTCCCAGCTCCTGCCAACCTAGCAGTTTGAAAGCACACCAGTGCAAGTAGATAAATAGGCACCGCTGTGGCAGGAAGGTAAACGGCGTTTCCATGTGCTCTGGTTTCCATCATGGTCTTCTATTCCGCCAGAAGCGCTTTAGTCATGCTGGCCACATGACCCGGAAAGCTGTCTGTGGACAAACGCTGGCTTCCTCAGCCTGAAAGTGAGATGAGCGCCACAACCCCATAGTTGCCTTTCACTGGACGTAACCGTCCAGGGGTCCTTTACCTTCTACTTCCTTCAGAAGTTTGTGGAGTGTCCTGCAGGAGGGTGTTATCTGTGGCAGCCCTTAAGCTTTGGAATTCCCTCCCCTCACAGGTACATTTGGCACCGTCACTATTCAGCCTGGTCATATGCTGAAGACAAGTCTCTTTGCCCTCGGCCATTGACACTTGAGACATGTGCTTTTAGGACCAGCCTATTCCTGTGACTGCGATTTGTTTTAACTGTTTTAAATTCTGGATTTTAAACTGCTGTAACCCGCTTTGGGACCTGCTAGTGTAAGAAATCCAACAAAAACAACGCCAAATGAGGAGGCTTTCTGAATTTTAAAAAGCTGAGCTTCTGCCATCAGGTTATGTCCATAAGTATTCAGTGTGCACCCCGTCAAACTCAGTGTGTTTTACTTCCTTGTGGACTAGATTTTTAATTCAAAATGTTACACAATGACAAGAAAGCTTTTATGAAAATCTGTTTGGGAGAATGAGCATTTATCTTCACTTCCCCTGGGGGAAAATGTGTGAAAGTGGTGCACTTCCCCATTCTAAATACTATCAATGAAGCTCATTATGACTACGAGGGGAAGTTATTGGTTGTCTCAGGAGAGCATTTGAGGACTGGATCCAGAGGAAGTGCAAACCGTATTGTTTAGATGGTTGCATGTCATTCACGTAGCACCTTCCTGTGAACAAAACCAGGTACAGTATCTGTAACTGTAACTATTATTATTATTATTTATTTATACCCCGTCCATCTGGCTGGGTTTCCCCAGCCACTCTGGGTGGCTTCCAACAAAACACTAAAAGACAATAACCTATTAAACATTAAAAGTTTCCCTAAACAGGGCTGCCTTCAGACATCTTCTAAAAGTTTGGTAGTTATTTTTGTCTTTGACATCTAGTGGGTGGGCGTTCCACAGGGCGGGTGCCACTACCGAGAAGGCCCTCTGCCTGGTTCCCTGTAACTTGGCTTCTCGCAGCGAGGGAACCGCCAGAAGGCCCTCGGCGCTGGACCTCAGTGTCCGGGCAGAACGATGGAGGTGGAGACGCTCCTTCAGGTATACTAGACTGAGGCCATTTAGGGCTTTAAAGGTCAACACCAACACTTTGAATTGTGCTCGGAAACGTACTGGGAGCCAGTGTGGGTCTTTCAAGACCGTTGTTATATGGTCTCGGCGGCCGCTCCCAGTCTCCAGTCTAGCTGCCGCATTCTGGATTAGTTGTAGTTTCCGGGTCACCTTCAAAGGTAGCCCCATGTAGAGTGCAGTGCAGTAGTCCAAGTGGGAAATAACCAGAGCATGCACCACCCTGGCGAGACAGTCTGCGGGCAGGGAGGGTCTTAGCCTGCGTACCAGATGGAGCTGGGAGACAGCTGCCCTGGACACAGAATTGACCTGCGCTTCCATGGACAGCTGTGAGTCCAGAATGACTCCCAGGCTGCGCACCTGGTCCTTCAGGGGCACAGTTACCCCATTCAGGACCAGGGAGTCCTCCACACCTGCCTGCCTCCTGTCCCCCAAAAACAGTACTTCTGTCTTGTCAGGATTCAACCTCAATCTGTTAGCCGCCATCCATCCTCCAACTGCCTCCACTGTAGGCCTTGCATTCCTGTAGGCCATACCTTTTCACGGGGTGACCACTTGTGGACCTAAAATGGACATACCTGTGTAAAATCCAATGCATATAAGACTGTATTGTGTGGTCAATTGAAGACCCTCACTGGATTTAGCCTCCTCTTTCCACAGTAGCCAGCTAGGGGATTCAACAAGCTGGGTGAGTGGGCAATAACCCTCTCCCCAGGAACTGATATCCCAGAGACAAAACACCTCTGGCATACCCACCAACATTTCTCTGGTGACAATAGGGACGTCCCATCCACTATGATAATGTTACTATTTATACCCCACACACCTTACTGGGTTTCCCCAGCACTCTGGGTGCCTCCCAACAGAACACTAAGATTAAAACTTCAAACATTAAAAAACTTCCCTAAACAGGGCTGCCTTCAGATGTCTTCTAAAAGTCAGCTTCCAACTTATATAAAAACACAACAAATTACTAAACATTAAAGAAAACTTCCCTGTATAGGATTGCCTTCAGACAACTTGGGGGGGTTGGATAACTCCATACCCTCCAACATTTCACCAGTGAAAATAGAAACATCCTGAGGAAAAGTGGGACATTCCAGTATCAAATCAGAAACCGGGACGGTTTCTCTAAATCAGGGACGTTCCTGGAAAATGGGGACACTTGGAGTGTCTGCTCTGGTCCTGGAGGCAGTACATAACCATCAGGATTCATGGGTGTTGCTAGCATTATCCACCATAAATTTGTCTAATCCCTTTCTAAAACCAGCTAAGTTGGTGGTCAGCCCTACCTGTTTTGGCAGTGAGTTTCCATAGCTTAACTATGCACTGTGTGAAGAAGTATTTCCTTTTGCCTGTCCTGAATCTCTTCACCATTCAGCTTCGTTGGATGGCCCTGAGTTCTATTACGATGAGACAAAGGGGGAAACTTATCTCCATCCACTTTCTTCTTCTTCTTTTTTAAAACTTTATTCCAAAACCGAAAAAGAATTACAAACATCAAATTCAAAATCCATATTCGTTTTGTAACATAAGCCTATTACGTAGTTGACTAAATTAAAATATACCTAATTGCTGTATATAAATGCAAAGCAATTAGAAATATTATACAGTGGTACCTCAGGTTAATAATAATAATAATAATAATAATAATAATAATAATTTTTATTTATATCCCGCCCTCCCCAGCCAAAGCCGGGCTCAGTACTTAATTCGTTCCAGAGGTCCATACTTAAACTGAAACTGTACTTAACCTGAAGTACCACTTTAGCTAATGCTGCCACCGCGCCGCCGCGCTTACTTAACCTGAAGCACTATTTCTGGGTTAGCGGAGTCTGTAATCTGAAGCGTATGTAACCTGAGGTACCACTGTATTATAATTTTTTATAAATTCCCCTATAGCCCCCACTCCCCTTCACCCATGTGTGATCTCAATATTTTTTTTTACTTCTTCCATCTTGTTGTGTTGTTGTAATTTAATAATTATTCAATTGATTCTTTTATTATTTCCTTGCTTACCCCTGCACTTTTACACATTTATCTATTAATATTCCAGTTCTGAAACCATAAATGTGTGGCAAACCCCTTGCTATTTCGTGACTGTTAAACACTTGCACTTTTAAGAGCATTATGACCCAAAGATAGGACAGGCCTGCTGTGTGAATGGGGACAGAAGTCATATTCTTTTGCTTCCTACCAGGCATAAGGGCATTAACAACCATGGAATCCTCTCTTAAAGCCATCCAGGTTGTATACATCATGTCTTCTTTCCCAGTTCTGTCCTTTGAGCATCAGATTTTTGTAGACTCCATGCCAGCCCACCGGGTTTTGTTCTGGCTCACCTACACCAACAATGCCAATGGGCCCAGTATCCTTGGGATTTAAAAGATAGCTTGAGCGTGTCTTGTTTGTAAGAAGAAAGGTGAAATATACTCTGAGTCGAGAGTGGATTTCATGCTCTTTATTCAGCTCATAGTGGTGAGGAGGAATGAATGTTCCCCCCAAATATCTGCTTTATATACATTATTTACACAATGGGCTGCATGTGATTGACTAATTCCGGGATTCTCCTGTAGGCCAATCTGGTTGTGGATTCACTTCCACCTGGAGCTGGATTGGGTGGCACCTGTGGACCAATCATACTGCTGCATTGTTGTAGGACCAATCAGACTGCTGCATTCTGAATCCTATTGTCCTAGGATCAATCAGACTGCTGCATTTTGGATCCTAGTGTTCTAGGACCAATCAGACTGCTGCATTTTGGATCTATTCAACTCAGTACATAACAAAAGTGTGGTTTTAACTTTGCACATAATGCTTTTTTGTTTGTGCAATCAACCTTTATTTTGATTTTCACAGTATGAAGGTGATATCCGAGTTCTGTATACAACAACCATATCCCGAGCACCATCTGCTAAGAAGAAAGGCTCAAAAGACTTACAAGTGAAGCCAGGAGATTCGGTTGAGGTTATAAAGAATGTGGATGATACTAAAGTCCTGTGCAGGAATGAAGAAGGGAAATGTAAGTACCAAAACATAAGGACAACCTGCTTTATGGTACACAGATAGCAAAAGGTCCAGAGGCTCTTTATGTGTCCCAGAACACTGGGATCTAGATAAACATTACAAGCAATTGCCCCAAATCATATTCAGATTAGTCATAGAACTTACTCTGAGCAACTGCTAACAGAATCCTAATTTCCCCTATTATTTTTTAATATATCCTTGCAAAAATCCTGCATATTTTCTTCTATCCAGGGCATGCCTTTGAAAGCAGGTTCAAGTAATTCACTGTAGAATTAAATAACACACTAGCTTCTGAAATTAAACCCACAAAATACTGTTCAATGCTCTTTAGTGCTGTTGATTTTACTCAGTCCACCTTGAGTGAAACCATGATGCCTAAGTGACCTGCTAATAGTTTCAGTGGGTGCATAAATAACTGCAAAATTAATATACCATGCATGTGCATTATAGTTGAGGGAGTAAGCAAGGAGAGACAAATATAAGCTTTCTCTAATGAGAGATTGTTTCTGGGCTACAAGGCTGCAAAACCATTGGATTCTAGAGGGCTGCAACCAGCCTTAATATGGCTCTGATCTGATCGTTGTGTTAGCAATAGTAGTTTTGTTGCTGACTAGTTCACATCCAGAACTAAACTATCAATAAAAACAGTTTGCCAGCATCTTTGTGCATAGAAAAGCCAGGTTCCAACATTTTGTCAGGTTTTAGTGTCTCTAAGAAATGACCATATGAGCAATGCTGTGTGCAGCTGAGGAGGAGCAGGACTACAGATAAAGGCTTATGCTTAACTCTCAATGGATGGGGTCACCAAGAGCAGAAAATAGGCTTGGTCTCCAGTGTAAATGTCCAATGTGGGACGCGGGTAGTGCTGTGGGTTAAACCACAGAGCCTAGGACTTGCTGATCAGAAGGTTGGTGGTTCGAATCCCCGCAACGGGGTGAGCTCCCATTGTTTAGTCCCAGCTCCTGCCAACCTAGCAGTTCAAAAGCATGTCAAAGTGCAAGTAGATAAATAGGTACCACTCCAGCAGGAAGGTAAATGGCATTTCCGTGCGCTGCTCTGGTTCGCCAGAAGCGGCTCAGTCATGCTGGCCACATGACCCGGAAGCTGTACGCCGGCTCCCTCGGCCAATAAAGTGAGATGAGCACCGCAACCCCAGAGTCTGCCATGACTGGAGCTAATGGTCAGGGGTCCTTTTACCTTTACCAATGTCATTAAATGTCAAATTAAAGTGCTAATCGGTTGCAGTGGAAAGTGTCGGATAGCATTTGCTTGATGCAACACAAGTTGCATCCGCACTATACATTTAAAGCTTATTTATACCACTTTAACCATCATGCCCCCGCCCCCTGAAAAATCCTACAGCTCTCAGCTGCCTTAAACTATGGTTCCCAGGATCCTTTGAGGGAAGCCATGACTGTGGTATAAGGGTACATAAATAAGAATGAGTTATCAATAAATACCTAACGTTTTCTAACTTTCCAGCAAACCCTGTGCAAACATGTCTGAATGAATGATCAATAAACAGCCCACAAGACCTCTTCTTCTTCTCTCTCCCCCTCTCCTCAGTGAGAGTATGGGTTGTGGAATGACAGGAATGTGGAGTGGGGCTTGTGACCTTTCACTTTATCTGCCTACAAATGTCTTAGAAAGGGGGAAGAGGTAGCATTCCCCTGAGGACTCACAAAGGATGTCCGGTCGCTTCAGCCAACAACATGATATTTTGTGATGAAGGATAAGGACATCATCCCAGTGTCTTCCTGGGCAAAGATTCCTCTAATGCAGATTATAAAATAAAGGCAAATTTCCTTTATTTTTCTATATATCCAAGAAGAAACATTCAGGCACATTCAATTTCCATGCATATTATTGAGACTCTCTTCCTGCAATGCACAAACCCCACATTTATGTCCAAATGTGTATAATGAAACTGTGGCAATTCTCATAATTGCTGTAACCTAGATTTTTAAGAATTTATATATATTTAAAATATTAGGTGCTGCTATTGGATTTTGCCCTTCTTTTCATTCCCCTCAAAGCAGATCAGCCATACGAGAGCAGAAAACTATTTAAAATCCCACCCCCCCCAACCAGGCATTCTTCGCATTTTTTTTGATAGTGAAACTAATGACAGATGATGTGGCTTGGCTATCTGCAGAACAACTGAGCAAACTCCACCCTCTCTCACAAGGCCTGAACATCTGCCTTGTCAGCTTCCACAGAAATTGTCGGCAGCTGAGGGGGTTCGTTATTATTTCTGGTTTCGTATCCCACCCTTTCCCAGAGGCTCAGGGTAAAATGTAGTATTTGAAATCTTTTAAAAAATAATAATAACCATAACCAATCCCCGAGCCATCGCTCAGCCAGTAAAATAGCTAGGATATAAGGTTGCCATTTCCAGCTTTTTTGCCCGGCCCTATTGTTAGGCAGTGTGAAGTGCCTGCCTCAGGCCACAGATACTGGGAGATGGGGATGTGATGAAGGGCAGAGCTGGGTGTGCAACATGTGGCTTGCCCTGTGAATCTTAAATGCCCTCCAGGCCCGCTCCACCCAAATGTAACCAAGGATGTTGTCCTGTTACCCGTGTGTTGAAGTAAGACCCATCTTCTGTCCATGAAATTCTGAGAGAGGGGCCTTTTTTCCTTCCTCTTGGGTAGCAAAATGCCTTGGGAGCAGCTGTGCTTTGCTTGGGCCAAACTAAGTAAAGGTAAAGGTAAAGGGACCCCTGACCATTAGGTCCAGTCGTGACCGACTCTGGGGTTGCAGCGCTCATCTCGCTTTATTGGCCGAGGGAGCCGGCGTACAGCTTCCAGGTCATGTGGCCAGCATGACTAAGCTGCTTCAGGCAAACCAGAGCAGCGCACGGAAACGCCGTTTACCTTCCCACCGGAGCGGTACCTATTTATCTACTTGCACTTTGATGTGCTTTCGAACTGCTAGGTTGGCAGGAGCAGGGACCGAGCAACAGGAGCTCACCCCGTCATGGGGATTTGAACCACCGACCTTCTGATCGGCAAGTCCTAGGCTCTGTGGTTTATCCCACAGCGCCACCTATGTCCCGGGCCAAACTAAACCTCATGTTAAATGTGCACTTGCATTTAATGTGAGCTTTTCCTTCTAATTAATAGGCATGAGGCAATCAGGATTTGGACAAAGACACCCGTAGAAGGAGGTTTAACCTTTTAAAAAAAATATTTTATTTTTTTACCAACCACCAAAACACAAACAGTGAAACCCCCCAGGCAGCTGATACATTGGGTATTCAATATTCAATAATATACATATTCAATAATATTCAATAATAGCATATTCATATCAACCATATGTACACTTCTATATACCTTAACACTCCTCCTTCCACATGTTTTATTTAACTTTTAACATTTTAATTGCCCCAAATTGTTCAAACCTACTCAAATAATTCAATATCTTCTCAAACCAATCCTCTTCTTTCTCACCGACCTTAAACACTTTCATTCTATGTAGCTTCACAGTTAGGTATTCTAAAATTATAATATTATTCAGTTTTTTCCTCCATTGGTTCACCCCTAGCTCTTCTGCATTTTTCCAATTACTCGCTATAACCTGTCTGGCTGCAATTACCATCAATTTTACCCATTTGCATTCCTCTTTTGTTTTTAACTCAGTACTACTCAGGGTAATAAGAAGCATTAATTTAGTTATGTCCACGTTCCTTCCCACAATTCCCGATATTTCTATACCAATCTGTTTAACAAAATTCATTAACAGACAATCCCACCACATATGACTGTACATTCCTAGAAGGTTTAACCTTTTATCCCAACTCTTTCCCCGGTGAAATATTCCACACAAAAGGAAGCAGCTTATAAGCTGTGGGAGGGAAGTTGCCAAATCCTGAGGCTAATAGCAGCATTGGGGAGGTGGACCATTGAAGGGATGGAAGGAGACACCCCCTCCCCACATCCCTTCATCACTTCATCGCTTTGGGAAGACCCAGGGCTTTAATTTGGAAGGAGGAAAGAAAACTGGACAAGTTAGGCTGTGTCCATAAAGCAAATCCTTCCTGCCCCCAAATCCTAGGAACTGCAGTGTGTTAAGGGTGCTGGGAATTGTATCTCCCTAAGGAGCAAACTACAACTGCCAGAATTTATGTATTTTTTCAAATTTAATTCTTTATTGATTAAAAATTTACATATCTATACAAACATTATATGCTATCTCTTTACAAATGAGGAAAAATAAAATTATGTAGAGAATTGAAAATTTCTAAAGGAACAAAAAAGAGGAAAAGGAAAAAAAATTAAGAAATAACAAAGATACAAAGTAAAAACAAATTCTGTCATGTTGTGAGAGGATTTGCTTGTTCGCTTTGAAGATTTATCCCCTGACTTTGGCCCAAAGAATGAAGCTAATTGGCTGAGAATTACAGAAGTTGGAAATAAAAGTGAAACAATTACAAATTTAAAAAAGCATAGCACAGTCGGTTGCATGTTGGTGTCAGTGGCAGGGTCGGGGAGATACTGCAAGATCTCGCTGGAAATTGATGCCAGCAAGCAGGGTGCCCATGGCTTGGGAGACAGCTGCTTCACCCTACCCTACGAGCCCTGCCCTTCTGGCTGCGAGTTGTGCTTGGATATGCTACCACTCAGATCCCCTGGGCAGTAAACAATGAAATACACCGTATTTTTCGCTCTATAAGATGCACTTTTCCCCTCCTAAAAAGTAAGGGGAAATGTGTGTGCATCTTATGGAGTGAATGCAGGCTGCGAGGCTAAGCCAGAAGCCAGAACAGCAAGAGGGAGCGCTGCGCAATGCTCCCTCTCGCTGTTCGGGCTTTGCCGTGTGAAGCCTCCGCAGGGCAGCAGGAAGCCTTCATCCTGGCTTTTGTGGGAGGTGGGAGAAGGGATAGAGCATGCGGCTCTGTCCCTTCCCCCACCTCCCAGAAAAGCCCCCAAGAGCTGCCCTCCCTTTAAAGAGTGCACGGCTCTTGCGGGAGGGGGGGGGGGAGCCAGGAGGCTTGCTTTCGCTGAAGCCAGGAGGGCAAGAGGGATCGGTGCGTACCAATCCCACTTGCTCTCTTGGCTTCAGGGATAGCCCTGCAAAGCCTTCTGAGCAAAGATGGATGAGCGCTCTCTCTTAGCTCAGGATGCTTTGCATTGCTTTCTTATTTCTTGTTTTCCTCCCCTAAAAACTAGGTGCGTCTTATGGTCCGGTGCATCTAATAGAGCGAAAAATACGGTAGTTCCACTGGGGCACATTTGACTGCACATCCCTCTCTTCTCCCCATGCATGCCCCTTGTTCTGTGGGCTGCCTGTCCCCTTTGGAATAGATGGAGGGGGGCATAGCGAGAGGAGAGGGCGGGGAAGTCCTGTTGCACAAGCGGAAAATCCTCATGCTAGAGGAACTACTCTTTTGGATACTTCCCCCATGACAATCTAGTTTATAACCCCCTGGAAAGAAACTTGCACCATATTTGGTACTCTGTTGCATTATAAAGACCCGTATGTAGAGTTCTGGATTTCAGGGTTTGCTAATGTGGGTGGGAAGCAGGCATTAATCATGCAAACCTCAAACAACACAAACATCCCAGTGGTTTTTGCTTCTTTGGGTAGTGACAATATTGCAATAACCACTTCACGCACAAAAAAACATAACATGGGTTGTCTTTAAGGGACTTGCCAGCTCACACTCAAGAAAGACATCCTCTCTAAACAACGCAATGTGATTTATATATTTTGTGCGGCCTTGACACTAAAAATCGATGATTTGCTCTGAAAGGCTTGCTAATGGCAAAGATTATCTTGATGCGAGACCGGAAAGGGGAATAGAATACATTCGTTATGAGCTCATTTCCCCAAGGGAGTTGTCCTGAAGTTGTGGTATTGTCCCTCCTTTAAGGGGAAGTCTTCCTGTCTTGAAATGAATGACAGGAACTCAGGTTTCAAAGGCCACCGAGGGAGTTCCATTATCAGGTTCAGAATGTTTGCCTTGCTGTTTTCAACTGCTGCTGTGCAAGAAAGAAAGTACAGTATCATTCATTATTCCTATTTTTCCAGATGGGAAACTGAGTCACAAAGGCTGCAATGCGCAAGTCAAGCATAGTCCTTTGAAAAGTCACTCTGAAGGAAGTTCTGAGTGAAGAGTTCTGAAGGAAGCGGGCCGTGGAATTCTGCCAAGGCCCTTAGCACAGCAGGAACATGACAGACAGATTTTATTTTTGTACTACAGCAGTGACAGCGGTGCAATTGCTGATTCTCACTTACATGCAGGAGAAAGCAGCCTTGCTGCAGGGTACAGAATCCTGTCCCCTGTTTTTAAAAATCATTCTAGCGCTGTGGATGACAAGAACGCATCCTGCAGAGCAACAAAAGACTGGGGAGGAGAAGAGGTTTTTTTAAAAAATTACTCAGTGTTTATTAAGGTTTATGATAGCAAGTTAAAATATTTCCAAGCTCAATAGGTGATGGTATAGAATACTCTTGATGTACATTTCTGAAAATGCCTGTCGCATCCATTCAAACTTATCCTGCTCTAGACAGTTTTTGCTCTGGCAGACAGATGCATGAGTCTTCAGTACACTGATCAGCACTGAGTATGCATTTTCCTTTCCAAGTTTGCAAAACCATCAAAAGAAAGAGGTCAAAGAAAGTGCAATGCATTGCTGTGGGGACAGAGGAGCATCTTCTGTCCCTTTTTGCAATGAGAATCATTGCGCAGCATCACTTTTTCACTTTGAAGGGCTGTATCCGGGGCTTTAGGCTGCTAGCATGTAGAATTGTGAGTCACTGACTGGTAAGTTGTCAGTTATGAAATGCAGCGGAGGCTAGTCCATCAGGTTGCTGCCCCACCAGCCTTGGTCTGCTTGCCTCTTGCCAGGGGGTGGCTATGCCTGTCATTAGCGCCACCTACTGTTGGCCTCCCTGCCTTCCACCCTATCAGTCCCAATGGCAGCAACCATCACTGAGAACAGCCTTTTGCGTGATCTCTGGACAACGATGGTAAAATACAGAAACAAGCTTCTGAATGGGTGGTGGTGAGGTATTTGCTGATTTTTATTTCACAAACCAGTGCTTTATACCTCCTATAATACGTACCTACCATCTTCCTTTCAGATAGCAGGGTGTCGGTTCCAGCTAAATGTCAACACATTTCACAGGCTAGGGGTAGAATCCCTAGAAGGCATGTGTCCTTTCTGCATTATCGTTTTCACCTTCCTGCCTCGTGGTTTTCTTTCAGCTCAGAAGAGTGATATCAGCTTCAGCTGATGATAACTATGTACCTATAATTTGATTTTACAGATGGTTATGTCCGGAGAAGCTGCATAGTGGATGAGTAAGTGCAATGTTTTCATCTTGAAACTTTTTATGATACAGCATGGTCAAAGCTAGTGAAACAGTTTTGCTTCCCAAACAAGGAACCCCACCCCACTACCACCCCAGCAACGCTATGTAAATGAAGACTTTCCCATAGAATATTGCTAAGTTGTTCCTTTGGAAAATGTCACAGAAACAAAAGAAATTCTCAGAATTTAAAGCCAGGTGTTTTTCCTGTTGATTTTTTTTTTTAAATAGGGATAGTGTTAATCATCACTTTCATTGTTTATTGGCATAATATATTGGGTAAAATCCACTCAGAATTTATCCTGTATTGAAATGAACAGCATATGCAACACAATAGCTCAGCTCAATAGCTCAGTTGGTAGAGCATGAGTCTTAATCTCAAGGTTGTGGGTTTGAGCCCCATGTTGGGTGAAAGATTCCTGCATTGTGGAGGCTTGGACTAGATGACCCTTGTGGTCCCTTCCAATTCTACATTTCCATATTCAACATGTCTTGCCCTGCACCTGTTGACCTGTTGCCCAATTTCTTCTTCTTCCTCTTCTTCTTCCTCTTCTTCTTCTTCTTCACATGCTGTCAGGGAACTGCCATCGGAGCTAGAGGCGGAGGGAAGGCTCCAGAGGGATGCCGGAGAGGGTCCCAGTAGGGAGAGAGAGGCAGCCCATCTGCTGGGGAAGGAAATCAGTGTAACACCAGTGGGGAAGGGGGGCAGATGGGGGAATCAGAGAGGAGGCTCCAAGACTCCTCGCCGGAGACCAGCGGAGAGAGTACGGGTCCTCCGCTGCCCACACCCTCCCTGCGCAGAAGGCTTCCACGCAGGGAGACTAGGCGGAGACTAGGCGTCAAAGAACTTTTTTGCTGGAAGAAGTTCAAGAAACGCCCACTGACGGATTCTGCCAGCGACTGAGACAGCCACGAAGCTAGAGGCTGTCCAGTCAGAAAGGGTTCAACCAGGTAACCTAGCCAGGAGTGGCGGCAACCTACGCACGAGCAACCCCTAAACCCATTACACATGCTTTATCTTAAAAACATTTGAATGGTTTCTAAAACAAATTAATACCTTTTTAAAATATACCGTACTTTTCCGTGTATAAGACTAGGTTTTTTTACTCTAAAATAATCTTTAAAAATGGGAGTCGTCTTATCTTTCCCCATTTTCATAAATTTGAGTCCCCCAAAATAGTTGTCGTGTTATACGCAGGGGTGTGTTATACACGGAAAAATATGGTAAGTGGGATCTGACTCTAAGGGTTCATCCTTTTTAAGGTTTAATGTTTTACTGTGTTTTTATACATCTGTGAGCTGCCCAGAGTGGCTAGGGCAACCCAGTCAGATGGGCAGGGTACAAATTATTATTATTATTATTATTATTATTATTATTATTATTATTATTCACACTTCCACTTGACCTGCATTTTGATTCTTTTGCATACCAATTAATTCCCCCCGGGTCTGAGAGCTTTCCTCATTTTTCCATGGCCGTGCCTTGTGAAAATATGATCTTACCCACTGCATAGGATCTTATCAGATGCACAGAAAAGCCAGAAAAGAGAAGCTTTGCTTACCTGAGCTTCAATTCAGGTAAGCTCAGGTTTTCTCAAGGCTCAGCCACAGAACAACGAGAGAATGGACTGTGGTCAAATGGTCCATTCTCCATGGAACATGGTCAAATGGACTATGCTTTTCTATAAGGCAGCTTCCTCTGTTCCTAATATGCGTATGTGAAAGTGACTAAACCAATTGATTTTCTTTTTTCTTTCTAAACTTACAGTGATGAAGAAATATATGATGATATCGCTGATGAAGGTACGTTACACATGTCCAACAGAATTGTAGTGATTTGGGATTGAGTAAACAGAAGTATTTTATTTTGGTTGTGTTCTTTTTATAACAAGTGTAGGCCTTTTTCATACTGTATTTACGTTTACATTTCTTCCCCCCCCCCCCAGGCTGCATATATGACAACGATTAGCTGTGGATTTCCCTTCAGCCTGAGCTTCATCTACTCCGAATCACCAAGTGGTTGATGCAAGAGTGAAATGTATTCCTCACATTGGTTGTTGTCTGCATAGGTACAGCAATTTGGTTAAGCTATCTCGCCAGCTTCTGAACTGTAAAGCAGGTCTCACAATTAAGGCATTGCAATATTGATGGGACATGTCAATATTTTCCTCGATCAGGTTGAGGAAGCAAATCTCCAAACCACTTCCCTCTTCCACCAGTATGGTGAATATTAAATTATTCAGGCAACCACCCAGTTCTCATTTTGCAAATTTATTTTGTTTGTTTCCTCAAAGCATACACTTCTAAAATATTTCACAGATGAAATTAGTCACACTTCTGTGTACTTGATATACCCTGTTCTCACACCTGAAGCATCCCCGGCCTATTACAGCTCTTCTCTGTCAGTTATACATTGTGTTCATTTGCTCACCAGTACTGTATTTTTCCGTGTATAAGACAAGGATTTTTTTACTTGAGAGTAATGTCCCTGCAGATGATGACAGCAGTCACGAAATTAAAAGACGCCTGTTTCTTAGGAGAAAAGCGATGACAAACCTAGACAGCATCTTAAAAAGCAGAGACATTACCTTGCCAACAAAGGTCCGTATAGTTAAAGCTATGGTTTTCCCAGTACGGATGTGTGATGGGACGATGAGCTGCTTGTGTGTAAAATCCTAGTCCCTCAGAGTTTGGTCAAGTTTGCAAACCTCTGTCTGCAACGGAGCCCCTTAAACATGGCTCCGTCAGTCGCTGGCAGATTCCGACAGTGGTTGCTTTCGGAATCGCTTCCAACATAAAAGCTCCTTAACGGAAACACGTCTTCTGGACTCTCTGCGTGACAGTTTCCGGCGAGGAGTGGGTGTCCCTACAGGAGGTCCTGAAACCTCCCCACTGTTTTCGCTGGAAGTGTCTCTGAGCCATCCCTCCAGCTCACTTTCCCTCAGCTCAGCTCCTCTCCCCCTACTGGTTCCCTCTTCAGCTGCTGAGTCTCTCCCAACCTGTGTGAGCCCTTTCACTTCCCTTCCTTCCGATGGCAGTTCCCTGACATCCACCTCCTCTCCAGGGCCCCCTTCATCCCCTCTCGCCCCCTCCTCTACGGGCGGTGAGGAGGCAAAACCCCGGAATGAACTTCCTTCATCTTCCGATGTCCCGAACACTTCTCTCCACCTGTTGCGGTTCCTGGTCTCGAAGTACTCCTCCTCCTCAGAGTCCATCTCCCCTTCCCCTTCCGAGTCCGAGAATCCTTCCAACTCCTCCTCCTCATCGGTGGTCCCAAAGTATTCCCTCCGGAACCTCTCCACAGGCTGAGGTTTCCTTGGGAACCTTTGATGGAACGTTTCTATCAATACCTCGTCATTGATATCTTCTGCCATTACCCAAGTGTTTTCTGACTCCGGTTCTCCTTCCCACGCTACCAAATACTCCACCTGATCCCCCTTCCACCTGGCGTCGAGGATTTCTGCCACATGGCTGCTGCATTCCCTTTCTTCTATGACCGGTCCCCGAGTGGCCATCCCTTCTCGTCCCCCCTCATACGGTGACAGTAACGACCTGTGAAATACTGGGTGCAGTTTCATGTGGTTGGGTAACCGGAGCCTGAAAGCCACTGGGTTGACCTGTTGAATGACCTCAAAGGGACCCAATCTCCTGGGTCTTAATTTCTTACAACCTCCTTTGAACGGCAACCCTTGGGTTGACAGCCACACCCTATCTCCCACCCTTATGGTTTCACCTTCCCTTCGGTTCTTGTCTGCCTGCCTCTTGTATTCTTCCTTCGCCCTTTCTAAGTTGAGTTGGAGCTGACGATGGATTGCTTCCATTTCTTCTACAAAATGCTCGGCTGCCGGGACGCTCCATCTCTCCCCTTCTCCCCCTGGGAAACCCCTGGGATGACACCCATAATTAGCCAAGAAGGGGCTCATCCCTGTGGACACATTCTCGGCATTGTTGTAGGCAAATTCCGCCAGCGCCAACTTTTCTACCCAGTCATTCTCTCTGTCATTGACATAACACCTCAGGTATTGCTGGAGGACACCGTTTGCTCTTTCCGCCTGCCCGTTGGTTTCAGGGTGCCGGGCAGTCGAAAAGTTGACCTCCACCTGCAGTAAGCTCATGAGCTTCCTCCAGAACCTGGAAGTAAATTGTTTTCCTCGGTCTGAGACCACCCTCAATGGCACCCCGTGCAACCTAAAAATGTGTTCTACAAATAACTTCGCTGTCTCTTCCGCCGTGACTGCATGCGAGCAGGCTACAAAGTGGCACATCTTTGTTAGTAGGTCTACCACCACCATGATGGCTGTTTTCCCCTTGGACTTCGGCAGATCAGTCATAAAATCTATCGACACTGCCTCCCAAGGTCGTTCTGGGGTTGGTAAGGGTTCTAATAGCCCCGCCGGTGCCCGCCTCTCCCCTTTGGCTCGCTGGCATTGCTCACACCCTCTTACATACTCCCGTACATCTTCCCTCACCTTAGGCCACCAAAATTCCCTGGTGACCAACCACATGGTTTTGTGTTGTCCAAAATGCCCCGCCGTGGGGCTGTCGTGCAACTGCTTGAGTACCCTCCCCCTTAAGTCTCCTTCAGGGATATACAGTGCCCCTTTGTAATACAAAGCTCCATTTCTTTCCTCGAAACCCCCTGGTTCCTCTCCCTCACCCCTAAGACCTCTGAGCTTATTCTGGGCGTATTCATCATTCTCTGTTTCCTCTACCAGTTCTCTTTGTCCCACCAATGCCGCCCCACACACCCAGCGGTCCTCTGGAATGACATGTCTCTCTTCGGGTGCTCCCTCCCCCTCCAAATATTCAGGTTTGCGTGAGAGAGCGTCCGCCCTAATGTTCTCTGGGCCTGGCACGTAACAAATCTCAAAGTTAAATTTGGAGAACTCCTGGGCCCATCTCACTTGCCGTTGGTTGAGCACTCGTGCCGTCCTCCAATACTCTAGGTTCTTGTGGTCAGTGCACACTTGCACCTTATGTTGTGCGCCAATTAGCAGGTGCCTCCATCTCCGGAACGCCTCATGAATGGCTAGTAGTTCTCGGTCATACACCGTGTAGTTCCTCTCGGATTTGTTCAGCTTTCGCGAAAAAAAGGCACACGGTCTCCACTCTGACTCCTCCTTCCCTGGCTGCAGAAGCACCGCCCCAATCGCTCTGTCTGATGCGTCAGTTTCCACTCTCATCGGTTTTTGTAAATCCACATGCAGGAGTTGTTGTTCCGAGGCGAAGGCCCTTTTTAGTTCCTCAAATGCTCGCTCCGCCTCCTCAGTCCAAACGAACTTCTTCTTACTGCTGAGACAGTCCGTAATGGGCGCCGTCAGGTGGGCAAAGTTTCGGATGAACTTACGATAGAAGTTCCCAAATCCTAGGAACCTCTGCACATCCTTCCTTGTTTTGGGTGTTTTCCATTCCAGCACCGCCTGGACCTTGCCGGGATCCATGGCCAATCCCTTGTCTGACAGGCGATACCCCAGGAATTCCACCTCCTTGGTATGAAACTGACACTTCTCCAGTTTCACCCACAGCTGGTTGGCTTGCAGCCTGCTCAACACTTCTCTGACGTCTCTCACATGCTGCTCCTCATTCTCAGAATACACCAACACGTCGTCTAAGAAGGCCACACAATTCTTGTAAAGCAAAGGCCCCAGGACGTGGTTCATAAACGATTGAAAGCACGCGGAGCCTCCTTGTAGGCCGAAGGGCATAACTAAATATTCAAATGCCCCCAAAGGGGTGAACATGGTGGTTTTCCATTCATCCCCCTTCCTTATTCGTATCAGGTTGTACGCCCCCCTTAGGTCCAGTTTAGTAAAAATCTTTCCCTTCCTGACCCTTGTCAAAATGTCGTCAATCCTGGGCATAGGGAAAGCCACTGGTTCTGACACTGCATTTAAGGCCCTGAAGTCACACACAAGCCTCGGCTTGTTCGTGTTTTTTTTATCCACAAAAAACACTGGGCTGCCCCCCACCGCCCTGGACTCTCTGATGAACCCTCTCTTCAGGTTCTTGTCAATGAACTCTCTTAGCTCCTGCATCTCTCTGTCTGACATGGCGTACAGCTTGCCTACAGGGAGCTGTGCCCCAGGGAGTAAATTGATTTGACAGTCAAAGGGTCTATGCGGGGGTAGTTGGTCAGCTTCCCTTTCGCTGAAGACGTCGCGGAGATCTGCGTATTGTCGTGGTACCTTCACGTTCTCCGTTACTTCAGTCCCTGCTAGGGTGGCTTGGGCCCCTGCCAAACCCTTTCCCTCTTTGCAGTGTTCTAAGCAATGTGCTGAACCAAAAGAAACCACTCTCTGATGCCAGCCCACCAGCGGATCATGTAACGCTAGCCAGCTCATCCCCAATATAATGGGAGCTCCTCCCAAGGTGGCCACATTAAACGCTATCAGTTCGGTGTGCCTTGCCACCTTCATTATCATTGGGACGGTCTGCAAGCTGACTTCTCCTCCCAACAGCTCCCTGCCATCGATCGTGGTCACCTGCAGGGGGTTGCTTAAAGGGATCGTCTGTATCTGGTGTTCAGCTGCAAACTCTTTGCTCATGAAATTGCAGGAGCTGCCTGAGTCCAACAGCGCCTTTATCTTTAGAGGGTGTCCGTTTGGCAGCTCTAGCGCCACTTCTATCACTAGGGCGGGTTTAGGAGGTTCTGGCGTGGGCACTTTCACTGCTCTTTGGCCTGGCTGCTGTGCCCCGACGGTGGCAGCCAGGCGTTGGCTTTTACTTGCTTCGGTATTTCTTCCTCTCTTCCCTCCACAGCTCCTACCATCCCTTGCCATTCCTTCCTCTGGGGGCAGACTCTGGCAAAGTGACCTGGCTGTTGGCAGAGATAGCATTTCCGGGCGCCTTTTCCCTCCTTCTTTCCCCCCTCACTGGGCTTTGAAACCGCGCGCGCGCGCGCTGTTCCGATTTCCATCGGCTCTGCCGGCGGGAAAGTTGGCTCTGGAATGTCTGGAATGCGGAACTCCTTCCAACGTTCCCCCTTCCCTTCCCGCCTCTCCAATGCTCTCGCCTCCTGGCGCGCTCCTATGGTCAGCACTGATTTGGTCAGCTGGTCCATAGACTCCGCCCTGGGCGCCCGGGAAAGTTCGTCTTTCACAGCCGAAGAAAGCCCTTCTTCAAAGAGCATTTGAATGGGTTCCGCCGATAGATCCCACCCCAATTTATGGATCAACATGGTGAACTCAGTCCAGTACTCACGGACAGATCGGCTCCCCTGTTTGCAAGCCATTAACTGTCTGCGCACCACTCCCTGTTCAATATCGCTGGAAAACATCAGATCCATGGCGCGAAAGAACTTCATCGTGTCCTTTAGGACGTCACTATTCGCTGCCATCAGGGGTCTAACCCAGTCTCTCGCCCCCTTTTCAAGATGCCCAATCACGAAAGCCACTCGTGATTCCTCGTCAGGGAATTCATCAAACTGCAGATTGAGGGCATATTGCATCTCTGTCCGAAAGCCATGATAGTCTTTGGGCTCCCCCCCAAACTTCTGCACCAATCCTGGTACCTTTCTGACGAGCTGGGTGTCTTTCCCCTTTTTGTCTGCATCCTGAGCCCTCCTCTCCTCAAGCCTCGCCATCTGCAGCGCTAGCTGGACCTCCAACACCCGGTACCTTTCTTCCAGGCTTGGACCCGCTCCAGCTCCTGCTTCTCCGGTTCCGGCTGGGTTGCTCATGATGCCTTCTCCTGCACAAGCTGCTCACGGAGACTGTCGGAATGCTGTGATGGGACGATGAGCTGCTTGTGTGTAAAATCCTAGTCCCTCAGAGTTTGGTCAAGTTTGCAAACCTCTGTCTGTAACGGAGCCCCTTAAACATGGCTCCGTCAGTCGCTGGCAGATTCCGACAGTGGTTGCTTTCGGAATCGCTTCCAACATAAAAGCTCCTTAACGGAAACACGTCTTCTGGACTCTCTGCGTGACAGTTTCCGGCGAGGAGTGGGTGTCCCTACAGGAGGTCCTGAAACCTCCCCACTGTTTTCGCTGGAAGTGTCTCTGAGCCATCCCTCCAGCTCACTTTCCCTCAGCTCAGCTCCTCTCCCCCTACTGGTTCCCTCTTCAGCTGCTGAGTCTCTCCCAACCTGTGTGAGCCCTTTCACTTCCCTTCCTTCCGATGGCAGTTCCCTGACAGGATGCATGGAAGTGAGAGCTGGATCATAAAAAAGGCTGCTCGCCAAAGAATTGATGCTTTTGAATTATGGTGCTGAAGGAGACTCTTGAGAGTCCCATGGACTGCAAGAAGATCAAACCTATCCATTCTTAAGGAAATCAGCCCTGAGTGCTCACTAGAAGGACAGATCCTGAAGCTGAGGCTCCAATACTTTGGCCACCTCATGAGAAGAGAAGACTCCCTGGAAAAGACCCTGATGTTGGGAAAGACTGGGGGTACAAGGAGAAGGGGACGACAGAGGACGAGATGGTTGGACAGTTTCTCGAAGCTACTAACATGAGTTTGACTGCGGGAGGCAGTGGAAGACAGGAGACCAAATGTCTGACCGCTGCAGGAGGCAGTGGAAGACAGGAGTGCCTGGCGTGCTCCGGTCCATGGGGTCAGGAAGAGTCGGACAAGACTAAACAACTAACCAACAACAATGTTTGAAAATTGGGCTTGTCTTATACACGGGTAGTGCTGAGGGGGGACGAGTGATTGGTTGGTGCTGCAAGCCAGAGACTGTCAAGGGTGGTAGTGCGAGTGATTGGTGGCTGTGGAAATGGTTTTTTTTAATTTGCTGTTGCAGCGGCAATTGGGCGGGTGATAGGCAGCTGCCGCCGGCAAGTGGTCAGACATTTGGTGACTTTGGCGTTGCGGGTGATAGGAAGCGTTGTTCAGGCAGGTGAGTGATTCTCAGCAATCCCCCCCAAAAAAGAAGCTCAACAACTCTGGACAATCTTCCCCCATTTTCTTAATTTTGAGTCCCCCAAAATAGTCTTTTTGAGTCTTATACACAGGGCGTGTTATACACAGAAAAATACAGTTAGTTCTGGCTTTAGAAGCGGGCTGCATTAGCAAATTGTCCATAGAATCATAGCCTTGTAGAGTTGGAAGGGACCACGAGTGCCATCTAGTCCAACCCCTTGCAATCCAGGAACCTATCGCCCAACATGGGGCTTGAACCCACAATCCTGAGATTAAGAGTCTCACGCTGTACCAGCTAAGCTATCCTGCCCGTGATAATTTGGTTTGTAACAAGAACTGAACAATCTTGCAACAAGTTCTCTTCGAGTGCATTTAACCCCCACCCATTCTTGCCTTGCTAGCTGTCTTGTCGCATGAAACGAAGCAGCGTGATGGCTTTTTGCATGCATGCATATTAATTTGCATCACACACATAAAATGCTCCGACATTCTATGCTCTAGAGATTGGGACTAAAGCCTGAAGAATTTTAATGCAGCTCAAACTGATACAAATCTTAAAACACATCCCCAATATCTCTCCAAAAGGCAAAATAAGGACAAAATAGAGGCAGTTTTTTCACCTCCTCCCACAAGAACAGACAGGTAGTGGAGAGGTAGGGGCTGTTCTGTTAAATATTGTTGGAACATATGCAAATATTCCTCTATGACGGTCTGCATGGCCCCACGTCCTCTTACTTGCTTTGATCTACCTCTCCCTCCCCAATAAATGAACACTTTGAGATGGACCATTGGCTTTTTCAACTTCTAATGCACTTTGCGGGGTGGGTGGGATGGAGGAAGGACCTGGGCACTGTATTGTTTGTTTGAACTGTTTATATCAGTTGTGCTGCAGAATATGTGAGAAAACACTTCATACACAGATCAGTCTCCATCGTAAGAGATTAGTCTCATATCAAAACAAGCCTCTGGCTTTGCTAGTTGACAGAAAAGACTGGGCGCAAATGGTTCCTCATGTAGCAATACTTGTTCAGCAGACAAAGACCACACTACTTTGAGTGACAATGAACGTCAAAGTCTGCACAACGGAAATTACAGGTTTTTAGTAGTAAAGGTTGCAAAATGATAGGGGTGCGTTTGCATCCATATGCATAAGTGGGTGCCATAATTAGCACTAATGCTGATCAGGAGAGAAGGGAACAGGGGGGGAGTAGGCATCATGTATTTAGCCCACAGCTTCCCTACCGACAGCCGATAAACCGTTTTGCCTTTCATGGGACTGGGAATACCCGTTCAGAACTGGCGTCTGGGTCAGATGAGAAACCACACAACACGCAAACACACATGGAACACAACTGCATGCACAGTTTCTCACTGTAGAGATACATGCGCTGAAGCTCCTTGCTGATTCAGAGTGACAGAGGAAATGTGCCGCCCTCACAGATAACCAAGGAATATGTTTTCTAAAATTAACTTATTGTGCTTGGTACAAAACAAAACTTCTGTGGAGTGTTTTCATTGAACAATCATGAATGTAATTTATGTCGTTTTCAATCCTTTATTTTATGCTGCGTTCTGAGATTCCAGCCTTGGCACCCATCACTTAATTATAGTAGCATCTTGTTATGCTAATATATATTAATCTTGTGTTTTTTATTCTCTGTAGATTTTGTTTTACATTTTCTCATGCTTTGGGAAACATTAAAGATTTTATGGGTTTTCTAAACGGCAGCATTCTCCTTGTGCATTTCTTCACTCCGAGCTCACCCATAGTTAAGGCATCTTATTCGTTTGTTTTGATTATGAAACGTATTTCTAACCCGTCCTCCTTCTGCACGGATGCTAGGGTGTGGCACTACACATAATATCAACAAGCTGCACAATTAAAATTATGACACAGAAAAGAAAAACCCGACATCGCAATAAACAGAGATAGCTAAAAACAAAACAGCCTCAGAGTGGGTTGAATAGTAAAACACTTCCAATAGTTTAGCCATATTTGTCAATCGCTGCTTCTGGAATATCGGGCAAAGCCATCCTGAAGAAGAAAAAGTAGAAGACGGATGTTCAATAAGTATGGCTGGCTTGCCCGTTAAAGAGAGCGCTATTTGGAATGGAAACATGGCCGGGAATAGGGAGTGATATTGCTGTCTTGTTCCATCACAGCTTGAGGCTCACAAGGGGAAGGTGACAGCAGCAGAGCCAAGCTTGGTCCAGGCATAGACTGTCAGAACCCTGGACAGAGCACAGTTGAAGGTGGTGCCTGGAGCATTCGCACCCACAGAAGGGAGAGCTGTGCCCTTAGCACAGGGGAGGGGAACCTCGGACCCCAAGGGACAAATGCAGCCTACCTCTGCAAACCACTCACGTTCCTCCCCATGTCACATCCACCCTCTCCCCAGGCTGCATCCCTCAATGGCCCAGTTTCATTGGGCCCAGTCCTGTTGCATTAGCTATGAACGTTTTTAATACTCCTCCGACTGCAAGTGCACCAGGATGCAGGAACCACACCAAATCATCTCTCCTTCGATTTGGAATGGGGTTTGGTTTAACTCTGTGGGTTTTTCCAAACAGTTGAAAAAGAGCAGAGTTATTTCCGAGCCCAATTGTGAGCTCATAATGATGAAGGTCCCATTGCATTTTCAGCAACAACACTGGGAATGCAACAGGGTCCCGCCCTCTGTGAACCCGCCTGAGACCAGCTAATATCACTGAGCTTTCTGGTGCCTGCAATTTCCCGTATTTCCGTACGTTGCAAGGTTGAAAAGGGTTTTAAATGAAAGCCAGTCAACAAGCAGCCTAACGACAGTTTAATAGATTAATAAGAACATGAGAAGAGTCCTCCTGAATTGGGCCAAAGGCGCATCTAGTCCGGCAGGACTGAGATTTGGAGATATGCTTCAAGGTCCAGACTATGGGAAGTCCCAAAAAAATCAATAATTATAATTTGGATGATAATTTGGTCTTTTTTATTTTAGTTTTTTATTTTAATTGGATTGTGATTTGATATGTTAATTGGTTGTTTATTTATTGGAAAATTAATAAAAATGATTTAACAAAAAAAGGCGCATCTAGTCCAACATCCTGTAGCCATTCAGATGCTTATAGGAAGCCACAAAGCAGGACTTCAAAAGCATTCTCTCCACTTGTGGTACACAGCAATTGGCATTCAGAGGCTATGACAGTAGAAATTAGCTATTATGGCTAGTAGCCACTGATATACTTTATCCTCCATGAATTGCTCCAGTCCTTTTGTCAAGCCATCCAAGAGAATGGTCATCTAGCAGAAGCAAACTGCATGGTTTAACTATGCTCTGTGTGAATAAATTCTTTCCACCTTTTTTTCAAAGTGGAAGATACAAGGCAGATCTCCATGTCTGAACTAACTCCCATGGGAAGCGAGTCTGAGAAGCAGGCAAATAGTGGTGGGAAGAGACAAAGTTCTAGGACTAGGTCTTGTTGATAAAATAAAAATGGACAAATCAACAGGTCTAGATGGCATCCAGCTGAGAGTTTTTAACTCAATTTTTTTTGCTGATCTAATAGAAAACATGTATGTTTTTTTCTTAAGATCAGTCTCCATACTTGAGACCTGGAAAGTATAACAACAATTTTTAAAAAAGAGATCCAGAGGGTATCTGGGAAATTACAGATCAGTTATCTTAACATTGGTGCAGGGAACCCAGTGGGATGCATCATTAAAGATAGGATGTAGACGAACAAGTCTTGCTTAAACAAAATCATTTGTAAGAACTCAATCATTTAGGGTGGCACTTTGGAAGTCCCTGCCTATTGAAATCAAGCAGTCACCCTCATTGTACGCTTTTTGGGATCTGCTAAAAACATTTTTGTTTAGGCAAGCCTACCCAGATACTTATAAAGCTGAGGTAATTTTAATGTTTAAGTATTTTAACTTCTGTATGTTTTAAAATATGCCTATGATTTTTTCCCCCTTGATTTTCTTGTTGCTTTCCTTGCCTTTTTGCAAACCACTTTGAGGTTTCTTACAATCAAGCAGGGTATAAATATTATGAAACAAACAGGCAAACAAATGTGTTTACACAAACTGCACCAGTGGCATCAAATGGGTCAGGTATGTTTCAGTCAATATTGTTTGGTGATGTTGAGAAGTCCAGATGGATTTTGCGAAAGCTTGAAAATTAGACCTGTTACCTGATTGGGGATTAAAGAAATGTTAGTTGATTATTTATACAAGCTGTATATTAATATTCAGTTAAATTCGCATAGGCATAAAAACAATATTTCTGAAATGAGAAAGGTCCAAGCAAGTTAAGACTAAACTAATGATCTTAAACTAAACTTTTCCATTATTTTGTAGTGGCTCCTTCTTGTGTGGGGTTGGAGAAAGACTTTACTTTCCATGAGGGATCCACTCAGTGCTTTTTTTTCTGGGGGGATGCATACCCTTAAACATTTTGTGAATCTTTGTACTTTTGTCCATTTACTGTATTTATTTTTCCTAATTTGAACTATAAAATTGGGATTTTCTTCAGTACCCCTAAACATTTTTTTTAAGAAAAAAATTGCTGGATCCACTTATTTCCTTTGTCCAACTTTGTACACCGTGTCTAAACATGCAGACACTTAGCAAAGCTGCTGTGGAAGTGCGTTCACTGAGTCCAATTTGCAGACAAGTGTCATGTGAGTTTGGGGCAGAAGCTGGCTATGGATTGCACTGTTTGGTTTGTGACATCGCAAGCCCACAGTGGTAAGTCTCCTCCCCACCCCCTGTTGAGTTTTGCAAAATGCAACAAGCAAATGTTTAATTGGCTAAGCTTGCATGTGGTTTAAAGAAAGAAAAAGGCCGCCAACACATCTGACCTATGGGACAGATATGAGTTTTCATTCAGTGTTCAATTCATTGACAGATACAGCTATCAAAACAATGGTAAAGCACAACTAGGCGTTAGGCTTTTTCCATGGGAGGTGGGACAGGGGTGGGGGATTCTCCCTTTTAAGTAACATCAGTATGGACCTGTGTCACTCTGGCCAAACAGATTTTTGCAGGTTTCTGAAACAATATTAAAACCATTGGAACCTTTTTACTAGAGGCAAAAGTGGAATAAGCAGAGATATATTTTTCCAACATCTTCCAGCTCTTGGGGTGAGAAAAAAGCATTTTAGCTGCCTTAAATCTCTGTGTTGGAAAGTAGAAAAACAGTTTCAATACTGTAGTCAGGCACAATTATTCTGAGTGTCAACAGGAAGCAGATAGTCATTTTTTCAAAGAAAAACCAGTGACTTTTCAGAGTAAAACCACACACCCCATAAAGTGTGAAACTGCACACACTATTTGTTAAAAGTTGTGAATTGAATTTAGTGCATTTCATCTGGGGTTTTTAAAATGCTATTTGCACAGCACATAGGGCGCATTACACTTCACACAGCCTTTAAAATGTAAATTTAAAATGCTTTTAAAAGCAGACTAACCATTTGTCATGTATGATAATGACTTAAGATGCAATGCTGTGCGTAGGTTGTTACTTGCACTCCTAGTCATGGGTCCCCTGCAGGTGGCATGGATCCAGTATTTAATCCATATTTTATGAATGTCCCCTTAGACTGTGGTGCCTTGAGAACACGTTCAAAGAAGCCAGAGACTACCAGTGTGGATACTCCCGCAGGGGGATTTTAAAAAAACTCTACTCACTTCAGGGGCATAGGAAAGGGGGGGCGGGGGGACCCAGGTGCCATCATGGAGGGGGGTGACAAATTATCAAGGAACAATTACTGCCCTACTAGGGTGGTTCATAGGGACGTGGGTGGCACTGTGGTCTAAACCACAGAGCCTAGGGCTTGCTGATCAGAAGGTCGGCGGTTCGAATTCCCATGACGGGGTGAGCTCCCGTTGTTCGGTCCCAGCTCCTGCCAACCTAGCAGTTCGAAAGCACGTCAAAGTGTAAGTAGATAAATAGGTACCGCTCCGGCGGGAAGGTAAACAGCATTTCCGTGCGCTGCTCTGGTTCACCAGAAGCAGCTGTTATGCTGGTCACATGACCCAGAAGCTGTCTGCGGACACACGCTGGCTCCCTTGGCCAGTAAAGCGAGATGATCACCACAACCCCAGAGTCGTCCATGACTGGACTTAACGGTCAGGGCTCCCTTTATCTTTACCTTTAGGGTGGTTCATAAGAAACGTTTTTTAAAAATGCCTGCTCCAAAGGTCTTATCTTACTGCACCTAGGGATAATATAGATACATATGAAATTTCATGCATATCAGTTAATATCTTGACCCTCCTCCACAAAAATAGCTGACAAGAAATTTTCTGCACTGGGTACCACCTGACCTTCCTACGCCTCTGACTCACTTATCCTTTGGCTGAGAGAGGGTCATATGCATATCATTCCTGCATATATGTTGGGCAGTGGCCATTTAGATCTTCAAGCCTGTTCTAGGAATCATCTCTTCAAATAAATAGCACAAAATACAGAGATGCAGTGGAGTGTTATTCCCTCACCATGAAGTCACTGTCTGCAGCCAATCACCAACGTCTGTTTACAGCAGGGATGTGGAATCCAGGGGCAAAATGTGGCCTTTGACATTTCTCTTTCTGGCCCGCAGAGCTCTCCCCAGGCTATACCCCACACTGCCCTAAAGCCACTGAGAAACCGACACAGGGAAGGCATTAGAGGCACCACACCCACTTGGATATTTTTTGTAAAGGCCTTTCACAGCAAAGAGCTGTTGTTTTCCTTTTATCATTTCTGCCATGGTGAAATTTATTTGCGTCAATCCTTAATTTGACATAGCCGCCCAGAAATATTCCCTGGGTGGCTTAGCAGAAGCAAAACAATGTTTAACAGAAGTATAGTATTAAATCCAACATTTTTGTTCCTGGATAAAAATGTGCGGCTCTGCCTGTTTTTTGATGCCAAGTGTACAGTGGGACGGTGGAAGAGCATTCTTTGTAGGGGATACGACATGCCCACAACCTGTACTTTCCTGAAACAACTGGAAGGCATTCTTCCTCCCTTTTGTCTTGATGAGCTTTTTCGAGTGGGTTTTAGGAGTTCATTTTTGTACCAAACAGGTCTGCCCTAGGGGTTCATTGTGTATCGCTTTTAAACCATTTTCCAGCACCGTTTATAAAGCTGATTTTAACGTACAGCCACAAATAGCCTCAAGAAATTATTTATTTATTTATACCCCACCCTTTCCCCTGACAGGGACTCAAGGTGGCTTACAGTTAAAAACATAAAGTGCTGTTTAGACATGTTTAGAGGGCAGTTCATAAACAACTAACAAGAGCAGACATTTAATATGAGTTTTGTTGGGGGAGGAAGTAGGCTGTATGTGAGAACCTTCTAACCTCTGGAACTAGTGATTGTTAAAATAGAAGTTAAAATAGAAGTTAAAATAGAAGCCAGGCAAGCTTCCCATGTCAGGGTGATGGCCTGGGTCATTAAGCGAAAAAAGAAAAGGGGTTAGTAGTTAGAAGGGTAAGGTCATACCCAACAACATTTCTGAGATGAAAATAGGGACATCCTACCATATTTATCTGATGAAAATAGGGGCATCCTAAGGAAAGGTGGGATATTCCAGGATCAAATCAGAAACCAGGACAGCTTCAGTAAATGCAGGACTGTCCCTGGAAAAAATAGGGACACCTGGAGGGCCTGCAAAGCCAGAGTTCAAGGTTATGTTGCAGTGATGTGACCTAGAAGGAAAGCAGCAAACTGTAGGAAAAGTCAGACCAACAGTTTGGGAGCAATGTTTGATTTCTGTTTGAATCCAAGACTGCAGCTATAGGGGCGAAAAAGCCACTTCTGCGTTGATGATGTGAACCCTTCCATCGCAGCCTGGGGTTGTGTAAATCAGTGTTTCCCAAAGTTGGGTCTCCAGCTGTTTTGGGACTACAATTCCCATCATCCCTAGCCAGCAGAAGCAGTCGTCAGGAATGATGGGAATTGTAGTCCCCACCAAAAAAGCCGGAGCCCCAACTTTGGGAAACCCTGGTGTAAATAAACCAGGCATCCAAAAGACACCACAGTCTCCGCTGCGCCTCATTCCCCAAAGGAAACGGGAGTCTGTGGTGGGGAAGCGCCAGGATCAATCGGAATCTCGCAGCAAATAGGAGCAAGCCGAGGGGGCACAGCCGCCTGCCCCGAAGAGAATACAGAGGCGGCGGCGGCACCCCCTCGCGGCCCACCCCCGCCTCAACAACGGCCTCACGGGCTGCCTGGCACCGGGAGTGTGCCGCCCGCCCTTCCCTTCCCACAGCGCCCGCTCCTCGAGCGAGAGCGCGCGGCTGCTGACTACTCGTGAGGGCCAGGCCCGGCCTCCCGCGCGCGGGCAGTAACTAGGCAAGCCGAGCGAGGCGGCTTCCTCCGCTCTCTCGCGAGATCGGGCGAGGTTTCCGGTGTTGTGACTGCGGGGCCGTAAACATGGCGGTGAGTCTCCGCGCCCGCTCGCTGAGGCACCTCCGCATTCGAGGTGAGGAGGAACCCCCGGAGGGGTGGGGGGCTCGGCCTGCGCTTCGGCGGGGGCGGCGGGGCGGGTGGGTCGGTGCCCGGCTCCTGCCTCCCCCTCCCCGGTCTCAGCATCCCGCTCCCTCCGGCCGCCGGGCTCAGCCTCTTCTCTCCTCCTCCCATCAATGACCGAATCTCGTTTTCTTTTCTCCCCCTCTTCCCCACCGCCCAGGCCGGAACGACAGCGGCGAGGAAAACGTCCCCCTCGATCTCAGCCGAGGTAATGGAGCGGGAGGGGGGGAAAGCGGGGTGGGCACCCTGGTGGCGAGCGCCTCCCACCATCCCGCCCCCCACAAACTCCACATTCTGGGGGGTGTTTTCAGAATGGGAGTGAATGGAGGCTGGGGCTCAGGGGGGGAGAGGGGAGCCCTTTCCTGACATCAGGGTGGGGGCCCCCTGAGATAAGGGGGGATATGTCTTCCCCCCAGCAGGAGGGAGCCGGGAGAATACTTGCTCCAGGATGCGAACATTCCTCCCGTGCCCAAGGCAATGCACATTTATTTAGGGGATTAAGCCCCATGGAGCTCAGGTGGGGGTGTTAGATTGGGAATGAAACCCCCTTCTGCCCTGTGGGTCTTCCTGGCAAGCATGGGCTGCGAGGGCTAAATTATTAGATCTTGTTTTCATTTAAGATAATAGTAATAAACAGGATGATAGGCTGCTAGCTGAAGCACGGTTGTGGAGCATCTTATGCAAGGTTGGCCTTGAAGACTGTCAGGGTCCCTTCCATGATCCTCTGATTCTTCCTCCTTGAAATGGGACTTTCCCTTTTTAAAAAAATGTGTATTGCAGGCTTAAGTGCTGCACTTCTCTTTCTAACTAGAGAGGGTGAGAGTGACTGTGAGAAAGCAGCTCCCGTTGTGTCCCTGTGTTTCTCACTTTCACCCTCGTTTTTTATCACTTTGGCCAGGAGGAGGAGGAGGAGGAGGAGGAGAGGTGTTCTGTTTCTGTTAGCAGAAATAATTTGACTTTGTGTTCAAATCGTGAGAGTGGAAAAGAGAATTTGAGGAAATAGTGAGAAGCAAGTAGTCGGCTTTGGAAAACCACAGGGCCCACCTGGCAAGCACTGGAATCCCGCCCTTAATGTGTTATGGGAAGAAGAGAAATCTTAAGTCACAAGGGGAGATGGCGAAGTCTCACTCTGGTGAGCTGTTTCCTGACATATGGGGGAAGGGGAGAGGGGGAGCAGGAAAACAACAAGCAGCTGATGGATTATTGGCAGGTATGTTGCTCTCCACCCCCTAGACTTGTTTTGTACAGCTTGCTGTGCTGCAGGTTCATTATTTCCCGTCTGCTGGCTGCAGATGGGGCTGTTAGCAGCATTTGAGCTTTTCAGAGCTTGGGCATTGA
This sequence comes from Podarcis pityusensis, assembly GCF_964106645.2. Taxonomy (NCBI): domain Eukaryota; kingdom Metazoa; phylum Chordata; class Lepidosauria; order Squamata; family Lacertidae; genus Podarcis; species Podarcis pityusensis. The sequence goes on along the minus strand of NC_138036.1, from coordinate 18,208,949 downwards.
TGTAGCCAGCAGTATGTAAACTCCAGTGGTCTTTCCAAATCCGGTTCTCTCCTACACTCTGCTTGCAAATTGATTCTGTGTTGTCAGTGATCTGCTTGGAAATAGTCCATCACTAGCCAGGGTTTGTAGATACTTAGGGCTGAACTCATGACTGCCTGTCCCTATAGGCAAGCTGACTTCTATTATACTGGAATATAGCTCTTAAGACAAGGTGGCAGCTAGAATTCTTATCACAGTGAAATTTTTGAAAAACAATTTGGATGCTTTGTATATTTCCCATAGGGTTTTTTTTTTTACTTCAATTACAGGCATATACAGAATAAAACTGTACAGAGGTGTAGCATAATATGCTGCGTATATTAACTGTTAGTGCACTGTGAAAAGAGAAAACAATTACCAACAAACTGCATTTTAACAAAAATCTGTTAAAATATTAAGTTTATGTTTTTGATGAAACAGTGAGTAGATATATTCGAAAGGATTAAGAGTGCTGCATGTTATGGATTCCAGATAATTTGTACTGCAAAATAGAAACTTTGTAGTAATGACACCATATATAAGTAGACTGAGTATGGTACTTATAGAAGTATGTAGTTGGTGCTTTTCCACATGAAAATAAGGTAGCATTGAAATAACTGACAAAATAGTGTGTGGTAAACATCAGGATGAAAGCACATTTTGAAATCTATAATGTTTCAGTTTTATATTCAAGGCCCACTGGAGCCCAGAAGTCCCCCAGTAGGAAGATACCACACTATTCATTTGATTCATGTGTTTTCTCTATCTGAACGTAACTAGAGTGGTGTGAGACCGGAGTACAGTACTGCTGTGGTAATATCTGAATTAGCACTACAGTGAATTGGAAAATAGGTGTTGAAGAATTGTAAGAGTTAAAATTCAGTGTTGAAATTCAAAAGAAGATTGTTTTTAAAAAGCTTGTTCTTACATTGCAGTTTGGTGTTTGCCCAATAAGCTTATTTTTAAAAAAAACACACCCTGTTTTGTGCTATGCTGGTTACTATGTGCCCATTTTCTACATTACTGGGAAAATGCATATTTACATATTTATTTATGAAGGTCCTAAGATGCAAGTAGCATCTAAGGCAGTCTTTGAGCTTTCACTTCAATATTGTTTTTGTGTTATTTTGGTTTGTTGCATTAGGAAATTCAGCCCATGGCATCGGCATGTTGTAGTTGCCAGTTCCGGGGACACTAAGAATTCCTTTTTTATCAATGGCTTTTTGTTTTGCTTATGCCCATGCAGGCCTGCTTGCTCCCATATTATGTTAGATCTCCTCTTGCCACAAACAGATAGGTACATCAGTTTAACTATATGTGATAGAGAACTGTAGAAATTCACAAATTTCTATTATCTTGTCTATTTCTTCAAATTCATTTGAGAAGATTAACCTGAATATGCATCCCCTGGGAAATAGATGAATTTATTAAGGATCCTGTGATGCCATACCATTTCTAAAGCCAACCTATGGCTAGTTAGCATTAATGTTGTCCCTTGATATTTGAAAGTGAACTCTGCCTGTGTTTATACAGTCAGCTCAGTGATCCTTGGATACCAGCCCCTATACTCATTCCCAACCTCTGATCTGTTTTTACTTTCAAGAGGTGAATGAGAGGTTGAAGTAAGCTAAAAATGATTCAGTGGCACGTGGCAGGATGAAAAGCTTTCGGCTTGTCTCTTCTCCTTAATCTCTGGATAAGTAATCCATGTAAACAATAGCCAACTTGTAGCTCTCGTAGATGGATAGAACTGAGTTACGACACTCACGACACTCACGCTGTGGAAATGGTGTAGCGCATCCGCAAGTGACTTGTGCGTTTTGCTATGCTTCTATGGTTTTGTTGCTCAAAAGGAGAATAAACATCTTTATTCTGGAGTCATGGATGGGCTCCCCTTTCAGTAACTTCTTTAGATGAGACTCCAAAACAGGAAAGAGGATGCGAGTTCCTCGCACATTTTCTTTCTACTATTGCATGCCATGTGAAAAGTCATCTCCAATTTCCTGCATAACTTTGACGCACATAGCTGAATGCAAGTCATGACCAATGCAGTGTGGTCTCCCAAGTCCCCAAGCAATCAGTGTTTATTGAGCCCCTGGTCAGCTGACTGCCTGACTGGTGGGCTACAATTGTCTTGGTGGATCAAACGTTTTCCAGCCCTGCTTGAAAGAAACACAATAACTTTTGAATGACTGAGAAATAGTCAAGGGCAGGCATAGGCAAACTCGGCCCTCCAACAGTTTTGGGACTGCAACTCCCATCATCCCTAGCTAACAGGACCAGTGATCAGGGATGATGGGAATTGTAGTCCCAAAACAACTGGAGGGCCGAGTTTGCCTATGCCTGGTCAAGGGGAAAGGAGCTGAAAGTGACAAGAGTGAAAGTTTGGGATAACCACCTCTGAATACTGAATGTGTAAGCAAGCTCCAAACTGCCCATTTTTATTCAACATCCCAAAAGCTTAAACAGTTTTTAGAAGAATTGAGGATCCCTGCTCTTAAGCGCAAAACATCACAGTATAAATTGATAATTGTATCAATGCTGAAATAACATGTTTTTTTTAATTAGACAAACATACTGAACCAAAATACCTATTTGTATACAACAGATGATAAATAATATAGATGAACCTGGTAATAAAGAGATACCAAAGGTTTCAACACATTTCAACCTCAAAATGTTATTAGTGGGAAATTGTACAATTTAAAAATAAATATCTATATGCAGGATATTATAGAACCCAAACATTTTGATTAGGTATGGATACTTATTTCAGAAGTAGGAAATCTGTGGCCCTTGAGATGTTGTTGGACTCCAACTCTCATCAGCTCCAGCCCGCATGGCCAGCTGTTAAGGATGGTTACAGATATGGAGTGCCACAGGTCCCCCACCATTAATTTAGTTTATTAAATCACATGTTATTGTATACTTTTTAATTTAACGTCTTGGATTGGTTTAGCTTGGTTTATGGTTAACACTAGATCATATTTTTGTTTTGTTGAATTTATCAAGCAACATCCTTGATGTGAACATGGATGATTGATACTGAAATATGTAGGATTTCACAATTTGTGTATATAAATTTGATTACTTGGATATCTGTCACATCAGAACATTAGTAGGTACCTTGTCCAAATATAATCATGAATATATACAGTCTGGCATCATAGGTTAAAATCCTGTTAGTTGCAGTGTGTGTTGAATGCCTCTTAAGCCTCTCAAAGTTCAGAACTTTCATGATGGATTACATTAAGAGTATGCTATGTTGCAAATGAACTATTGTTTTATGTTGTGAAATATCCTGTTAGAAACAAAAATCCAAAGGAACTGTGGGAAAGATTCTACACATGTGGTTGCCTTCAGAGTCCTGGAATCTCTTTCTGACAACAGACTGAAATATCTCTCTTCCTTCCAGTTCTTTGTGCCTCACAGAAAACTGGGATGAATAGGGATGTGTATCTTACTTTACGTGCTCTGCTACAGTCTGGAATCCTGTGTGCATGTTGGGAAACCTGGAGAATGTTCTCAGCAAGCCAGAATATGTGAACTGATGACTATAGTGATATAATTTTGAATATCTGAGACTATTTCAAGTGTTATTGATCTCAGTTTCATATTTAGTAGCATTGGTTCTCAAATTCTTTATTAGAGAAGACATATTTTCTCCTTTCACCTGAAGCAAACAACATGTCAGCTTTGCTGGGTCTTTGGCCAGCATTTGAAAATAAGTGTTTTCCATTATACAGTTCACATTTTTTAACACTGATATGAAGATTACTCTTGTTGAGGGCAGAGAATTTAAATGCTACCAAAGAAAATAATCTTCATATTTGTAGACAGTCCTTTCTACAAAAAGCTCATTGGGGTAGTCTAATTTCATCTGTACAACAGTCCTCTGAGGTAAGCTAGGTGGGTAAAAGGTAATATTATGTCTGATTTGATATTTGAACCAAAGTTCTATTCCAAGTTGACTACTCTGCTCAAAGAGTAATCTTTGAATATAATGTGTTACAATGGAATACAAACATGTGTGCATGCACACACACAGACACATGAGTTGGATGTGGGCCAGTAAATTGAAGCTGAATCCTGAGATGTGTTCTGAGTTATTGAGTCTAGGAAGTGGGAAGACATCGTGTTCTGGCTGTGTTTGCACTGGGAGGAAGGAGCAGGTCTGTAGTTTTAGGGTTTTCTTGGATCCAAAGCTGTCACTGGAGGCTCAAGGAGGCTTGGTAGCTAGCAGTGTTTATTTCCAGCTTTGGCTGGTTCGCCAGCTGTGGCTTATTTTGGAGAGAGATGCCTTGGCCATTGTATTCCACATTCTGGTAACTTCCAGACTGGTCTATTGCCATGTGATCTACATGGGACTACCCTTGAGGACTATTGGGAAACGTCAACTGGTCCAAAGTTCAGCAGCCAGATTACTGGCCAGGGTTCTATTTTGAATTCATATAACCTCCGTTTTAAAATACCTGCACTGGTTGCCAACTTGTTTCTGGGCCCAATTCATGATGCTCACATTAGTGTTTAAAGACCTAAGCTATTTAGACTCAAGTATCTGAAAGACTGCCCAGAAGGGCTGAAAATGGTTCTCCATGTCTGGCTTAGAACTTTTGGCTCCATTGCATGCCATAAATATCTACGCCATTGGGTTACAACACTTAATAGCTAAGCTGGTAAGTGTGCAATTGCCTATTTTGTGAGGGAGTTGTCTGTTGGAAGAGGCAACACCAATTCTCTTCACATGCCCTCAGTATACACAGCAGAGTAGTTTGAGAAGTTTGAAAGGAGTCTACAGCCCCCTAGCAATTGGTTAGCATCTCCAAGACCCGCTGCTCTTTCTCTTAGATGTTAGAAGCTTGAATTCCATACTTAACCAAATTAATGATGTAAAATAATAAATGGAATACAGTGGTACCTTGGGTTACATACGCTTCAGGTTACATATGCTTCAGGTTACATACTCTGCAAACCCAGAAATAGTGCTTCAGGTTAAGAACTTTGCTTCAGGATAAGAACAGAAATTGGGCTCCGGTGCCGCAGCGACAGCAGGAGGCCCCATTAGCTAAAGTGGTGCTTCAGGTTAAGAACACTTTCAGGTTAAGAATGGACCTCCAGAATGAATTAAGTACTTAACCCGAGGTACCACTGTATAGACTTATTATTTATAAACATCCATTGTTAATTACTAGAGACGTGCTACTTATATGAATTTCAGCATAAATGTCCAAGTAATTTTGAATACCACCAGAAGGAGTTTGCAGATAAGTGCTACTCTGACTCCCAACTCGATTTTATAAAGCTTCACCTTTCTTTAAAATTTAGGCATATTTAACTTGAAAGCTTATTTAAAATTCAATTGGTGGTTTCCCTAATTGATACAGTAGTGGTTTTGCTCAATACCAAATATTTTTCAAGCTCCTTTTCTCACCACCTCTCAACCTTTAATGCTTTCACACAGTATAAATGGTCTGTTCTGGTTTTCTTCTAAGTTGTGTAACTTTTGTGGCATAGCAGGACTGATAATGAGATTAAGCAGGCATACAAATATTTAATACTGTGTAACTCTTACTTTGGTTGCTGTTGAAAGATTCTGGATTTTCAGACCTTGTGGAGAAAATTTTGAAAATATAACTGCATTCTTTTTTGTGTAACTTTTGAAATACAACCAGTGCGTGTTTCAGGATTCTTTGCAATCTGAAATAGATTATATATTTTAAAAAGCAGGATGTGAATTACAAGGAAGAGTGAATAGCAGTTTACAGCTGTAGACCATGATTAATCACAGGAGTATTTGCTCACATAAGTGTGTTGAAGTGGCCAGTCCTGGCTCAGCACAAACTGAAACCAGGAATCCAGGTCCATTTCATAACAGGCTTTAAAAATCAAATATATGCATTCTTTCTCTTCTGTATGCATCCTCATATACATATTGATACATGTTACACACTTGCACTATACCACTGTCTGGAAGATGTTGGAATACAAGAGAGTAGCAACCTATAATTGGAATTTATTAATGAAAGAAGAAGAGGGCATGGTGGGATGGGAAAATAGCAATAGTGTTTGATAGGAATCTGGGGAGGTTGTACTACTGCAGCAAAATAAAAAAGTTTATTCTGCATGGGAAAGCTCTTTTATTTGTATTTAATATCTTTAATAGTTCTAGTTTATGAGAAAATGGCTTCAAGAACCACAAGTTCTGTGCTTATTGCAAAATGTAACTGAAAAGCATGTATAGTGCCTTGGTTATTTAAAAAAATGTGTATAGAGGATATCATTGGAACAGCCTTTCTCAACCTTGAGTCCCCAGATGTTGTTGGACTACAACTCCCATCTTCCCTGACCTCAGGCTTAAGAGCTCCACTCTCCATCCTGCTGCAATCATGAGGAGGAGATTAGTAGTTTTCACTTCCTTTTTCAACTAACTGCTGTTTAGGACATAATTGCTACCTGAAAAACTGTGGTTAGTCTACACTTAACTGTGGTTTAGGGCAGTGGTAGGGACCTTCTGAGTTTTTTGGACTCCAAGTCCCATCAGCTAATGATTATTCCTAAAGAAGTGATAAATAGCCATATTACCTGCCCATCAGCTCTCAGATGCCACAACAGTTCTCCTTGGCAAGTGGTTCTCCAGGGTCTTCGGATAAAGTCTTTCCATATGCTTGACCCTTTTGACTGGAAATAACAGTCTTGGGGCCTTCTGTGTGGAAAGTATGTGCTCTGTCCTTTCTAGTTATGAGCCTTTGATAATGAAAGGGAGTAACGTACAAGCATTAACATTCTCGTATGAATTTGATTTGCCCCATCTCTTCAGGTTAGAATTGGAAAATAACGCTTTGCTTTTACATGCAAGCTGGAATTTGTTTTTCTCTAGGATGTGCTCATGGGGGGATATGAATTTGCTGTGATTGGTTTTTCTTTTTTTTTTTCCTTTTTCCGCAAAAGCTGTGGGGGGCAGACTTCATTACTGAGGTATGCCAGACCTCACCATAACATGCCACATACACTTTGAAAGGTTTCCCCCCAGTGATTTTTGTGTCAAGAGTGTTTATTACTTACCCAGAGAAGGAGAACATCCTTAGTTTTTGCTTGACATTCTCATTTGACCACGTTAGAATGTTTTTTCTTTTCTTTTCAGGAACCTTATTGAGGAAGTATCTTGTTTTTTTAATTCATGAAATCAAACATTCTAGAGAAATCTTTGAGACACTATGATTTGGTACTTGAGATGCAATACAAAATCACTTGTACAGCTCAAAGCTTTGAAAGCTAGGGTAGCTGTCACCAATATTATGCTGAAAGCGCAAAACAAAGGAATAGGAATCAGTCAAATTACATTTTCAGTGATGCTAAATTATAGGGAAGCAGTTTGTTCCCATCTATTATATGCCCTTGAAATTAAAGGTTATAACAAACTGTTAGTGGTACTTATATGCCAACACTATTCTCTTTAATCTTGTGCTTGTGGTTTGTACTACTTGATCTTGAAACGGGATGAAATGTTCTCTAGAATGGTCCCCCCTGGTAATCCTGAGCTTCTCAAATGGGATATGTGACAATCTATTCCTTCTCCACAGTATGATTTCCTCCACGACCGTATTCTGGTATGCTGTTGAAGAAATTTCAACTACAGTAGTGGCATTTGATGGCTTTTGCTACATCACTTCCTGAAGGTGATATCCAACTTTAGGCATATTCATAGCAGAACTACTAAAACCAGTTGACACAAGTCCATTGATTTTAATGAGTCTGAGCTGAGTATGACAAAGGTTGGATATCACCCTGAATACTTCCACTAAAATACCTGCTGCTTCATAGTAATTGACCCCTTTCACGCAAAAAACACTGTGTAAACTCATAAAACAAAGAATAGCTCCCCTAAAGTTGGATAAACTCCCTAATCCAAAACTGGCGCCAAACATTCACAAAGGTGCATGTTGAGATATGTTAGAAAATAGACCCCAGCATTCTTCACTAAGTAGGTATAATCTTCAGCAGAACCTTAGTTAGGCTGCTTCATGAAATTTTCAACCAAATGGAAAAAAGCTTCATTTGACACTTTCAATAGTGAAGCCTGTTTAACATATTGGGTAGTCCATGTTTGTTACTTACAATTACATTGCTAGTAAATGCCCAAATGGTGGGTCTTCCAGCTTTGGAGAGCTCTAGCTGGAATTCACCCTTTGGGTATGATCCAGACACTTTCTGCAAATTAGGTTTGGGTATGTCCTCATTTGGGCCAGGCCCAACAAAGACCTGTATTTTTTGAGAGAGAAATCTCAATTAGCCTTCGCTTCCCTCCTGGTCTTTAAACTATTAGCCTGCTGCTATCAAAATGTTTACAACTTCCTTAGAAGCAGAAATTGATTAAAGAAAGACAGGATAGGTAGTATAGTTGTTGCTTCTCTAATCTGTGCCTACCGATACTTTTTTCTCTCTTGTAGACCCTTCTGATAACCTGAGAGAGATTCTCCAAAATGTGGCCAAATTGCAAGGGGTTTCAAATATGAGAAAGCTAGGCCACTTGAATAACTTTACTAAGGTAAGAATTTTTATAATAGTTAAAGCATTTTTGTGTGTGTTTTTGGTTTTGGTTTTTTTGCATCATGCCAAATCAATTGATTCAGTTGGCAAATAAAAAATAATCATGGTATGGAAAACTTGTGAGTGAATGATGTAGTGATGGGATGATAAAAGTGATGAAGGGAAAGTGATTAAAAATCACTGTATCCGTTCATTAATGTTTTGCTGAATATTACTTACTTGGTCATCACAAGCTTTGTGCTACAGGAACTTGAGCCAGAATTTTAATGCAGTGGGTGGTATTCAGCTACATTTTACTCTGACAAGGTCCATTGAAAGTCATGGAACTATCTTTTTAAATTTCAGTAGGTCTGCTCTGATTATAATTTAGTTGAGTAGAATTCTATGCAGTGAAAGAAATGGTTGAACTATCTTTGACAGAAAAAATATTTGTCATTTTCGATATAGATGGAAATAGGGATATGTAAGACGTGTAACAAAAGAACCAAAAGAAAAGTGTATTGAAAGATATGTACAGTACATCAGAAGTACATGATCTTAGGAATACTATTTTAGATAGAGAGATTGTATAAATGAACTGCCATTGAGATCTATTTATTTTATTTCATTGGTTGTAAACTGCTTTGAGGTTTGTTTTGTTTTTTTACAAAGAGAATAAAACAATAAAAGTAGCAGTAAAAACAATTATTTAAAACATTCAGAAAATAAAATCAGCAATAAGCTAAAAAAAGATTAAAACATACATAAACATTCTTCTACATGTCTGGGTAGGTTTGCCTAAGCAAAAATGTTTTTAGAAAACTGTACAGTGAAGGTACTTGCCTGATGTCCGTAGCCAGGGCGTTTCAGAGTGTAAGTGCTGCCGCACTGAAAGATCAATTTCTTAATGAGTATTATGTGGCACATGTAACAGTGGCAGAATGGGGCCTTTAGCATGGTGGCATCTACCCTTTGGAACTCCCTCCCATTACATATCAAATGAGTACAGTCTCTATTGCCTTTTTGATACCTGTCAAAGTCCTTTCTTTTCCATCAAACCTTTTAAGTGGACATTTTAATTCTAGTCTGTACCTGCACTGAATCTGAGTTGCACATATATATATATATAGTCGGGACGCGGGTGTCGCTGTGGGTTAAACCACAGAGCCTAGGACTTGCTGATCAGAAGGTCGGCGGTTCGAATCCCCGTGACGGGGTGAGCTCCCGTTGCTCGGTCCCTGCTCCTGCAAACCTAGCAGTTCGAAAGCACGTCAAAGTGCAAGTAGATAAATAGGTACTGCTCTAGTGGGAAGGTAAACAGCGTTTCCGTGCGCTGCTTCCTACAGCCAATCAGAAGCCATGGTTTGGTTTCCGAACGTTTTGGAAGTCAAATGGACGTCCAGAATGGATTCCATTTGACTTCCAAGGTACGACTGTATTGTATATGCCTTGTTAAAGCTTTGAGATGTTTCATGGGAAGAGATTCATAAATGGAATTAAATAAAGAATGTGCACCACATTAAGACCAGAAATATTGAAGTTTGGCACTCAAGTGTAATTGTACTAGCTGCATTTTTGGAAATTACATTTAAATAGTGGAAAGGGAAAAGTTTGAAGTTTTATCCTTTTAAACAGTAATCTCCTCAGACACTTTCACTGAATGCAGGCCACTAGCTTTTTAGAGTTTCTGTGTGATGCAGTGGTTTGACATATATCCCAATAACTAAATCTTCTATTTAGGGGAAAGACAGAGGGAACTAGTGATATGATCGCTAAACCATGTGAGTGTCACACACTTGTGTCTCTCACTTGTCATGATTTCACTGGATCAAGTAACAGGCATAGCTGACTGCTGACCAACAGAACTTAAATAATATTTGTAGAATTGCTTTAGCTCATTTTGACAACATACCTAGCAAGCAGTTGAGTTCTTAAAAAAAAAAAGTGTTTGAGGGGGGAAATGGATGTAATAGCAGAAAGCTGGAGGTCATTTCCATGCTGTGAAGTGTCATGAGGAGATGGGGAGCTTCCCTAATTCCTCATGCAGTTTGGGGGAGTCATTTCGTGTACCTTTGTGCTGGTGGGGATACATTAATTCCTTATTCTTTATTGTATTCTATTTATGGATGGCCAGGCAATTTACATTAAAAGCAGAGGGATTTTTCCCCCCCAAAATGCCTGTTGTCAGAAAAAGAAAACCACAACAAACCACCTTCATCAGGAAGGTTTTTTCAGTTTCTTTGTGGCTGTGTTTTAGTTTTTTATTTGCAAAAAAATAATAATAATCTGTGCACATGCTGAGTCCTTTAAGAAACCTGTTACCTTGTCTGTGGGTGGCCCTGTTTTGCTATTCTGCTGTTTGGCAGGGGATCAGGAACTGTGCAGTTGGAAGGAATGATAACTTTTCTCCTTTTTCTTTCACTGTGGCAGCAGCAGTAACGCCTGATAGTTCTAACTGTAAGCCACTGTTTATGCGATGACTCAGCCCTGTAGCTTGAACCATGGCTAGGTGCTATCCTGGAAGCTTTCACACTTAAAATATGTAGCTTCAATATTAGTGTAGCGAAATGGTAGAGTGTTGGACTGGCACTTGGGAGTTCGAATCCCCACTCAGCCCTGAAGCTCACTGGGTGACCTTGGGCGAGTCACCATCTCTTAGCCTCATCTACCTCCTAGGGTTGTTGTGAGAATGAAATGGGGAGAGGGAGAACCATATGCACTACCTTGAGCTCACTGGAATATAAAGGTGGTATATAAATGTAAGAAAATAGAAAAGAAAAAAAAATCTCTACACTAAAAGTAATGTTTTTGGTATTTCCAACAACTACTCAGAATGTGTTGTACATGCTAAGCATTGTCAATAAGTAACAGTGAGTTCACCATATAGGTTTTTAAGATACCGTACTGCCTTTTTGGTTATTTACTGGTTGTAAACTATAGAGATGGGTAACTTCGTGCCTGGGGGTGGAAGGTGGCATTCCTGGCCTCTGTTTAACCCATGGGATTCTCCTCTGTCTTATGCCCCCATCCCCTTGCCAGATGCCTCACCTTCAATGAGTGCATTTCCCTGGCAGGAATGTGTCATTGAACTGTGATAATGCCCTTTTCCAAGTGTTTATAGTAGGATGACACATTCCGGCCCCCCATGAAAAAATGTTTTCTTAAAGAGTACTTGCAAGTTAAAGTTTGTTTAGTGGTGTATAACCCAACCCGTTTTTTTGCAGAGCTGAAAAAACGCTTTTCACTTGAATTTCACTTTTCTAGTTTCTATCCCTTTAAGATATTCTGCCACTTACCTGGAAACCTTTCTGTTGGAAGGTGACCTCCTTATCTGTGTTTTTAACAGCTGAATCATATAAAGCAATCTTTATCCTCTTGGCAGCCTGTATTTATAGATGTATAAACTAACGCGGCAGCAGTGAATTTGCACTTTTGCAAATGTCGAGAGTGGCAGAGGTTGGCTCCATGCACTTCAAAATGAATAGTGCCGCAGAAATAGATTGGACAAAGATGTGAAACTATTGTCATGAAACTAATTTCAGTCATTTGAATTATCAGCATGTTTTATTTAAAGTACTTATTTTTTTAAAAAAAATAAAGGTTTGCTAAAATGCAATAAGATCTTAACACATCTTTCTCTTTCAGCAATACCTTGAAAATAATTGCTTAGTTTGGTTATAAGACCAGAAAGCCAGGGAGAGTTTTGAGTAGCTGTGGAGAAAAGTGAATCATAGAATCATAGAGTTGGAAGAGACCACAAGGGCCATCGAGTCCAACCCCCTGCCAAGCAGGAAACACCATCAGAGCACTCCTGAGTGTGTTTGAGTGTGTTTGACTTGTTACAAAACTCCTTACCCGGCCAGTTGACATACACATTTTTTACTTGCAGCTTCTTTGTAATGCTGGTCATACTGAAGAAAAGCTAGGTTTTACTTATGAAAACATCATCATATGGTAAGTCTCTTTCTCTCTTTTTTTTAAAAAAAATATTTATTACTTTTTCAACAATTTAAACACTACAAAAAAAAAATGAACCATACAATACAATACAAAACAATACAAAAACACTACATAACACTAACACATTAAACTAACAAAACAAAACAAAACAAAAACAGTTTAAAACACATCAAACAATTTCAATATGTCTCTCTCTTTTTATATTGGAGCATTATTTGGACCATTCATGAATGATAAGCTAGTGTTTCTGTGACTGTTGTTTCAGTTGAAAGTTAAACAGCATTTTGGATGCCAATGTGTTGAGGTCATGATACAGATTGTTCTGAGTATGTGGCAGGTGCTCTATCCATTGCAGAGTTCTTGATTCTGATAATGCATTAGAAGCTGAAGACCAGAAACATCTCAGCCATGAGCAGTTCTTGTGTTGGAGGCAGGAGATACTAGTCTAGGCTCTGGGCTCCTTTTGTCATTTTTTGTTCCTTAACTTCTACCCAGTAACATTTTTTCTACCCAGTCTTTGGTCATAGGGATGACCTGTAGAAATGCTTGGTGTGAGCCTGGTAGCTTGTCTCAGATGGCACAGACAGGCTGCTGTTTGCCAGGTTTTCTACTCAGTCCATCGTGTAGAAAATCTGTGAGCAATTTATCAACTCAAAAGTCTGATTTTACAAAGTTAGCTAAAGACCTGCAGGATTTCTTAAAACTATTGCATTGAAATTGTGTTAAAGTAATATGCTTAATATTTTATAAGCACAAATACGAAAGGTGCTTTTTTGTAGTGGAAAATGTCTGTAAAAATCTCTTATCCATTGAAGAATCTTGATATTCACAATACTGTGTTGTTATCTGCTAAGTTTGTGTATCAGAAAATATTATTTATTTTACCATTAGCATGGGCAGCAGTCCACATCTCATTTACTGCTAAATTCAGCAGAACTTGTACAGAATAAGTCTATAACCTTGCTTCATTAAAATCAGTGAGAATTTAGCACTTGTTGTCTATAGCAGTTAAGCACTTGTTGTCTGTACAGTTGCACCTTGGTTCTCGAACGCCTTGTGACTCAAATGTTTTGGCTCCCAAACACCGCAAACCCGGAAGTAAGTGTTCTAGTTTGCAAACTTTTTTGGGAAGCCGAACAACCGATGCAGCTTCCAATTGAGTGCAGGAAGCTCCTGCAGCCAAATGGAAGCTGCACCTTGGTTTTTGAATGTTTTTGGAAGTCAAATGGACTTCCGGAATGGATGCCATTCAAGAACCAAGGTATGACTGTATTGTAAACAAATATAGTGATATATTACTTTCATGGGCAATGAAACCACCCAAAAGGTTATGGATCACTTCTGTGTGATCAGCTTCCTGTTACCAATCACTACTTCAAATCTGAGTGCAGATTTTATTTTATTTTTATTTTTTGGGTTGTAGACATTCACTTGAAGTCTAATCTGATATTTAAAACAAGATGTGACATTGCAGCAGCTTGTGATAATTCTTGCGATAATTCCTAATATTTTAGCAATTCTTTAATTTCTACTTTAGGTAGGGAAGTGGCTGGTGGACTGGATCCAGTTCCTGCCCTACCTTTAATTATAATTTTTAAAAAGTGCAAATGAATCCAGACAAGAGAAACTAGCACCTCCTATCTAATTATTGGTATTAAAGAATCATTACATTAACAGATTGCTAGAGCTATTATCTGTCTTTGAACTTCTCAACTAAAAATCCAGTTAATGTGTGCCAGCCGTAGAAAGAATGGATTCCACAGTCAAAGGGCCTAAGGCAGATAATTCCCTGAAATAGCTACAGAGGTAAGCAAAAACAGTCTGTCACTAAGCAGTGCGATCAGAATAGCTTCCCTAACCCTGAAAGTGGTGAACAATTGGCCTCTGTTTGTGCAAGCGGGACCATCCAGCTGAGCTTTTGAGACGCATAAGCTCTTTAGCACTGATTTTTTTTTTTAACCAAAGAAGCTTCAGAACAGGAAGTATTGGGCCACACACATTCCACACACCCTAGCCCAAATAATGACATCACAGGCTGAGATGGTAAGTATTGTTTAATATTCTCTGCACTGTTGGTTGGATTTTACAAATTGGCATTGGTGGGAGCGTCCGACCAGCTTTGAAGTGGAAACCAAATTACTTATTACTAAGCTGCTGAAAACCAGGTGTTCACAACTGTGTAACTATTTAAAATGAGGACATGCTCTTCATGGAAACAGGCAGTCTTAACTTACTTTCATTATTAATATTGTTTTCAGCAAGGAGAAGAAAATGCGAAGCAGTGGAGAGTTTTGCTTACATCTTGGGTGTTAAAATGTCTAACATGAATAGCTGTGTACTTAAGCATGGATCTGTTCCTGTCTCACAGAAAGGAAGAGCGAGTCTGTTTTTAGCAAAAGGGACACACTTAATTATTTAAAGCCTGAGTGATTTTCTTATCATTTGCATCATAGTTTGCGATTAGCTTTACTGAATGAAGCAAAAGAGGTGCGAGCGGCAGGGCTGCGAGCCCTTCGATACCTTATCCGAGACTCCAGTATTCTGCAGAAGGTGTTAAAATTAAAAGTGGATTACTTGATAGCCAGGTAATAATAAATTGATACTGTATTTGAAATCTTTTTCCTGATTTGGATAATGAATCACCGTTTATATGACTCTTTGAACCTTTTCGTTTGAGCAAATCGCAACCTGTTACATTTAATAGATGCCTGCTTTGAGTGACGTGAAATAATAAGGGTTGTATGCAGCAGCGTCACTCAGCTGATGGTCAGGCTTTCTTTGATGGAATGAGGAGAGAAGAAATATTTAGCAGTTCCCCGCCCACCCTGCAGCCTCCTGTGTCTCCCTGCATTGCTCTGGAGGGGCGCCCCAGCTCTCTGGAACAGTTTTAGGAGAGGCAAGGGGCTTTAAGGTGAAGTCGGAACCACTGAAAATTATTTTACTCCCTGTTCATTGATAGAAGCCTCACCACTAGCTGAGTGACACTGCTGGCTACAATCCCAAATGCACAACTTTTCAAAATAAACTTATTTTGAAATTGGAAATGGGAGAAACACGACTAATCTCTAAATATTGATTGCATAGCCTGGTTTTACTGAAAGATTGCCTCAAATATATTGTTACATTGGGTTTAGCTGGTTGCACAGAATTGTAAATTGAGGGCCTTTGATGCAAGTGGCTGTCTGGACTGTTTTGCACCAGTCATCTCAATAACTTGAACCTTGCCGCTATACGTTCAAAAGTAAAAAACGAATATATCTGGGAAATGCACGGCTGTTTTAAAATGCGCTACATTCTGCCACCTTGAACCCTAATTAAAGTATTTCCTCCTCATTTTTATGCTTTTAGGTGCATTGACATACAGCAGAGTAATGAAGTAGAAAGGACACAAGCACTTCGTTTAGTCAGGAAGGTATGTTCGGAAACAATAGCATAGTACAATTTTCTGCTGAATAACCCAAAACCAAATTCTGTATGACTGTGGAAGAAGCAGTGTTGGAAACACCGTGTTGCTATAATGTGTGAAATGGCTGGAGTATTGCAACTGTGTTGCAAATAGAGTTGTAAAAATAGAAACAGAGTGTACAAATGCAACAGCTAGTTAGTATCCATAAGTTCCATGAAAAGCCAAATCACTTAAAAGTATTTCATAAGATGGGATTTTATTTCTGCTATAGTTTTAGAATGCCAAATGATAAACAAACTACAGTGGTACCTCGGGTTACATACGCTTCAGGTTACATATGCTTCAGGTTACAGACTCCGCTAACCCAGAAATAGTACCTCGGGTTAAGAACTTTGCTTCAGGATGAGAACAGAAATCGTGCTCTGGCAGCGAGGCGGCAGTGGGAGGCCCCATTAGCTAAAGTGGTGCTTCAGGTTAAGTACAGTTTCAGGTTAAGAACGGACCTCTGGAACGAATTAAGTACTTAACCCGAGGTACCACTGTAATAAGCAATCTTCCTTTTTCAGTTGTGTAATACAGACAAAATTTGTTAGTAAAAGAATCCAAGCCACAATAAGTGGTCACTTGTTTGTACTTTCCTGCCACCCATGATGACATAAGTTTGTTCATGACTTCAGTGCAAGAACATAAGTTCTTGTATTTGTGAAAGAGATTGCTACTCTGTTTCTAGTGTAATGGTACAAAATACAAATTAATTAAATGAAAATTTATCTTGTTGGTGGGAGAAGGGTGTAGCTTTTCCTTTGAAGTCTAGTCTAAAGGAGCTTCCTGTTACATAGTATCAGATGATGATTTACAAAGCAAGAGTTTCTCAAAAATATTGTAAATCTTTCATTGTTGAAAGACAACTTGCAAATAAAGCAGATTCCTCCCTCCCATTCTGTCATAAGTAGGAAAGGAAGAAATTTGATGAGTTCCTATAACTAGATTATATAAAGGGCCACATAGTCCATTGCATCATAGTATCTGTTCCAACATTTTCCATAGTGACTGGAAATTTCTTTGCTAGAGCAAAGCCAATATACAGTGGTACCTCGGGTTACATACGCTTCAGGTTACATACGCTTCAGGTTACAGACTCCGCTAACCCAGAAATATTACCTCGGGTTAAGAACTTTGCTTCAGGATGAGAACAGAAATCGTGCAGCGGCGTGGCAACAGCAGCAGGAGGTCCCTGCTAAAGTGGTTCTTCAGGTTAAGAACACTTTCAGGTTAAGAACAGACCTCCAGAACGAATTAAGTTCTTAATCCGAGGTACCACCGTACATGTCTTACACCAGACATAGACAAACTCGGCCCTCCAGGTGTTTTGAGACTACAATTCCCATCATCCCTGACCACTGGTCCTATTACCTAGGGATGATGGGAGTTGTAGTCCCAAAACATCTGGGGAGTGGAGTTTGCCTATGCCTGTCTTATACTAACCTTTCCCTAATTTAGAAGGGTGGGAAAACAGTGATTGGAGTATGCAGTGCTCAGCCTCTCCCTCTTTTTGGACAGTTATTTGTGTGATGTATAGTCTACTCCACCTTCCTCCGAAAGGTTCTTGTTTTCCTTTGGGGGACTTCCCACATTACTTTTGAAAAGTATTGGAGGTCCCTGAGACCTAAGCCGATGTTGTATTTGAGGGGGAGAAACACTGTGTGGTGGTGAATCATGCCTGCCTTGACTTGCTTCTGGTGTGCTTGCTGATGCCTGACATTCATGCACTTGAATGGGGTTGCATAGGAGGCCACACATGTAGGTCTAATGGGTGCAATCTTGATATTCTGTTTTCGTAGTGTATAAATTACATGGATTAGGCTTTTGCACATTGTGCTGTATGTGTGGAGGCCCTGATGCAAACATGACATCCATTGTGCAGATGTCATGCGGAGGCAGTATGGCTCTGCATGATCCTTCTCAAATACAATGGCTGCATAGAGGTATGGAGACCCTGGGATTATTTGCTTTTCTAAGAAAATGCATGAGCCCTGTGCTGCTGTTTGGTTTCCAGCTTTGCCCCACAATTTATCTGCTGTGAACACTTCAGGACAGAAGGGGCCATTCTTGGTGAACACCATTTAGCCATGCATTAGAAACAGCTTCTTGAGTGCATATCTGCTACTCCCTAGTTTAATTGAACCAGAAGGCCCTGAAGAGAACTCTGCATGGTCGTGCAGTAGATTCTTTATCTTAGTATGGTGTCTAACCTTTTACAGTACATGTTCATCTTTATGTATTTGTCGAAGAAACTGTTTAAAAAGAATGTGGAAGCAAAAGAGCAGAATACTGAGCCCAAACGTGCAGGTGGGAGAAAGAGTTTGATACAAACATATAGAAGAACCATTAGTGTATTTCTGTAATCCTACTGTAATGTTGCCGTGACAAACCCATCTCTCCATTTCTTTTTGCATTTCTTTGCAGATGATCACTGTGAATGCTTCATTATTTCCTAGTTCGGTTACCAATTCCTTGATAGCTGTTGGAAATGACGGCCTTCAGGAGAGGGACAGGATGGTTCGAGCATGTATTGCAATTATCTGTGAACTAGGTAAGAAAGTTGAAAAGTATTATAGTTTTGTTGCATATTTTAATTATGGACATTTATATGTCAGTGTTTTAATGGGTTTGTTTTATTGTGTGCTTTTAAGTATGGTGTATTTTTAATTATTTTGAATTTTAATAATGTACAATTGGTTTCTGTCTTTTATAAATGGATTAGAAGCCTATTTTGGCATTAATTGGTAAATAAGTAAATAATGATTTTTTTTCCTGAGCATCCAAGAAAAGGAATTTACAATATATTTTGACTTTAAACAAAAAAGGTTTTAAGCTGAAATCTTAACATTTTCTTGATATGAAGCTTAACATAAACATAGAAGTAAGATTAGATGAGAAATACAGTTAATTGGTTCAGTTAATATCATTTTCTTCTTTCAGCAATTCAGAATCCAGAAGTAGTTGCACTTCGAGGTGGTCTAAGTACCATTTTGAAAAATGTGATTGACTGCCAGTTAAGCCGTATAAATGAAGCTCTTATAACGACCGTCTTGCATCTTCTCAATCATCCAAAGACTCGACAGTATGTGCGTGCAGATGTAGAATTAGAGGTAGGAACTTTCTTTTTCTTATACAGTCTTAGTGTATCAACACTTAGGTTGCATTCCAAACCCCACTTAACTAGGATTAAGCCCCACTGAATTCAGTAGGACTTACTGAACAGACATGCTTTGGGTTGTTGCCTCAATCCGGTGATCTGTATTATCCATATTTTCTTTTTAAACACACCCTTAAAAATAAGCCCTCAATTGGCAGTACTTTCTGCCAGGTCTGTCAACAGGTAAAAGTTGCAAACATGCAAAAAGATGTTGCATATATTCTATTTCAAAAGGTAAGGAATAATAGGTCGTTCTAATTGGATGTCTTCACTTTACTCTGCTTCATAGATAATTTTGCTGGATGTATCTTTGTTAAGGTCAGAAGCAAATTCTATTTTCTATATCACTTAAGAAAGAACTACTTACGTTGGAATAGATAGTATTTTTTCAACATTTAAACGGTGGATAATAATAAAGATTGTATGGTGATAATGGGAATGACTCCAAACTTTTGTTTCCTTACTGCAGCGGATATTAGCGCCCTACACAGACTTTCACTACAGGCACAATCCAGATACTGCAGAAGGACAGCAGAAGTAAGTACAGTCTCCATTAGCTGCTACTTGATAACACTGATATTCAAGTACTTGAACTTTCTATCCTGGACGAGGGCTTTTGCAAGCCATTCTCTGACTTTTGAGGGCACACTTTCATGAGTGATACTATTCCCTGCCCCTCCAATATTGAGCACTCCATGTACCATTAAGCCATCTGTCCCATGCATGGCAATTTTCATTTTGACAATCCTCAGTAGAGAA
Source organism: Podarcis pityusensis (assembly GCF_964106645.2). NCBI lineage: Eukaryota > Metazoa > Chordata > Lepidosauria > Squamata > Lacertidae > Podarcis > Podarcis pityusensis. The sequence goes on along the minus strand of NC_138036.1, from coordinate 18,189,081 downwards.
AATGGGGGCGGGGAAGAAACCCATAATTTTCATATTGTATTTTTACCATACCATACCATACCATATTGTATTCTTAACATTTAACAATTTAAAATTTAAAAATTGTCACGAATCAGAGATACCAATTTGAGTGTTTAATAAACACGACTCAGTTTAACATGGATATTTATTCTCAATATTGTTTTTTATGGCAGGGAGGACCGAGAAGCACGGCTGTCTGCTAGTAAAATGGGAATTGTTGCAGCATTTCGATCGTGGGCAGGTAAGAACTTGGTTTAACCTTTAGAATGATGGCATACTTGGAGTGTAGAAAAAAGGTATATGTTATTGGAGGTGTGTGTGTGTGTATGTATATGTGTGTGTGTGTGTGTGTGTGTGTGTGTGTATGTATGCACACTCTTGTGTGCCTCACGTGAAAATGGGTGGTTTACAATATTGGGAGATCTGCTTTTCGTGGACCACATTTGTGGAGGGTGGCTGTAATTGTTCTGAACAACCATTTCAAATAGATGCACCAAGAGGTGAAGTTTGAGAACTGATTGACAAATTTAAAATGAATGAATTATCTGGTCAGAACGCACATGCCTAAGATTTCTTATTTAAAATCAAATGTGGTAATTGGAGCTCTTTTAACTGTTAATGCTTTAAAAATGTGCATCCTGCCTGAGCTCAATTAAGTTATCAGGGCAGCTTGCAGTGAAATAAACATATTTAGGTCAATTTTAAAATGAAACAGCTGCAACTGCAAAGTTGAATCAACCAATACTGAATTGGGAGAAAAAGTAACAAACACAGCCGATACAATAAAACCATTTCAGCTAACATTTAAAAGGCCTATGAAAATAGATTTGGGGGGGGGGGATTGAAAAGGCCATGCAGACGCTAACTAGACAAGCCTCCCCAAAGAGAACATTTCATAGATAGGGCACCACGATTTAAAAGTCACCTGCATTGGTAAGCACATGCCTAATCCCAGAAGGCTGTGGAGTTTGGAAAAGGGTTTTCAACTGTTTTGGTGCATGAGCTAGTATTTGGGGAAGCAGACAGTATATGTAACTTGCTGCTGAAATTGGCCTTTTTATCACTGGATTGAAAGGCAATCAGTGTATTGGACTTTTAAAAAAGATTCAGGAGGAGCTAGAATTACTAAACATATACGGGAGAAAAAATATTGCTGAGGAAGAACAAGTATCGGAATCAGTGCTGTCTCGTCGATCTTTTAGAACTAAAACATGACAAAGTAGCTGATAAAATAAGAACACGTAGCAACACGAAGCCATCAGGGAGGGGGTGAGATGAATTCTAGGGAGAGAATTCCACAACCCAGAGGTGGCCTTAAAAAAGCCTCTCGTTCCTGACAAACACAACTCTGAAATTGTCTGGACACAGAAGATAACTTCTTTAGGAGTTCTGATGGGAGGCTAAAGCTTTGTCGTTGGCAAAAAGACAAAACGAAAGGGAGATGTGGTGGAGGTTTATAAAGTACTTCACCTCACGGCTGTGCACTTAATTGCCAGAAGATGTGGTTGTGACCATTATCTTAGGTGGCTTTGGAAAAGGGTTAGGTGCATTCCTGGAAGTTCTAGGTCTATCAACAATTATTAGCCATGGTATCCAAATGTTGTTTCCATGTTCAGAGGCAGTGAACCTCTGAATACCAGGGGCTGAGAATTGGCCATAGGGGAGGCTGTTCATGTCCTGTTTGGAAGCTATCATCTGGCTGCACTCTTGAGAACAGGGTGTTTGAGTAGAGAAGCTCCTTATCTGAACCTGCAGGATTCTTAAGATTCAATGATTATCTAGTATGATTCCCATTTTTCGGTAGCATCACTATGGGCAAGATTATTGTTTTATTTTATTTCGTTGCTTCCTGGCAAAGCGAATCTGTTGCTCTCTTTGAGCTATATTATGATGATGATTCCATGATAAAAGAAACACATTTTGTTCATGGTCCTAGAAATCCTGTGAAGTTTATGCTGTGTTATTTTTAGACCAACTGTTTGTTGTTCAGCCTGTGGCAGAAGTTTCCCACTGGGTGTTTGCACATGAGTTTGCCATCATGTAATTATGCATTTTATTTTGTTTTTAGGCATTATTAGTTTATGTAAGCCTGGAAATTCTGGGATCCAGTCTCTCATTGGAGTGCTGTGTATACCTAATATGGAAATAAGGGTATGTGTTTGACTTCTACTAGATGGATTCCAAGGGCTTGTATGCTTGCTCTTTTCGTGTAGACAGATGTACAAATTCTGTTTTCTCAGAAATCGCTCTGTGTGTATATATCTGTACTATTGGAGGTTGTGCACACATTGGCCCTCTGACTCCTTGGCATGACTGACAGCTGGAAGTAACTGTGGCTGGAAGTGCCACAAAGCTACTAATGTTCCAGTAGTCCTCAGAGGCTACAGAACCTCTCTCAAGAATGAGCAGAGTTGGGGAGCTGTAAGTTGAGGAAGACAGTCACTTGGAAATAAGGGCAGGAGAGTTGGGATTAATCCTTCTTGGTTGCCTGAAGCTACAGTGTTGGAGCACAGAGGGTAGGGTCTCTGACACAAGGAGAGTAACAGCTGACTATGGGTTAGATTTCCCTGAAGTGGCATCATGTGACCCAAATAATCATGAAATGAGAGCACGAGATAGGTTTTAGAGCAAGAGAGTTAACAAACAAAACCAGTTGAGGGTTTTTTATACTGTTGGGATAACAGCAGGAAGAGTAAAGAGTGAATCTATATATACCCCTTAGTCATCTCATATTATTTGTAATGTGTTCACTAGGCATCTGTGACTTGCAATAAGCCTTATTACTCACTACAAGATATTAAATGCTAAAACTGTATGAATGAGCAATGTTATTTAATTATGGTTATGCTTCCAAAAGGCAGAAGCTTAGGATGTGTCTGTAATGTTAAATTATTTGTGACAAACTGTTGAATGCAACTCATGCTATGGAAGATTATTTTGCTTATTCCTTCTGTGCCCTACTGAGCCACTATGGGAAGTGGAGTGGACAGCTGTAGGGGGAAATGGTATCAGCAAAAGTCATCCCTCACACCCCAGTGCAAATTCATTAAATTTCTACTGGTTTTTAAAATTCTGTTCCTTTTTATGTTTATAGCGAGGACTGCTTGAAGTTCTTTATGATATATTTCGCCTTCCTCTTCCTATCGTGACAGAAGAATTTATAGAAGCACTTCTCAGTGTAGGTTAGTATTGAACTTGCGTGTTACTCTTCATTCATTGGGAAAGCTTATCAAGTCCATTCCTGTAATGGCTTCTGCGTACTTGAGCCCTGCAGTTCATTGCTGGATTTAGTCATGAGTACCTTACTTCAGAATTGCAGTAACCAGAAGCTTCTTCTCTGTCTAAACAGCAGAAATATGTCTGCCACTTAGCAACAAGGATTTTTGTCAAATCTCTGATGGAATACTCTTTCTCAGCACGGGTCTGGCAACACTAAAGGCTTAACTTATAGTTGAAGCCCGAGTGGCTTTTGAAACACCCCCATTCTCTTCCAGATAAAAGGCAGTGCTAATCCAGATGATCTCAGTGCTGGGGCTGGTTTATATGTGCTCAGGTATCTGGGATCCAGGTTGTTCACTCAACACAACCTTAAACAGTTGCACAGGCTGCCATATGCTACAAGTTTTAGCAGAGGTGCTGCATGCTGTCAGAGAGCTGCCCCCACCAACAGTCTAGCTGCTGCTTTCCTCACTTTCTGGTGCTTCTGGACCAGACCCACGAGCAGCCCCACATAGAGCACATTGCAGTAATCCAGCTTCAAGTTTGCCACTGCATTGGCCAGGCTATCCTAATCCATATACAGTCGTAGCTGGCATGCCAGATAAAGCTTATAAAAGACACTCATAAACACAGATATCACTTGGATGTCTAATGATAAGGTGTATCCAGGAGTACCCCCAGGCTCCTTCAGGGGGAGTACACCTCCATTCAGAATAGGCAGTTGATGTATCTTACAGAGCAATCCTGCTCACTGAGCCTCCATCTTCCCATGTCTCCCACCCAGTTTATTGTTCCTCAGCCAGTCCACAATTGCATTCAGGCACTGGTTCTGGGCTTAAACAACTACTGCTGATGCAGGTGTTGTGGAGAAATAGAGCTGTGTGTCATCAGCATATTGGTGACCCTGTGCTCCAGATCTTCTACTGACAGCTTCATATAGATGTCATCCATAGCATATTGTGGACTCCCTCTATCGATGAAGATTCCACTTCCAGGTTTAATGATCAGAAAATTTAAAGTTAAAGAGGGTTTAACTTCCTTGCAAGGTTCCTCATGATTTCTCCCTGCAAGTATGCTTTATCAGCCTGTCTATCTCCTTGACACCAACAGGCTTCTCTTACATTGTGACTGTTCTGTTGCTTTTTGTGCATCTGCAGGTCATGTGCACACATGAACAATTCGGCGGTAGCTGGCAAACAAGGGGAAAAGGGATGCCATAAAGCCAAGCAGCAGCTTGAAGTGCTTACTGATTAATTCATCTGCTGCTTGGCCTTCATGGCATCCCTTTCCCCCCTCTCCATTAATGATTCCTGCAGTGTTCACTTGCACATATGAACTGCAGATGGTGCAAACAGCAGAGAAAAATAAGAGCATAAACAATAGTATAACAACGTTAAATAAGAGGTGGCAAGGGGCAGTGGTGCAGACAGATGCTAAGATTTTGTTTTGCAACAGGGCTGAATGTGTCATGCCTCTGTCCCCACTTTTGCTCTGATATGCTCAGGCAGTCCCTACACTTCCCTGTACCACCTTTCCACTCTTATGAGGATGTACTGCTAAGAGCTGGGCTTTTTCTGGGTATTTCACTAGACCCCCTTTATTCCTGCCGCCACCACAGATACTATTTATCTGAATACTTAACCCTAATGTAGCCAAGAATGAGGCATGTGGTGTAATGAAACTAATTGGCTAAGCATAAATAAAAAGGTTTCAACATGACTTGCGTACATAAACATACGGCTTCAGTTTTCTTGCATTTACAAGAATGGCTGTTATAAGGTGGTTCCTATACAGTTAGCCTGCAACTTGTGTGCATTCAGCTTTTCACGCGTGGTAAAATTAAAGGGGAAAAAATGGAAAGAGGGCAGGGCTAGAAGGGATGTAAGAAATCCACATCATCCCTCATATACATGGTCTCTCATCAGGGATGTTGCATTAACAGAGAATCTTTGAGGTTCCTTCCAACTCTGTGGTTCTGAAACCTGAAACATGTAAAGTTTTACTAAAGTGTGGAAAAAGTACATTTTACTTGCCTTTAGAATAGGTCCACCTTGTGTACTTTCATATGTCACTGACTTGTATGTCTTTCTGAGATAAATGTGAGACTATTAGTGCCTACTGTAATTTAAACCTGATACCATTTATTATGTGATTAACTAAATGGTAGCTTATGTGTATTTATGTAGCTATAAAGCACACATGCTAGCATAGAAATCAAGAGGAACAAGCAGGAGACAAGGAGAGCGAAATAATACCAAATCAAAATGAAAGGTGACTAGGGATTATACTCCATTGCTCTTGTTAATTAAACTCAGAATTTTTACTCGATGGCTTTCTTGTAGATCCAAGCAGGTTTCAAGATAGTTGGAGACTTTCTGATGGTTTTGTAGCTGCAGAAGCTAAAGTTATATTACCTCACCGAGCCAGATCAAGGTATTGTGTTATCAAAAGCATTAGTGCCATTTCTGCCTGCTTCATTTAGATAATATGAAAGAGAACATGAAGTTGATCTCAATTTTCTTTTGCACATTTATCTAGGCCTGACCTCATGGACAACTACTTGGCGCTGGTTCTCTCTGCTTTCATTAGAAATGGACTCTTAGAAGTACGTTCAGACTTTCATTTAAATGACAATTAGTTAACTCTATTGTAGTAGGTTCTGGGCAAAGCAGAACAGTGAGATGGTTACAATAGAGTTTCACTTCTTACTTACTCCAGGGTCTAGTTGAAGTAATCACAAGCAGCGATGACCATGTATCCGTCAGAGCAACAATCTTACTTGGGGAACTTTTGCATATGGTAAGGAAGACTTTGTTTCATGTACTGATGGTTAAATTCTTTACTTTGGGAATCTTCCAAGGATGGAAGAAAACAAAATAATTTTAAAAGGAATATTTTACTTAAGGAAGAAGGTATAGTTACCCAAAGAATTCTCTGGTTCCCTGGAAGTGTGTCCTTGCCCCAGTAAAAGAAGCAGTAGGTTATAAAAAGGTCATAGGATCGTAGAATTGTAGAGTTGGAAGATACCCCGAGGGTGATCTAGTCCAACCCCCTTAAATGCAGGAATATCAACTAGATCATACATGACAGATGGCCATCCAACCTTTGCTTAAAAACCTCCAATGAAGGAGAGTCCACGCTTATCATGGGAGTCTGTTCCACTATCAACAAGTTCTTACTGTGAGAAAATTATTTCATCTCCTTTCTTTTAACTCGAATCCATTGGTTTGGGTCCTATCCACCAGAGCAGGAGAAAACAAGCTTGCTCTATCCTCCCATGTGACAGCCCTTTAGATATTTGAAGATGGCTATCATATCTCCTCTGAGTCTCCTCTTTAACAGGCTAAACATACCCAACTCCCTCCACTGTTCCTCTTAAGGCTTGGTTTTCAGACCCTTGATCATTTTGGTTGCCCTCCTCTGCACACGTTTCAGCTTGTCAATATTCTCCTTAAATTGTGTTGCCTAGAACTGGACACAGTACTCCAGCTGTGATCTGACCAAGGCAGAATAGAGTGGTTCTGTGACTTTTCTTGATGGGAACACTATACTTCTGTTGTTGCAACCTAGAATAACATTAGCTTCTTTTGCTGCTGCATCACACTGTTGACTCGTGTGAAGCTTGTAGTCTACTAAAACCGCTAGATCCTTTTCACATGTACTACTAGCAATCCAGGTGTTCCCCATCTTAAATTTGTGCAGCTGGATCTTTCACTTCCTTCCTGCTGCTATGATTCAAAATCCTGCTGCCTTGCTGAGAACTACCAGAAGGACTAAGGACTGTGTCAAAATAAAAAAAATCCTTCCAGTAGCACCTTTAAGACCAACTAAGTTAGTTCTTGGTATGAGCTTTCGTGTGCAAGCACACTTCTTCAGATACACTGAAACAGAAGTTGCCAGATCCTTCTATATAGTGAGAAGGTGGGGAGGGGTATTATTCTTTGGCGTAAGGTTTGGCCTGTTAAATGGACATAAATCTGACATCAAGAATCACAAAACAGAGAAACCAGTAGGAGAACACTTCAATCTCCCAGGACATTCTATACAAGATCTCAAAGTAGCTGTTTTACTACAAAGGAATTTCAGAAATAGACTGGAAAGAGAAGCTGCTGAATTGCAACTCATTACCAAACTTAAAACCATGGAGAGACCTGGTTTGAACAAAGACATTGGATTCTTATCCCATTATACATGACTAAGCCATTTCTCACCTTCTCACCCCTTGCCTTTTCCTGTAAGACCTATTACAGTCGTTAAGAGTCGTCAGCAGGCTCATCTCAGCTATCTGCCAATCTCCCATTCCCACCACCCTTCTGAGTAATACCCCTCCCCACCTTCTCACTATATAGAAGGATCTGGCAACTTCTGTTTCAGTGTATCTGAAGAAGTGTGCTTGCACACGAAAGCTCATACCAAGAACTAACTTAGTTGGTCTTAAAGGTGCTACTGGAAGGATTTTTTTTATTTTGACTATGGCAGACCAACACGGCTACCTATCTGTAATAAGGACTGTGTGTAAGCATGGCTCCTGCCCAGTCAAGTTTCCTGTAGACTTGTCTCAGCTATGGAAACTCGGCTAGTTCACTGATGGATCCACGCTTTCTTCAGTGCATTACCGACCATCCCTGGATGGCTATTTAATGCTGGCTCAAGAGAACACAGTCCGCTCTCATATTAGTTTACAAGCTCCATCTTCATCATTCATTATTTCTGTAGGTTGTTAATTTTGTACTTTTAGAATTAAGAGCCCCAGCTATAAAAGTCATTCTCCAGAGAAGCAGCTGAGTTAGTCTTTTGCAGAAAAAGCAAGACTCTAAAGATTAATATTTCTTATAGCATAAGCTATAATAAATAGCTTACATTCAACTTCATTAGACACATGAATCCGCTGCTTGTTGGCTCCTTTAATGCGGTTTGCTAACTGATAATATCTCAAGGAAGTGGGTTTTCCAAGAGAATTGTTAGAAATCTTTTCTAAGCCTGCAACATATACTAGCAGTTAGCAAATGCCTTTTCTACAGTTGTCAAATTTAATTGTTTGGAACAAACTTAGTTGGTCTCTAAGGTGCTACTGATCAATTTAAAAAAATAAATTATGTCAAATTCAGTATTTACTTAAAAAAAAAGAAATCTGCTTTAGCTGAATTGTATCTGAAGTGGAAAGAAAAGGGGAAAGCGATTTTCTTTTGGCAGAGTTCTGTTTGTATACTGTTCAAGTTAAATAGGTTTTCATTGGGTGGGACCTGGACTATATCTGAAAATGAAAATCTGTGACGTTTCTTCTCTTTTTCAGGCAAACACCATTCTTCCTCATTGTCATAGCCATCACTTACACTGCTTACCAACTTTAATGAACATGGCAGCTTCTTTTGACATCGCAAAGGAGAAGAGACAGTAAGCATACATTTTAGTAACCTGCTGAAGTTACCCTAAATTGGCATATCCAATTCAGTATAGCTGCACTTCTTCTTACGACTTATCTAAATGGGTGGCTTTAGTGATTTTATATATTTGAAATTAGAAGCCAGAGCAGTGGGCATGAATACAGAGCAGTGGGCATGATAGTAAAAACATTTATTAATGGGTACCATGTCTGAAAGGCTTTCAAGATAAAAAAAACCCAGCAGAAACAGGGCGAAGAGCAGGAAGAAACAAAAGCCATGAAAACAAGGACACAAGTTTCTCTTCTTCTTTTGGCTAATAAACTAAGCTATCTAATATGTACATCGTATGTACACAAAGTCCACCTTCCATACAGTGGGGAAATTAAGAATTTTTCTTCACCCTGTATTACAGATAATTAATCTCATTGACCTAGTTTACATGTAATGCAAAGCCAAGCCATTTAGGTTCCTGGATTGAAGATTGCAGCCACTTGACCTCCTCCCCCAGTTTGCTGCTGCTGTGCTACCCAGGGCTAAATCATGGGACTAAGCCATGGTTTGGTGCTCCAGATGAACCACAAGCTATAATCAGGGGTAGTATTAAATTAATTCAAAGTAGGTGCATTGAAAGTAATGGCATGGTCAGTTTAGGTCCATTCATTTCAGTGGGTCTAAGTAAAAGTTAGTTGAGTACAACCCCAGGGTTTGTCCGTGGTTTACTGCTTGTGATACAGGGGAGACAGTCCACAAGCCCACGTTTGGATGTAATGCTTAGGTTGAGAGGAGCACTGCAGCCATAATCTACACTTTGGAATCCTGCACATTTGTTCGTTTGCATTAAGCCATGGTTTAGCTTTGCATGAGGTGCTCTCTGGCCCAGTGCTTGGTGCCCAGTGTTACACGCACAGACTTCTGTCGCGGAGCAGATTTGAGGGGACATACAGGTTGCTGTAAAGGAGAGGAAGGGGAAGTTTTGTTGCACAAGAGCAAGTCCATTCCTTGTGTATGGGCAGTTTTGGATTCGACCTATGGTCTTCCTTACCAAGTGTGTTGACTTAGGCTTGGAAACAAACAAGCAAACTTGACGTTTGTCAGGTTTCCCAGAATCAACATTTAGCAGATATCTAAAGAATTCAGGAATTCAGGCTGCAATGCCTGTATCACTAGAGGAGCTCTACCATTGATTTCCAAATTAGGATTTTATCCAAAATTACTAGCTGACAAATTTACTCAGGGATTTTGCTTCCTGTAAAACCTGAATATTTGTCTTGCCAAAACAGCTCTTGATTAAGACAGATTGTGCTTGTTTAAAATGAAAACAATAAGCACGGCTTTCTAGTTTTCTTGTTCTGAAGTTTTCATTTGTTTTCAAGTGTGTTAATATTTCTGTTTGGACTTTATGTGCAAGTCCTCAGAAACTCAGTACAGTTTATAATATGTTCTGTGAAGCAACATCCTGTACCCGCCAAAATTACAAGCCATTAACAAATTTTATTGGACACACTACACAAAAACCATTCATGCAATGAGTGATTATGCCAGCAGCACTGGTTCAGTAAATTCGTAAGCCCTTTGGTATCCTTATTTCCTTTTAAATATATATATAGAGAGAGAGAGGAAGAATTGTGATTCATAGTGTAAGGGAGGTTTTGATATATTCAAGACTATTTAATCTGGTGTTTTTTATCATCTTTACCACTCATTTACATCTTCATAAGTTTTTCCCATTTAAATATACGTACTGAGAAAATACCTATTAGGAATCTATTGCAGTGTTCATGTAATTGATTTAAATGTTTCCCCAGTTGACCCCATTTAAAAAAAAACCTTTTCTTCATCAATACAAAAAAGAACTACTGCCATTTGACATGGTTACATAAAATCACTTTAAACAGTGGCCTAATCAATCTGTACCAAAATATAACTGATTTGGAACAATTGTATAAAGAACAATTGAATGAATAGTTATTCTGACAAGTATCAGGTAACGTCTTGTAAAATACAAATTGCATGAGAAAGCTCATTTTATCACATACCTTGGGGTGTGGGGGTGGAATCCCTAATCTGTAACAGAATGTTCAGAGTGTAATCTGATTTCAGCTGCTTTTCCCTGTTGAAATAAAGGTTGCATCTTGCTCAGATCAGTAGCAAACCTCTCAGTGGTTTTCATGGTTCTAAGTTGTGATGGGACGATGAGCTGCTTGTGTGTAAAATCCTAGTCCCTCAGAGTTTGGTCAAGTTTGCAAACCTCTGTCTGTAACGGAGCCCCTTAAACATGGCTCCGTCAGTCGCTGGCAGATTCCGACAGTGGTTGCTTTCGGAATCGCTTCCAACATAAAAGCTCCTTAACGGAAACACGTCTTCTGGACTCTCTGCGTGACAGTTTCCGGCGAGGAGTGGGTGTCCCTACAGGAGGTCCTGAAACCTCCCCACTGTTTTCGCTGGAAGTGTCTCTGAGCCATCCCTCCAGCTCCCTTTCCCTCAGCTCAGCTCCTCTCCCCCTACTGGTTCCCTCTTCAGCTGCTGAGTCTCTCCCAACCTGTGTGAGCCCTTTCACTTCCCTTCCTTCCGATGGCAGTTCCCTGACATCCACCTCCCCTCCAGGGCCCCCTTCATCCCCTCTCGCCCCCTCCTCTACGGGCGGTGAGGAGGCAAAACCCCGGAAGGAACTTCCTTCATCTTCCGATGTCCCGAACACTTCTCTCCACCTGTTGCGGTTCCTGGTCTCGAAGTACTCCTCCTCCTCAGAGTCCATCTCCCCTTCCCCTTCCGATTCCGAGAATCCTTCCAACTCCTCCTCCTCATCGGTGGTCCCAAAGTATTCCCTCCGGAACCTCTCCACAGGCTGAGGTTTCCTTGGGAACCTTTGATGGAACGTTTCTATCAATACCTCGTCATTGATATCTTCTGCCATTACCCAAGTGTTTTCTGACTCTGGTTCTCCTTCCCACGCTACCAAATACTCCACCTGATCCCCCTTCCATCTGGCGTCGAGGATTTCTGCCACATGGCTGCTGCATTCCCTTTCTTCTATGACCGGTCCCCGAGTGGCCATCCCTTCTCGTCCCCCCTCATACGGTGACAGTAACGACCTGTGAAATACTGGGTGCAGTTTCATGTGGTTGGGTAACCGGAGCCTGAAAGCCACTGGGTTGACCTGTTGAATGACCTCAAAGGGACCCAATCTCCTGGGTCTTAATTTCTTACAACCTCCTTTGAACGGCAACCCTTGGGTTGACAGCCACACCCTATCTCCCACCCTTATGGTTTCACCTTCCCTTCGGTTCTTGTCTGCCTGCCTCTTGTATTCTTCCTTCGCCCTTTCTAAGTTGAGTTGGAGCTGACGATGGATTGCTTCCATTTCTTCTACAAAATGCTCGGCTGCCGGGACACCCCATCTCTCCCCTTCTCCCCCTGGGAAAGCCCTGGGATGACACCCATAATTAGCCAAGAAGGGGCTCATCCCTGTGGACACATTCTCGGCATTGTTGTAGGCAAATTCCGCCAGCGCCAACTTTTCTACCCAGTCATTCTCTCTGTCATTGACATAACACCTCAGGTATTGCTGGAGGACCCCGTTTGCTCTTTCCGACTGCCCGTTGGTTTCAGGGTGCCGGGCAGTCGAAAAGTTGACCTCCACCTGCAGTAAGCTCATGAGCTTCCTCCAGAACCTGGAAGTAAATTGTTTTCCTCGGTCTGAGACCACCCTCAATGGCACCCCGTGCAACCTAAAAATGTGTTCTACAAATAACTTCGCTGTCTCTTCCGCCGTGACTGCATGCGAGCAGGCTACAAAGTGGCACATCTTTGTTAGTAGGTCTACCACCACCATGATGGCTGTTTTCCCCTTGGACTTCGGCAGATCAGTCATAAAATCTATCGACACTGCCTCCCAAGGTCGTTCTGGGGTTGGTAAGGGTTCTAATAGCCCCGCCGGTGCCCGCCTCTCCCCTTTGGCTCGCTGGCATTGCTCACACCCTCTTACATACTCCCGTACATCTTCCCTCACCTTAGGCCACCAAAATTCCCTGGTGACCAACCACATGGTTTTGTGTTGTCCAAAATGCCCCGCCGTGGGGCTGTCGTGCAACTGCTTGAGTACCCTCCCCCTTAAGTCTCCTTCAGGGATATACAGTGCCCCTTTGTAATACAAAGCTCCATTTCTTTCCTCGAAACCCCCTGGTTCCTCTCCCTCACCCCTAAGACCTCTGAGCTTATTCTGGGCGTATTCATCATTCTCTGTTTCCTCTACCAGTTCTCTTTGTCCCACCAATGCCGCCCCACACACCCAGCGGTCCTCTGGAATGACATGTCTCTCTTCGGGTGCCCCCTCCCCCTCCAAATATTCAGGTTTGCGTGAGAGAGCGTCCGCCCTAATGTTCTCTGGGCCTGGCACGTAACAAATCTCAAAGTTAAATTTGGAGAACTCCTGGGCCCATCTCACTTGCCGTTGGTTGAGCACTCGTGCCGTCCTCCAATACTCTAGGTTCTTGTGGTCAGTGCACACTTGCACCTTATGTTGTGCGCCAATTAGCAGGTGCCTCCATCTCCGGAACGCCTCATGAATGGCTAGTAGTTCTCGGTCATACACCGTGTAGTTCCTCTCGGATTTGTTCAGCTTTCGCGAAAAAAAGGCACACGGTCTCCACTCTGACTCCTCCTTCCCTGGCTGCAGAAGCACCGCCCCAATAGCTCTGTCTGATGCGTCAGTTTCCACTCTCATCGGTTTTTGTAAATCCACATGCAGGAGTTGTTGTTCCGAGGCGAAGGCCCTTTTTAGTTCCTCAAATGCTCGCTCCGCCTCCTCAGTCCAAACGAACTTCTTCTTACTGCTGAGACAGTCCGTAATGGGCGCCGTCAGGTGGGCAAAGTTTCGGATGAACTTACGATAGAAGTTCCCAAATCCTAGGAACCTCTGCACATCCTTCCTTGTTTTGGGTGTTTTCCATTCCAGCACCGCCTGGACCTTGCCGGGATCCATGGCCAATCCCTTGTCTGACAGGCGATACCCCAGGAATTCCACCTCCTTGGTATGAAACTGACACTTCTCCAGTTTCACCCACAGCTGGTTGGCTTGCAGCCTGCTCAACACTTCTCTGACGTCTCTCACATGCTGCTCCTCATTCTCAGAATACACCAACACGTCGTCTAAGAAGGCCACACAATTCTTGTAAAGCAAAGGCCCCAGGACGTGGTTCATAAACGATTGAAAGCACGCGGAGCCTCCTTGTAGGCCGAAGGGCATAACTAAATATTCAAATGCCCCCAAAGGGGTGAACATGGTGGTTTTCCATTCATCCCCCTTCCTTATTCGTATCAGGTTGTACGCCCCCCTTAGGTCCAGTTTAGTAAAAATCTTTCCCTTCCTGACCCTTGTCAAAATGTCGTCAATCCTGGGCATAGGGAAAGCCACTGGTTCTGACACTGCATTTAAGGCCCTGAAGTCACACACAAGCCTCGGCTTGTTCGTGTTTTTTTTATCCACAAAAAACACTGGGCTGCCCCCCACCGCCCTGGACTCTCTGATGAACCCTCTCTTCAGGTTCTTGTCAATGAACTCTCTTAGCTCCTGCATCTCTCTGTCTGACATGGCGTACAGCTTGCCTACAGGGAGCTGTGCCCCAGGGAGTAAATTGATTTGACAGTCAAAGGGTCTATGCGGGGGTAGTTGGTCAGCTTCCCTTTCGCTGAAGACGTCGCGGAGATCTGCGTATTGTCGTGGTACCTTCACGTTCTCCGTTACTTCAGTCCCTGCTAGGGTGGCTTGGGCCCCTGCCAAACCCTTTCCCTCTTTGCAGTGTTCTAAGCAATGTGCTGAACCAAAAGAAACCACTCTCTGATGCCAGCCCACCAGCGGATCATGTAACGCTAGCCAGCTCATCCCCAATATAATGGGAGCTCCTCCCAAGGTGGCCACATTAAACGCTATCAGTTCGGTGTGCCTTGCCACCTTCATTATCATTGGGACGGTCTGCAAGCTGACTTCTCCTCCCAACAGCTCCCTGCCATCGATCGTGGTCACCTGCAGGGGGTTGCTTAAAGGGATCGTCTGTATCTGGTGTTCAGCTGCAAACTCTTTGCTCATGAAATTGCAGGAGCTGCCTGAGTCCAACAGCGCCTTTATCTTTAGAGGGTGTCCGTTTGGCAGCTCTAGCGCCACTTCTATCACTAGGGCGGGTTTAGGAGGTTCTGGCGTGGGCACTTTCACTGCTCTTTGGCCTGGCTGCTGTGCCCCGACGGTGGCAGCCAGGCGTTGGCTTTTACTTGCTTCGGTATTTCTTCCTCTCTTCCCTCCACAGCTCCTACCATCCCTTGCCATTCCTTCCTCTGGGGGCAGACTCTGGCAAAGTGACCTGGCTGTTGGCAGAGATAGCATTTCCGGGCGCCTTTTCCCTCCTTCTTTCCCCCCTTACTGGGCTTTGAAACTGCGCGCGCGCGCGCTGTTCCGATTTCCATCGGCTCTGCCGGCGGGAAAGTTGGCTCTGGAATGTCTGGAATGCGGAACTCCTTCCAACGTTCCCCCTTCCCTTCCCGCCTCTCCAATGCTCTCGCCTCCTGGCGCGCTCCTATGGTCAGCGCTGATTTGGTCAGCTGGTCCATAGACTCCGCCCTGGGCGCCCGGGAAAGTTCGTCTTTCACAGCCGAAGAAAGCCCTTCTTCAAAGAGCATTTGAATGGGTTCCGCCGATAGATCCCACCCCAATTTATGGATCAACATGGTGAACTCAGTCCAGTACTCACGGACAGATCGGCTCCCCTGTTTGCAAGCCATTAACTGTCTGCGGACCACTCCCTGTTCAATATCGCTGGAAAACATCAGATCCATGGCGCGAAAGAACTTCATCGTGTCCTTTAGGACGTCACTATTCGCTGCCATCAGGGGTCTAACCCAGTCTCTCGCCCCCTTTTCAAGATGCCCAATCACGAAAGCCACTCGTGATTCCTCGTCAGGGAATTCATCAAACTGCAGATTGAGGGCATATTGCATCTCTGTCCGAAAGCCATGATAGTCTTTGGGCTCCCCCCCAAACTTCTGCACCAATCCTGGTACCTTTCTGACGAGCTGGGTGTCTTTCCCCTTTTTGTCTGCATCCTGAGCCCTCCTCTCCTCAAGCCTCGCCGTCTGCAGCGCTAGCTGGACCTCCAACACCCGGTACCTTTCTTCCAGGCTTGGACCCGCTCCAGCTCCTGCTTCTCCGGTTCCGGCTGGGTTGCTCATGATGCCTTCTCCTGCACAAGCTGCTCACGAAGACTGTCGGAATGCTGTGATGGGACGATGAGCTGCTTGTGTGTAAAATCCTAGTCCCTCAGAGTTTGGTCAAGTTTGCAAACCTCTGTCTGTAACGGAGCCCCTTAAACATGGCTCCGTCAGTCGCTGGCAGATTCCGACAGTGGTTGCTTTCGGAATCGCTTCCAACATAAAAGCTCCTTAACGGAAACACGTCTTCTGGACTCTCTGCGTGACAGTTTCCGGCGAGGAGTGGGTGTCCCTACAGGAGGTCCTGAAACCTCCCCACTGTTTTCGCTGGAAGTGTCTCTGAGCCATCCCTCCAGCTCCCTTTCCCTCAGCTCAGCTCCTCTCCCCCTACTGGTTCCCTCTTCAGCTGCTGAGTCTCTCCCAACCTGTGTGAGCCCTTTCACTTCCCTTCCTTCCGATGGCAGTTCCCTGACATAAGTTATCTCTAGTCAGGTTCAAATTCTAAATTTTCCCTCTTTTTAAAGCCTGTGATCATGAACCCAGAAATGGAGTGATTACGCTTTAATGAATGAGTTGCGGCTTGCTCCAGAATGCCTGTGATAAACTTTTACAGTAGCCGTTTAAGTAGTCAAGTGGAAGGAACAAATTTAGGCTTAGTTTATATCTGCCTCAGATTAGTTTCTGTAAAAGGTCATCCTTCCATGTTTGAGGCTTGGTCATGCAACTAGGAGCATACTGGCTCCTGGATGCCTCTCCACCATTCTCCCTAGAGCTGTGACAGGCAGGTACAAAGTGGGTCAGGGCTGTGTTGTTCAGGCCATTGTTAGACTTTGAAGCCATCTTCTAGTGCAAAGATCCCTGGGAAATGCAGTTTGACTATATTTCACATGCTTTCAGATCCTTACTAAAGGCAGTAATCTTATAGAAAATTTTGACTGTCAACTTTCCCCCTTGGTAGACGGGCCAGCGCTGCACTAAATTGTCTAAAACGCTTTCATGAAATGAAGAAACGAGGACCGAAACCTTATAGCCTTCATCTAGATCACATTGTTCAGAAAGCCATGTCAACACATCAGCGAAGGGATCAGTATCGTGTGCAGAAAGACATCTTTATTCTAAAGGTAGCTATTTTACTTCAATGTCTGTGATTTTCCTTATTATTTTTGTAAACAGCAAATAATCTTTATTGATTTAAGCTGCATTTCCAAAATAAGAGTTGCTAGGAATTACGAGTTTAAATGAAAACCTTTCATGGGGGGATAGGGTGGGGAAACTGTTGCACTAGAAATCTGACATGGCTTCTGAGTGCAGAGAGAGAGAAAATGTGGGCATACATTTTGGTGGTGGTCTGTCTACAGTTCAGTATATTTTAATAATCTGCAAACTTGTATATTACTTTCTAATGTCGATGCAAGTGTTGCAGAAGTTTGAACTTTGATTTCTCTTCTTCCTTCTGCTATTCAAGGATACTGATGAAGCACTGTTAATTAATCTAAGAGACAGCCAAGTTCTTCATCACAAAGAGAATCTTGAGTGGAATTGGAATCTGATAGGGACCATACTAAAGGTAAGCCGTTAAATGGCTCCCTAATTAACGTCTGAGGATTAAATTGAAATGAAAGGAAGTGGCATACAAGTCTTACAAAACTCTCTTATCTATTTTGCAGTGGCCAAATATCAGTGTAAAGTTCAACAAAGATGAACAGTGGAACAGGTATTCATATTTACTAAAGGGGGGCAGTTCCGTTCTGCCTTGGCAGCTTACTTTTCCTCCTACAACTGCTTCTGGGGGTTCTTGACACTTATAAATTGTGGGGTACATTGTCTGTACAGTCGTACCTTGGAAGTCGAACAGAATCTGTTCTGGAAGTCCGTTCAACTTCCAAAACGTTCGGAAACCAAAGCGTGGCTTCTGAGCCTGCAGCCAATTGGAAACCGCAGAACCCGTGTCAGATTTTCGGGTTCCAAAAGAAAGTTCCAGGTTTCGATTGTTTGGGGGCCAATTTGTTTTGGAGCCAAGGCGTTTGAGATCCAAGGTACGACTGTACTTGAAGACTAGGACCCTCAGTCTCCTAGGTCTTAATCCGACACTCTAACCACTACATCACACTGGCTTCTATTTGCTGTGTGTGTTTTTTCAAAGGTGAAATCATTCATTATTTGCTTTATGTTTTTTACCATCACTTGCTAAGAAATGTGACACATTTCCTGAAAAGGTGCTTACATTTCTGTCTTTTCCCCAGTTACAGTTTTGAATAACCTGGCCTTTGTGTGTTATGAATTAGAAAAGGAAATTCACTGAATTGAATTAACTCTTGGGGAAAAAGGACAGGGATGCTGATCTCGAGTTTCCCCTGCCTAATTGAGTAAGATGGATGGTTACAAGGAATATGACCTTTCTCCTGATGGCACCCTATTTACTGACTGCCTCAGCAAGAGTTGCTTCCCTGACACCAGTGTTTTTCTTTTAAGCACCAGGTCAAGACCCTCCTTGTTTTCATAGGTTTTAAAAAATTGTACTGGGTACATCTCTCTGGTGCATTACATCTTTGGACCAAGTTTCCCAGTTACTGGTTTTATATTGGTTTTAGCTTCTGTGCATGAGCTGATTTTAGATTTGGCTACTGGAATTTTTATAATTGCTTTTAAAGTTTTATTGTGCAAAGTTTTGAATTGTAGCTATATATTTTTAATGTTTCCATATATTGCACATAGAACTTAGTTAAATGGTAGCGTGCAAATAGAATGAATGAGCAAATAAATTAATAAATGCATATTGCTTGGGTTTTTTTGTATTAGGAAACTAATCTGCTCTTCCATCAGCAAGCCAGTACAATCACAAGCAATACATAAGCTAGCAGCAGGGAGCAGGCAGGCTAGTATGGGAAGAGAATGTACTGACTTCACTATGACCCTGTAATAGCATTTGCATTTAAGTACAGGTGCTAACATTTGAAAACATAAAGCCTCTTCGCCATCTCGTAGATAAAACAGTGTGGTATACACATTTGCCTGAAGCTTGCAACAAACTTTTCAGCACCTCATATGTCTGTTTAATGTTAGATTTATACGGCGACTGATGTATTTTTACAAGCCCAGCAGCAAATTGTATGCCAACCTAGATCTGGATTACGCAAAGGCCAAACAGCTCACAGTTGTAGGTTGCCAGTTAACTGAGTATCTCCTTGAATCTGAAGAGGTAAGATTCATTTTGTTTAGCTCTACGTAACAACTAGCAGCTTCCTGTATTGTTGGCATTACGTTTTGACAAGGTTATTACCTTTATTGCATATTCCAAAAAATACTAGAAGATTCATTAGACCAGGTTTGCCAGGTCTAAAGGAAGTGCAATTGGAACATTTGATTCAGGCTGGGAAATATGAGTATTTGCTGGTCAAAATCTTAGAAGAGGAATGGAGTTTATAAAAATGTATGGCTTATCCCGTTGATATATAAAGTTGGGGGTGGGGGAATGTAGCTCATTAGTAAGAGCCCTAAACTGTAGCAATTCATTAATAAAATAAAAATGGCTTGATATCCCTGGAGTTCTTCATAGTCTTTACCCTGCTCCGTAACCTTGCACCGCAGGACATCACTAGGTAAGCCGTATTTAATGGGGGTCTAGTTACCGTCATCCTGATTGGCCAGTGAATCGCTAATTTTAAGCAACTCAGTTAACAAAGCAGCAGATCTCTCAGTTTTATGGGAGGAGAGATCTAGCTGGTTACCAAGTCACTTCTCAGCCAGCTCCCAAGCTCTGCCTATCCTAGCTGCCTAAACTCTAGAGCAGGTATGTCGAACCGGTCGATCGCCGGTTCCCCCCAAAAACCTCAACAACTTTGGTCAACCCAATGGTAGATCACTGCCAGTTTTTTTCTAGTGGGAGTAGATCGCAGTCTCTTGGGTGTTGGACATGCCTGCTCTAGAGGATGAACAGATGCCTTTGGTTCAGAACACACCAGATAATTAAGTTTATTATTCAGAACACACAAGTGTATCCAACAGTGTCGTTCAGCTGATTGTCAAGCTTAACATTAGCAGAGTGGTAGGGGAAGCAATTTGCAATTTCCAACAATTCCTTTTCCACCTGCAGATCCCTGTGCCCCCTAAATCTGCTCTGAAGGGTCTCCCAGTTCTCTGGAGCAGATTTATGAGTGGTGCAAGTGTCTACAGGTTGGAGAGGGAATTGCCAAAAATTGCTTCCCTCTTCATTTCACTGAAGGAAGCCTTATCAGCTGAACAACACCTCTGGAAACAAAGCATAGAAGATAAAATTGCATCCCATTAAATAAACAAAGAAAAATGGTGGTTATAGATCCTGAGACTTGCCCTAGCTGGAATAATAGACACCTGATTCATCCCTTATGCACTGTCGGAGATCCATTATAAGAGGCAGTAGTGGATTCAGGAATCAAAGTCTCCTCTACATTCCTTTGTCTACAAACCAAAGCAGCATGGACTCTAGGAAGCATAATTAGTTAATTGTAGATGAAGACCACTTAATGAAAAATCTAGCTTTCATATTTGTAGAGTTTTGCCTATGAAATTTACACGTTGGCCTGATAGGCTTCAGGATACTGGGAGGGGATGATGCAGAGGTCAAATCAACATGCCCTTTTGCCCCTCAGGAAGGAAGACAGGAAGGAAAGAAGGAAGGAAGGCAGGTGCAACAAAAGGTAGATACAGACTTAAAATTATCTCAACTTTCTGTAGCCTAATGCCTTGCATTCCTAATTCTCTGTGACACATAAGGGGTAACAACTTAAAGGTGTTCGTCCTAGTCTATTTTCTTCTTTTGTTTTTGTTTGACAAAATTCAGAAGCTGGTGGAAGAGGGAAAGGACCAGAAGGTGTTATGTTCACTTTTGTAAAAACCTGTTCTTGAGCTGCTTCACTCGTCACCTGCCACTGTTAAGCGCTCACAAAACCTGGGACTGCCTGAGGCTTATTTACTGTACTCTTGTGACAGCTATAATCCCCACAGGAATTGACTTTTCAGCTTGTGACAAGATCACCTGAGGGCAGTATCACCACAGATTCTCCCCACATTTTAAAGTTTACACATGTTGCAGCGTTTTCACAATGAAGGGTTTTCTTCTGGTTTTAATTTATCGGGTGCTTTTCGGTTTGATGGTTGCCTTCTTTCTCTTGAGCCCAAAGAAATGTAAATGGGTGTCTTTTTTCAATGAGGCAGGGAAATGCTGCCAAAGGAACTGAAGTTTTTTCCTTTCTCTTTGAAGCAGGATGGACATGGTTACCTCGAAGAGTTAGTGAAAGATATTGTACACTGGCTCAATTCTTCTTCTGGACTGAAACCAGAACGCAGCCTCCAGAACAATGGGTTACTTAACACTCTTAGTCAGCACTACTTCTTGTTTTTTGGTACGCTCTCCTGTCAACCCCACGGAGTGAAAATGCTTGAAAAGTGTAACGTATTTCAGTGGTAAGCATTATCTTCAGTTATAAGAATCTTTTGAACTACTCAGATCCTGGAAGTTTTAAAACGAATTCTTTCACTGTTCTTTAAATTTCTGTATAACTAGACATGGTTAATTGACCCTAACTTTTACATTTTTTGTAAAAAGATAAATAGATTACCAAAGGAACTAGGTTGCATATACTGTTAAAAGTTGAATGAGCTCATCCAAACCATCTATATTTCATCTACATTATTAAGAATAGTAAAGGTAAAGGTACCCCTGCCTGTATGGGCCAGTCTTGCCGGACTCTAGGGTTGTGCGCTCATCTCACTCTATAGGCCGGGAGCCAGCGCTGTCCGCAGACACTTCCGGATCACGTGGCCAGTGTGACAAGCTGCATCTGGCGAGCCAGCGCAGCACACGGAACGCCGTTTACCTTCCCGCTGGTAAGCGGTCCCTATTTATCTACTTGCACCCGGAGGTGCTTTCGAACTGCTAGGTTGGCAGGCACTGGGACCGAACGACAGGAGCGCACCCCGCCGCGGGGATTCGAACCACCGACCATACGATCGGCAAGTCCTAGGCGCTGAGGTTTTACCCACAACGCCACCCGCGTCACCCATTAAGAATAGTACTAGATTCAAAAGTGTGCAATTAGATTTTATGAAAGTACATTTTAAAAAGAAAATATGCAAAACATTCCCCCAAGTCTGTATTTGTTTATAAAGTTTTTAACTAATCTATAGACCAAGCATGCTTTCATTTTTCAGGAAAAAGAAAGCTTTCAATGCTGAAAGCTGGAGAAAACTCTCCAGCTTCCATTCAATAGAAATAATTTATATCCTATTTGACTACATGGGATTTTAGGGTAACTTAGCAGGGGGACGCAGGTGGTGCTGTGGTCTAAACCACTGAGCCTCTTGGGCTTGCCGATCAGAAGGTCAGTGGTTCGAATCCCCGCTACGGGGTGAGCTCCCATTCCTCGGTCCCAGCTCCTGTCAACCTAGCAGTTTGAAAGCACGACCAAAAAGCGCAAGTAGATAAATAGGTGGTGGGAAGGTAAATGGCATTCCTGTGCACTGCTCTGGTTTCGGTGCTTCGTTGCGCCAGAAGCGGTTTAGTTATGCTGGCCACATGACCCGGAAAAACTCTGCAGACAAATGCCGGCTCCCTCAGCCTGTAAAGCAAGATGAGCATTGCAACCCCAGAGTCATCTGCAACTGGACTTAACTGTCAGGGGTCCTTTACCTTTACCTTTTTTAGCAGGGGGAAGAAATATTCCTGGCCTGAAGAACTTAGTTTAAAATTTGATAGTGGAGAAAGGCAACCAAAGAAGGAAAAATGGAGGGACTTTTAAAGTTAGTCCAATTCTCATACAGATTTACAATTAATGTTTTCATCTTTTTCCAGTCTTCTTAATCTTTGCTCCTTGAAGAACCAGGATCACTTACTCAAACTGACTGTTTCTAGTTTGGACTACAGTAGAGATGGATTAGCAAGAGTCATTCTTTCCAAAATCCTAACTGCATCTACAGATGTAAGTGACAACTCCTCTAAATGCCTACATTCTGAAGATTATATTTAATGGATGTTTTCACAGGGTGGTGTTACGGATAGAACGTTGGCCTAGGGAGACCTAGGTGTAAATACGTTTTTGATCTCAGCCCTGAGCTTGTAACTTTGGATCAGTCGCTTTCTCTCAGCCTCAGTATAATCTCAAGGCAGTATATCATTTGCATTTAATTTTAATGGCTTGTTAAATGAATGGCTCTAGGTGTTCTGCATCAATATATGTGAGCTAAAAGTAGGGAGAGGTATAGGTGCAGCCGCACCACCTTGACCTTCTTGTGTTAAGCGGTAGGGTCTGAACATGCTTAAAAGCCTCCTTCAGAATTTTCCGCTCACTATGAGAAGATTTTAAGTGGAACCTGCGCTCTCATTGATGTTGGTGTGCTTGTGTGTATACCCCTGACCACTTCCCACACTGTATATGTTCAAGCTGAGTGCTTGGAGAGAGAGCATGGATCTGGCTTTCTGTGTGCAAAATCTACTTTTCTCTACTGTATTTCCCGTGCCGTTGATTTGCTTGTTTACTTGCTTCGTAGAGCTGTAGGCTATATGCCACAAAACACTTACGAGTACTGCTGAGAGCCAACGTAGAGTTCTTCAGCAACTGGGGAATCGAGTTACTGGTCACCCAGCTCCATGACAAGAATAAAGCCATTTCTTCTGAAGCACTTGATATCCTCGATGAGGCATGTGAAGACAAGGTGAGAATCCTGCCGTCCATTCTCAAGTTACCATGAATGAATACTGTTGTGTATCAGTTTATTGAGAAGCACGTCATACTTCTCATGCAATGGTCTTAGGCCTGGGTGATATATCAACCAAGACCGGTCCATGATGTCGGCTTTACTCAGCGGTATATCACTGGTGAAACCGCCACTGCTCCTGAGTCCCTCTGCTAGCGACTTCCTCCAGCGGGTATTGCTTGTTCCTCCCTCTGCATCTTTTAACTGCTCAGCTGAGGAGTGTGTGGTTGTTGCTCCCCTCCGAGCAGTTAAAGGATCCCCCAGCTCAGCCCTGGCTCCTGTCTAAGCAGGGAGAGCACTGGGGATGGGGAGGCCTCCCCATTTATTGTATATATTGAAATTTCCTGCTAATTCCTTATTGATGTGAGTGCCAGTGTAACCAAACTGATTTCCTGAGACATAACTGCCCTCCCTCTCCCTGGCTCTCTCTTTTAGGCAAATCTTCATGCTCTTATTCAGATGAAACCAGCGTTGTCTCATCTTGGAGACAAGGGCTTGCTTCTGCTCTTAAGGTAAACACTAAATATGTTACTTCATATGAGAACAAACCAAATTAACTTGCATTTTTGTAATCGGTGAACATGTTTATAAATGGTATATGATGGTACTTTTTCAGGTTCCTGTCAATCCCAAAAGGGTTTTCCTATCTAAATGAACGAGGCTATGTGACAAAACAAATGGAGAAATGGCAGAAGGTACTTTTAAACAAATCCAAATCTCTCTGTGAAATTGATAACTTGAAATACATCTCTCCTTGTTATGCTGAGACTTTGCTTGGCTAAAGCCAGCCCTTTAGACTTCCCTAGAATGAATGTGCTAGCCACATCCAATCATGGTCCAGTTGTGTTTCTTCATTCAGAAGGTGAGATAGAGCCTCTTGCATTGCTTTCAGGTCTGTGGACCTGATGGGTTTTTAAGGGTTCCTGAATTTAGGCATAGTGCTCAGCTTCATTGCATCTGACTGCTTTTGTTGGGCCCATTATGTATGAACTACTGGCATATGAGAACTGAAAAGTGAGGTTTACAAGCTTGATCAAGAACCGATTTTCCCACTGGAATTAGATTCTCTTTGGATAACTTTTGTCCAAACTGTACTTTACTCTGTACTCTGTATCTAGGAGGAAACAGCTCCCAGGGAGTTTAAGTTAAGAAGTTGCAGGAAGGAGGATTCCAGGTGTATATTTGAAGATAAGCACTTGGGATGCTTTAGAGGAAAAGGACACGGGGTAGATTTACAGAGAAAAAGCAGCAGGGAGGAATGGCTAATCTTTGCCCAGAAGAGAAATGCCCAAACCAGTTTGCTCTCACCCAGAGCTGCCTTTGGTTAGAAAATGTGGCTGTTGGAAATGATTCAACATAACATGTATTTTCACCTTTTTTGAAAAAAGGCTATTTGGGCCAAAATTTGAAGAGGAGAATAAATCCTTTGGCAACATATGAAATGACACTTGAATGTATTTACTTACTAAATGGGGCAGAGATCTGCTCCATCATGGAAGAGAACTGTACAGAAGTGCTATGGAGAGGAAATTCACAAGTTAGAAACAATTTCCCCATTTATATCAGACAGGTTACTCTGTAAAAATGAGAGACAGAGAATGTTCTAGGGATAATAAGGGTTTCAGCCATTTCCCAGCCTTGCCAACCGTTATTCTAGAACAAAAGGCTCTGCATCGTGAATTAATTAATTTATTGCAAAGTGTTTAGACAGCTAAACATCAGAATATCCAAGATCATAAAACAACATCATGAAACAACCAAACATATAAAAGCATAGTAAAACTTCAAACATATTTAAAATGCTATTAATGGACAAATTAACAATAATACAAAACTAGTAAAGATCAGGTGAAGAAAAATGTTTTTTTGTATATACCAAAAGCCCACAGTTGAAGGAGGAAGGGAATTCCAGAGAGCTGGTGCCACAACACTAAAGGCCCTGTTCTATGTAGCCGAGCCACCAGGCATGTAAATAAATATTTTCATTCCAAAATAGCTTTTGCCTTTTTAATCAAACGTTTGACTTCAAAAACCTGCAGTGGTTCCCTTGGAACTATGAAAATAAGGAGGTTTTTCTCATTTGGATCACAATGTCGCATAGTACAGTATTATGAATACAAAAATCTGCTGGAGATTTCTCTCTCTCTCATGAGCTCTGTATCCCATCATCTTAGGAGTACAACTTAAAGTATGTCGATTTGATAGAAGAGCAACTCAATGAAGCACTTACCACATACCGCAAACCTGTTGATGGCGATAACTATGTTCGCCGGAGCAACCAAAGGTAAGCTAAGTTGCAAATGATCTTGATTGGTTTGCTAAAGCAATTGCTACATATGAGATGACTGTGTGACTGGTTTTTGAAACAGCCATAAGGAATGAAAATTGAAATACTTTATTGTCACTTGTACAACTTGTATACAGTGAGATTACACGAGCACCCCCACTCAGCTCTCTTAGTCTTAATTCCCCTTGTTTACAGACGCACACCCACCAAACCCGAAAGTCAGTTGGCCTGTTGTTATCTTTTCATTCAGCACCCTAACAGCCCACGTATAGAAGCTGTTCTTGGACTTCCGGGGAGGCGCCTCCGGCAATGGCTGAATTCCTCCGATCGGGAGGAATTTGCTCCGTGAAAAGCAGGGTCTGACCGCCACGGTGAAGACGGAGACCCATAGAAATCACAGGCGGGAGAAGCCTGTGAACCTGGGATTCGGCTGGCACCTTTGCGCCTCCCCTACTCGCGGGGAAACCCTGTTTTGGGGATCCGGAGCGACGTGGGGTGAGCGGCGCGGTGCTTTGAATCAACCGCTTCTTTCACGGAGTGAAGCCGCATTGCTGTTGCCGGAGAGCGCTGACTTTTTCCTGTGGACAATTGGATTTTAAACGACTACCCGTGAGTAGAACGGAGAATTGGATCTTGAAACACTTTAATTTGGCGCTGAAGTGGGAAGGCTCTAAACGGGAAGTCCGCCTCCCGTTTTGTAAATGGATTGAAGCAAAGAAGTTACAAGCTAAAGTCTTTGAAAGCTTTTGATAAAGGATTAAATTCCCACCAGACAAAAATACATAACCCCTCTTGGAAGCAGGAGAAGAGAGGGGAAGTTTTGGATTTAGTGCGCCTGCAGAAGAGAGTCAAAATTAAATTGCCACTGCTCTGAAACCTGGAAAAGGGCTGCCAGATGACGTTCGGGGAACGTTTATTGACAGAACGGATTTGACAGCTAGCTAAAATAAGAAAGGCACTGTTTCCATTGTCCTCTTCTGCGTTTAAAAATGGAGGAAAAAGTAACCGAAAATTGAAACTATTGTTACTTGCTTGAGTCGTGCTTGAAAGAATTGATACAAACAGAGACTGTTTCCCTCTAGAGGGAGCATGTGAAACGGTTACAGGAGTGCAACAGGGAGAGCTCCAGCTGCAAGATAAGATTCTGAAAATTGGAGTCTGACCTTGGATCACTCAAAATGTTGATAGGAGAAGCCATTGTGACTGTATTATACAAGATAAACTACTCGCTGGAACAGCTACATAAAAAGACAGGTGACATGATCTCTAAAATTGACAACTTGGAACAGAACGTGATTAATTTTAATCAAAAAGTGAGTGTCAATACAGAAAAAACTCAGGATTTGGTACAGGAACATACCTTGGTTGGACAAATGGTGGAGGAAAAGGAGAAAGCTGATGATGTGAAAATGGTGGAGAAAAAGGAGAAAGCTGATGATGTGAAACCAAAAGTAGTACAAGCGGGATCCTTAATTTCTCAGAAGCAGATTGAGGATTATAAATTGAGGTCTTTCATTACTGAATCTAGCAAAAGTCAAATTTTGAGGCTAGGATCCCGGCTTGGATTGAAGAAGGAAGGTTGGAAAGAACCCTCTATCCAGGGATTGACTGACTTTTGAGACATGGACCTGGGCTTGGAGGAGCTTGAAGTTTTGGGGGTCGCTAGAATTGGAGGAATCCTGAAATACGTTCTGAAACACTCTATGGACTATACTTTTAACTTCGGAAATTTGGCTGAATTGTCCAGAAGGAACAAAAGTATTGCTAGGCTGGAGTTTTCCCGAGATTTGCTCCTGAGCATCAAAGAATATGAAGAAGACCTGCAGAAGGGACTTGGAAGAGATTTAAGAACTTCGGATATAAGGGCACCAGGTTGATGGATTATATGGAACTGACGGAAAGGACTGGCAGAATCCGAAGCCAGGGAGAGGAGATAGTGGAAGATTAATGGAAAATTTAAAGTGTTTATTTAGAAATTTTGTTAAAGTAATGATTGTCAGAAAAATGGTGGAATGATATTTTATGGATCTAGCAGAAATGCTATAAGAAGTTGGGTGTATATAAATAATCAACCGTTAATGGGAAATAAGGTTAAAGAATATGTTATTTATAATATGACAGAAAATAGAGAAAGATGGAAAGGATTTGCTGAAACAAGTACTAGAAGCGGGATACAAGAAGGGAGGTGTGAGGAAGTTGAGGAAACAAGGGAATGAAGGACAGAGTATGGAAAAGGAGGGATGTTTTTAAATTGTTTTTGTCTTGCTTTGTTCATGTGTTTAGTTCAATGGGTTTAGGATGGGTTTGTATTGTTTATATATTGTATTGTTTTTCTCTTTCTTTTTTCTTTTTTGTTTTTTCTCTCTTTTTTCTACTTTTTTGTAACTTTTAAAAGCAATAAATATTATTTTTTTTTAAAAAATAGAAGCTGTTCTTTACCCTGTTGGTGCGACTAATCATGCTTCTATATCTTCTGCCCGAGGGCAGGAGATCAAGAAAGTGCCAGCCAGGGTGTGAATCATCCCTGAGAATTTTCCTCACTCTCCAGAGGCAACGTTCTTCGGCTATTTCATCCATCGGATTCACGGGACAGCCCATAATATTTTGTGCTTTATTCACCATCCTCTGTAGGCACTTCCTATCAGTTGATGTCAAACCAGCGTACCACACCGTGATACAGTATGAAAGGACACTTTCTATTGTTTACTATGCAAACAGACCATTTTTCTTTCTGGCAGATTACAGCGGCCACATGTCTATCTGCCGGTTCACCTCTATGGACAACTGGTACACCACAAAACAGGCTGCCATTTGTTGGAAGCTCAGGTGAGGAAATTTAATATACCTGATTCAAAATCAAGGTAACATTAAATACATTGCAGCCTTCTTGGAATTGGTCCCCGCCTGCAATTTGTTTGGATGTTACTGGTTCAGGGTTGTGTGGCATATACAACCTCATTGGGAAATTTGGCTTGGGTTTTTTTCTATTTAGACTGCAGAAGAGGAATGCATCCTTGTTCTATAAACTAAGCTTGCTTTGGCTAGGGATTAAATTTTCTCTCTTAGGTGGAGCACAGAGAAGACTCTTTCACTGATGGGAATAGTGAGTGAGATATGTATAGACTTTGCTTGCAGAACAGAAAGCAAGGGTTGTAGCCAAGGTAGCACTGAGTAAAATGTCCTGCTAGCACAAGGATTTTCACTTGTGCCGCAGGAGTCCCCCTCCCTGCATACCCCCGAAATTTATGCTAGGGGTTCCCCCAAGGTCATGGCTTCAAGTCCTACACTGGGCAAAATATTCCTGCATTTCAGGCAGTTGGACCAGATGAACCTCATGGTCCCTTCCAACTCTACAATTCTGTGATCTATGAACCTTCTAAAGCAGATTGGGGGAGGGCAAGGGGGGCAGGTTTGTTGGGCAAGTGGACTTAGATGCTGCCCCAAGTACGTTTGTGGTAATCCCACGGGAATTGACCCAAAGAATCATGAAAGTGGCCCTTCTGCAGTGGAACTGCTTTGGTCTGCCTGAGGATCCTATTGCCTTTTAGTCTTTCTGCATTTTTAGGCTATGAATATTGACTTCTGGAGTAGGGTGTCAAACACTGGTAGGTGGTGGTATCTTCCTTTACCAGCTGTCGCCTAGCTGCAGCCATTCCATAAGGCTGCAGCAGAGAGAGAGAGAAGGGAGGCAGGGCCACAATATCAGCTGTGCTTGAGAGATCAGAAACTTTTGGCACCTACTTTCCATGAACTGTTTCCAGCTGGAAGGGAATGCGCTTTACAGCACACAACTTGTGCATGGATTTGCTTTTTCCCCTTCCTTTCTTCATTCTGAGATGCTATAGCTAAGGACTAGCTGATTGGTTCTGAAATGTGCAAGATACTGCTGTTCTTCGCTTTATGTGATCCAATTCTGAGCTGTGTCTTCTCAATTTTGAACTGAAAGAAGAAAATAATACTGGCTTATTTTTATAGAAATTGAATTACATGTTTGTGTTTTTAAATATTTCTTCTTGAAATGAAAAAAACAAAAACCTTATTTAATGACCAGAGCTGTTATCATTGTTCTGTATATCTGCCTTTAGTTGTACCATTGGTGCTCTTGTTTAAATGGTTGGTGGTTTTTGAAACATTAGTTTTCAGTGTTTTTTTATATTAAAAAAAATAACTAAACCTATTTGTATTTTGCTCTTAGCATTTATGTAAGTTTGAAAAGCAATTCAGCAGATTTGAAGAATGTTAAGCTTCACATTGAAGCTACTTTGTGATTGATCTTTTTATTCTTTAGAGTATTGTTCCTGACCTGAGTTACACTGTTCGTTCCCCCATGCTGGATAAATGGGAAGGGATTAAGCAGCTGAAGGCAGCTCTCTGGGCTCTGGTTAGTAAAAAAATAAAAATCCACCATGGTGTTTTCTGCATTTCTGCAACCAAAATAACAATAATGGTTCCCCCACAGATCTGCTTTTGATTTTTGGATGTTGCAAATTACAGTGGTACCTCAGGTTACAGACGCTTCAGGTTACAGACTCCGCTAAACCAGAAATAGTACCTCGGGTTAAGAACTTTGCTTCAGGATGAGAACAGAAATCGTGCGGCGGCAGCGGGAGGCCCCATTAGCTAAAGTGGTACCTCAGGTTAAGAACAGTTTCAGGTTAAGAACGGACCTCCGGAACGAATTAAGTTCTTAACCCGAGATACCACTGTAAATGGCCACAGATATAGCAAATAATAACTAAGCACTTAATACACGTTATTTCCCTGAATAATATAGATTTGTCTTGACTACTAATAGGACATTCAGGATTTGATAATCAATTTTCAGTGTTTGAAGCCACTAGTCTTTTTCCTTTTAATCCAAAAGAGATCTCAAAATGTAGAAGGTGAGGTACATGAGGGCATTGCATCTAAAGACAAAAGACTCTGCAATGTGGAAGGGAGCAAATGAACCCAACCCTGTATTTCTAGCCAAATTAACAATCATATTTGTTTGTGTGTGTGTGTGTGTGTGTGAGAGAGAGAGAGAGAGAAGAATATAAAAGATTTAAAGTCATTTCTATGAAGTTGGGAAAGTAGGTAGACTGTAACAAGGTGCTATTAATTTTTTTTAAAGAAAAGGCTTGAATTGGGGTGAAAGAGACTCTGTTGTGTAGGTATAAAGAAATTTATAGCTTATACTGTATACAAAATATCTTAACTTTGTTCATCAAGTTCTAACCAATACTCCTTTGTTATATGACATAGTATCAGCAGTATCAGCCAATAGCAAATTTGATCACAAATTATGTACATTACAGGGTAATATTGGATCTTCAAACTGGGGTCTGAATTTGCTTCAAGAAGAAAATGTCATCCCTGATATATTGGCACTTGCCCAGCATTGTGAAGTTCTATCTATTAGAGGGTAGGTATAACATGGTTTGAAATTGACTTGTAAGGGGTTTATAGGATTTTTATTTTGCCCTGGAGTCTTTAAAATGATTCTATGCCATCTGCTGCTTCATTCTTTAGAAACGGTATATAATTTTCAGATGTAGAAAGGCAGAACCACTCTCTTTATTTTTTAAAAAAATCTTTCTATTAAAATAGCAAGTTGCTACTTATTATGTTATTATATTTCTGTGTGACATTAGTTTTGCAGGCTTATTTATGGGGGTGGGTGGGTGTGTTTTGCAGTCATGATTTGTGGAGCGCACACAGAAGATGGGGACAAAACTTGATGTCTCCTACTGTATTGAGTGATAATAATTTTAAGTAATATAGGCATGTAGTGAATGAAATAACGCTCATATCTGTTACATGCCTAGTTCTACTCTGTACCCCCTTAGAGAATAAGGCTGCAACCTTATCTAGGAATAAGCCTCCTTGAATTAAGTGAGACTTATTTCTGAGTAGACATGTACAAGATTGCACCTCAGAGTTGCAGGCCAGCTTACACAAAGGATTTGTATTTTTCATTTCACATGTATATTGACAGCACAAGTAACAGCACATTTCCTGAGGGGAGGGAAAAGAAGCTGGAGAATTGTTTTGGTGGCCTGAATGTAAAATACATATTTGTTTGAACTGGATTTCTGTTTTATAAACATAGGACGTGTGTCTATGTGCTTGGCCTGATCGCCAAAACAAAACAAGGTTGTGACATTCTGAAGCATCACAACTGGGATGCAGTGAGACACAGTCGTAGGCAGCCTTGGCCAGTCGTCCCCGATGACATGGAGCAACTCTGCAACGAACTCTCCTCTATTCCCAGCACGCTCAGTTTGAACTCTGAATCTACCAGTTCAAGGCACAACAGTGAAAGTGAATCTGCACCGTCAAGTAAGTATGCATAGCAGTGCCAGCACAGTTAGTAAATTCCCTTTGGGGAAAAAGCAGATCATGGGTCTGGCCAGTGAAATCAATAGAATCGTAGAGCTGGAAGGCACCTCAGGGGTCATCCAGTCCAACCATTTGCAATGCAGGAATCTCAACTAAAGCATCCATGATAGATGGCCATCCAACCTCTGCTTTAAAAAGCTCCAAGGAAGGAGAACCCACAACCTTATGAGAGAATCTGTTCCACTGTTGAATAGCTCTTGCTGTTCGAAAGTTCTTCCTGATGTTCAGTTGGAATCTCCTTTTGCCTATCCATTTTGAGAAGGCATTAACTTTCTAATCTGAAGGTATTCTGTATTCTTTACATGAGCCCAATGTATGCTTAATGGATAAAGACGAGGTTTATAGAACGTGGCTGGGTATCTTTTGATAATTTCAGAAATGGTGGGGATGTCCAGAATGTCACTTTGCTGATCAGAGGCACTTTGATTCAGCTAAAAGCTTTCATCAGTGAAAGGAGGGAATTTCCACTTACTCCCCTCCCTACTACACTGTACAGTCCCCCAACCCTTTGGGGCAGATTGCAGCTGCTGGGGGAAGGAGAATTGGCAAAAACCTCACCCTCTATGTCCTGCTGGCAGAAGCCTCTGCTGGGTCTAAGTGTCTTCCGTCAACAGAATGGTAAAGCCCCCTTGGAGATTCTATAAAATCTTTTTTTAGTTTCAGCTTCCAATGCTGTAGAAAATATTACAAATGTAATCATTTTAGATCATGCTTTTATCTGGTGTAAATGAAAAAATAAAACACTGATTTCCTTTGCATAGAATTAGATCCATTTCTTCTCTAGGATGATAGTATAAAAGTGAAGATAAAGACTGGACATGAGAAAATTCTTCCTTGAAAGTTAGAAACTCTGATTTAAGATGGAAAACGGGAAACGTCAAAATATCTATTAGGATGGTTTGAGTATCACATTATATTTAAAGAGCAGGTTCGGGATATGTTGGAGCTAATCAGAAAAGTCAGATGTGGAGAGTAAATACTATCACCAACTAGATAATGTGAAGCAATGTCTTGATATAAGAGAGGCACATTCATTTTAGAAGTGATTTTAGCCTGCGGCTGTTGCTGGACTACAACTCCCATCATCGTCGCCAATGTTGACTAGGACAGGTGGGAGTTGATGTGAACAACACTGACCCCTCAACTACAGTGTGAAATTATATTTCCAAAAGTGTAGTTTGGCTCCTGAAGACCCCTAAATTCCCTAAATTGAGTACCATTGTTTTATTTATTTCTTTTTTAAAAAAGGCCAGGTTCTGTTGATCTTACATATAATGTTTAGTGGCACATAAAAGGATACTAAGCACATCCCCCCCCCCCCCCGTCTAAAATAGCCTTCAGCCATTACAATTAAGAAGTGTACATGCAGTTGGCTTTCATAGACTATGCAGTGACTTTTGAGAGCTAGTTTTAGTTACCAAATATTCATAGACCAAAAATATTTCAACAATGCAAGCTTTTATTTAAATTTCAGGTATGTTTATTTTGGAAGATGACAGGGTTGGCAGCACCTCTACCAGCACATTTTTCCTAGATATATCTGAAGATGCAGAACAGAATTTCTACGACCGATCTGGACCCTTGAAAGATAAGGATCGCAATCCCTTCCCCTTCTTCACTTCAAGCAGGCTTGTGAAGAACCGCATTTTAAATTCTCTAACCTTACCTAATAAAAAACATAGGAGTAGCAGCGATCCTAAAGGTGGCAAACTATCTTCTTCAGAGAGCAAGATGGGTTTGAGGCGAAATCGTACAGTAACTGAGCCTTCCAGCAGCATGGATTTTGCACGAGGCGAGGAGTTCACCCCTATGTTCCGTGTGCCTAAAATCCACACTCTGAAACTAGAGACGTCGTTTGTCGGGAGCAGACACAGCGAAGATGCAGATAGCACTCCAAGTATAGGCGAAAATGACCTCAAGCTTCCCAAAAGCCTCGGCCACGAAAACCACCGGGAAAATGCCAGCCGGGAAAGACTGATAGGAGAGGTTTCTACGCAGACTCACTTCAAAAGCCGCAGCTTGAGTTTCAATACGGATACCACCACGAGTGGCATAAGTTCAATGAGTTCGAGCCCTTCGCGGGAGACTGTGGGAGTGGACACTACAAACGTAGACACGGACAGTGGGAGTTTAAGTACTGTGGTGAGTACCAAGACAGTTAAAACAATCCAGTGCTCAACCCCACAGCCTAACCACCTCCCCCTCTCAAAATCAAATTCTGTCTCCCTGGTACCGCCAGGGTCCTCGCACACCCTTCCTCGGAGAGCGCAGTCACTTAAAGCTCCTTCGCTCGCCACAATAAAAAGCCTGGCTGACTATAACTTCAGCTACACCAGTTCGCGAGATGCCTTTGGGTATGCAACACTCAAACGCTTGCAGCAGCAAAGGATGCACCCCTCTTTGTCCCATTCGGAAGCTCTGGCATCTCCAGCAAAGGATGTGCTCTTCACAGACACAATTACTATGAAGTCTGGTAGTCTAGACTCTCGACTGACACCAAACAGGTAAGTGCTTCTTCCTCCCTCAAGTTTTCTTCATGGCATAGCTAAGTAGTGTTCTCACGATTCCAGCTGTTCAACAAGAGAAGAATTAGCCAGGAATTTGGGGTGTGACCCAAACAAGTTTAAATGTACGCAGAGGAGAGCTGCATTCACAGCCGAAGCTTCCTTTGATATGTTTTCCATAGCTTCCACCGCCTAAGAGGCAAACGGCCGTTCAGTTTCAACTTCAGAGAAAGCTCCAGCTGCATGAGAATTCCTTTTTTCAATCAGTCATGGCCTTCCACTTCAGGCAAGGGCCTATACCAGTGAATTCCTAGGGCATTCCTAGCACTCTGATCAACTAGGCTTTAGGGAAAATAGCAAACTCAGGGCCTCCTTCCAATTCGGGGAGGGCTTTTGGATCCTCTCATACAATCACAGTTGCATTGAAAAACCAACCCTCCTGCTCAAAGCAGTTCACTCTAAAATAATAATTTTAATAATCAGGTGGGTTTTTTTTTTTTTGTTCAGAGTAATGGAAAGATTAACTGAACTATTTTCAAAGTTAGTTTCTGAATGAGAATGGAATACGAGAGTAGAAAATACAGATGATGCCAGTCTGGAACTGAACACAAATTTACCTCTTAGAAATAGTTTCTGCTGGGAAAGCCATTCATAACAGTATATGTGTTGCTCTCACAGTATGTCTTTCAGTTATTAATAAACAGATAATACATAATAAGGTAAACTGTATACTCACCCAAACTAGCCGTACTTTAAAAATGCTGTCTGTGTTATTACAGAGCAGAGTTGTGATTTTCAGGTTGTACTGACTTTGGTTCCCTTGATGCTGTTACAGGTTCATGAGAGCTTTAAGTTATGCATCATCTTTAGATAAAGAGGATTTATTAAGCCCTATTAACCAAAACACACTGCAGCGCTCTTCTTCTGTTCGTTCCATGGTGTCTAATGCTACTTACGGAAGTTCAGATGATTACATTGGGCTTGCTCTCCCAGTTGATATCAATGAAATATTTCAGGTATGTACACTGTGTGTGTCTAAATTTTCATGCAGAACAACATCAGAATAATGAATCTGAGATGACAGATTCCCTCATGTGAAATCACTTCATGTTCACATGAGAGAATTTGGCATCTTAGATTCATTGTTCTAATGCAGGCATGTCCAACAGGTAGATCGCGAACTACCAGTAGATCACTGGACATCTGTGGTAGATCACTGGTAGATCACTGGCTCCCCCCAAAGAAGCTCAACAACTTTGGCTCCCCTAAAGAAAGCTGAACAGCATTGCCCTCAACTCCCCAAAAAGGGGGTAGATCACTGCCAGTTTGTAACTCTGTGAGTAGATCGCAGTCTCTTGGGAGTTGGCCCACCCCTATTCTAATGAATATATCCTCTGGAAGCTACACTTACTCAGAGAAGGGATTAGCATGGAGCAATTTGCTTAACTTACTTGATCAATTCTAGCACGATTTTTTAAAACCGTTATTCGAAGCCTAAATTCACATATTTACTGGTTATCCCTTTATTTCCAAATCAAAGCATTAGTCATTATCATTAAAGCCCTATAAATGACTTAGGTCCAGGTAATTTTGGGACTGTTCTCTCCCAGATCACCAGATCAGCCTGCCTACTTAATAAAACGAACTCCCTTTGTGAGGCAGATAATGTGTTTATGATTGGGTTTTACATGTTTCTACATTTTATGAAAATGGGGGATTTTTTTAATGTAGGCTGCTCTGAGTAGTGAATTCGCACTCAAATTATATGCTTGAATGAATGGCTATTTACCAAAAATAGAGGGCTTGTTTACTTTTCTAAAAAACTCATCCGTATAATTTTTCCCTTCAAATATTTCAGGTAAAGGAAACTCCTTATTTCCAGAAGAAGACCATGCCGTCACTTGACGAACGGGGTGCTAAAGTCTTTCCCCAAGATGCTGGAGGTACCTTTTCCTTTCCACTCTCTTTTGTTCTACAGTGGAGTCTTCACATTTGAGCCTGTGGGGTACCTTTTGGAATTTTGCCAGTGCCAATTTATTTTTTTGCAGCGCTGACTAATTCTATAGAATGAAATAATTCCCAAAAAGTCAGACACAGGGTTGAATGGCAAAAGCTGGTCTTCTGCCGCACTAATCATTTATATTTCTCTTTCTGTCGTTTAATTGGAAGCCTCTCCAGGTGTGCCGAGTGGTTCTTCCGAGATGGTGAAGAGTCCCTTCCAGATGCTTCGCCAGCAGATCAGTCTTACAGAGATAATGAACACTAGCCGCTCAGATGCTTCTCAGTTCCTTGAAAGCATGGAAGACACGGGGCTCCAAGAGCACACGGAAGAGAATTGCCTTTATTGTGTCTGCACACACATTTTGGGTTACCAGCAAAACAAAGTGAATCCTTCCTATAGTCACACCGGTTAGTACAGCTGGGCCTCTTTCAATCAGAAGTCTAGCCATTGCTCCTATTCACATACAAGGATACGGAGGCTTGGAGACCTGTTTTGGGCTTCTCATGCATCATGGAATAACTTTCCAGAATGTTTCATAGTCCTGAGACCCAGAAACCTACATTGAAATTTAATGTAGGGTGTCATATTCTGCGGTAGTTAACATGGCTATGGTTCACAATTATAATTTATATTACATTAAATTATCTCAGCTGAAATGAAGCTTTGTATTTTTCTTCTTTGTAAACCACTCCATATGTTTTTTTCCCAGAATTTTCAGACATTCCTTATTCTGACTGGTGTGGAAAGCCCCTGCACAATCACGTGGATGTGGTCCCCCATTCCTCAAAGTTTTCTGGGATTTCGGGATGCAGCGATGCTGTATCTCATGGCTCAACCAGTAGCACCAAGAGTACGGATATTGTGATAGGTAAGTGGTTTTGTCATAAGCATAACAACATGTGACTGTTTTCCTACCTCTGGGAAGAAGTGAAATATTTTCTTTAAGGCACTTGCAGCCCGATTCTGAACATTTTGCATGTGGGTATTGCATGAACATGCTCTTCCTCTAACTCAGCTTAGGACTGCAACCTTTATTAGGTTTTTCCTAACATTACAACTGCCAAGTAGTTGAAGGTGATGCGTGTTCTCTTAAGGGCCATTCAGCCAGCGTTTTTCCACCTTCCCCAACATGTGCTCACACCCTACACCTCTGTGCAAGATGTTTTGGGCTGACACAATTCCTTCATGTTGTCCTCTGTTTTCCCCTATCTCCTTTATTGTATGTAGAAATGAAGGTCCAGACCAGGAAAATCTGTGTTTGTTTCTTCTTGCCCCTAGACGTTGACTCCATATGTAGTGTTGAGGGCAAGGGAATAACATCTGAACGAGTCCTTGGCCAAATGGGAGGCATTGTAATGCATGTGTGGCACTTCTCAGTGAATACGCATGCAACTGCCTGCAATTTTGATTCTGTAAAATGTCCTTCCTCCTCAAGGTGTAAAGTCAATCCCAGATGATACCCCTGTATGCCGCATACTACTGAGAAAGGAAGTATTGCGATTAGTGATCAACTTGAGCAGTTCAGTAGGAACTAAAGGACATGAAACAGGTCTCTTGACGTAAGTAGCACTCTCTTCTCACTACAATTTTAGCTTTCTGCAAATAGTCTGTCAGCTGTGGATGAGGGAGGCAGAGGAAAGGGGGGTAGATGTTGTCATGGAATTCTACTCCGTATTGATCCAGAGCCGATTCCAGCAGCCTTTACCAAAGGTGTCATGGGCTTTGAAGACACTCGAACTCAGGACCCAAGGGAGAAACATGCTAAGAGGAAGGCACGCTTGGCAAATCCACACCGTGATCAACTCCTGCCTGGAAACCAATGTCCCCACTGTGGAAGGACATGTGGATCCAAAATTGGCCTCCACAGTCACTTACGGATTCATTGTTAAAACCATGTTTATAGAAGACAATCTTACTCAGCTACGAGTGATCGCCAAAGAAGACGAAGATAGTTAGCAGAGTAAAAACTTAAACACCTTGCAGGATTCCCCAAAAATAGACCAGAGGCAATTGTAGTTTTACTACTACTGAAGGCAAATGAGCATAAATGGTCACAAATCCAATACCTTCAGAATTGGCACTGTCCATAAGAAATCCAGTTCCAGCAGACTTAACTTAAACTTACAATAACTTATAATAAGTCTAAACCTTAACACTAAGCATACTATGTACAGAACACCACACCAGAAGGAAGAGAGAGAGAGAAAGTGACACCCAGGCTCCTTCTGGCCTTAGTATTATAGTCATCATGACCTTGACTGAAAGAGATAACAGGACCAGTTTAAGCCAGCTGTACGCAGCCTCTCTGAAGGAATAACCCAAACATCAGGAACCTTCTGCTTGTTTCTTTCACACAGAGAAGCTTCCAGAACCATCTTGAATTAATTAGAACAGGAAAGATCTCTACACATCAGATCAATACTTTCTGCACTAAGAAATGGCCTGGAAACGATGCCTTATGAGGAACGGCTAAGGGAGCTGGGCATGTTTAGCCTGGAGAAGAGGAGGTTAAGGGGTGATATGATAGCCATGTTCAAATATATAGAAGGATGTCACATAGAGGAGGGAGAAAGGTTGTTTTCTGCTGCTCCAGAGAAGCGGACACGGAGCAATGGATCCAAACTACAAGAAAGAAGATTCCACCTAAACATTAGGAAGAACTTCCTGACAGTAAGAGCTGTTCGACAGTGGAATTTGCTGCCAAGGAGTGTGGTGGAATCTCCTTCTTTGGAGGTCTTTAAGCAGAGGCTTGACAACCACATGTCAGGAGTGCTCTGATGGTGTTTCCTGCTTGGCAGGGGGTTGGACTCGATGGCCCTTGTGGTCTCTTCCAACTCTATGATTCTATGATGAGATAGAATCTGAGATGTAGCCCCCTCAGGCTCCTCACTAATCCTTTGGAGTTGGGAAGAGTGGGGAGGAAGGATGTGGGTGAGCTCCTGGCGTCATCAGCTCTTACCAAAGAGGACACAATGAGAATCATTCATGCTGATTGGGGTGGAGGGAGTGGAGACTATCCCATTTGCCAGTCTAGAATCGTAGATGGGTTTGTAGACCTTGACAATTGTGGCAAAGCCTTCCTTTGAGAGATGGCATTGAAACTGTGACCCATCAGCCAATCTCTTAGCAAAGGTGGTTGCTGAACTTGGTTTTAGAGTTAATAAAATTACTTACCCGTCATGGCTTCAGTAGCTGTATAACCACCCACGTGTGAGATGTCAAGTTCATGCATTGTCTGTGGTAAGATTGTTGTGGGCGTGTTCGGTTCATATCAGATCTGCTTTTGACACAACAATGTCAGTGTAGCATCTGCAGCAGTTGAATCCAACATCTGGTAATGGGGATATGACCATCTTGGCAAAACTATTTTCCTGCATCCATCACATGCTGCAGTAATTGTGAGCATAAGCCCTTTGAGGTTCGGATTAGACTCGTTTAAGCCTTTTCAGTTCCATATTTGCCTTTTCAGTCTGTATTTTTGTTCCTCTTTCACTTGAATTCAGATTGTGATGTCCTGAGATTTGTCTTCATAGATTTGCATGGAATATCAGATAGCTGCCTCAGCTTCCTTCCTTAAAGGTTTATGGTATTAGGTTTTGATGGAACAGTTAAATCATGGTGCATGAATTGGTTTCTTTTTCTTTCTGATTAGAATTAAAGAGAAGTTTCCCCAAGCGTTCGATGACATATGCCTTTACTCTGAAGTGTCCTACTTGCTAGCGCACTGTACATTTCGATTACCATCCCGAAGGTTCATACAAGAGCTCTTTCAAGATGTCCAGTTTTTACAAGTGAGTCGAAGTGAAATCTAGCTAATTCTTGATAAGCTTCCAATACGACTTCTGTCTTTAATGCTAAGTTACCAGCATTCTATCTCGTTACTTCCAGATGCACGAAGAAGCAGAAGCCGTACTAGCAACAAATCAGCAAACAACTAACCCATCGGCTGAATCCTGACCCCTTGCTTTTTGTGGTGTGGTTAAATATGAAGTCGTCGGTAGCCTCGGATAATAACATCTAATTGACTGGGCGAAGAGAAGAGAAGCATTCTGGGTACAAGTAACAGAACCTCTCCTCCGTGAAACTTGCTTTCCCATCCATCCATCTGAGCCCTATGAGAATTGTTAAAACAATGAAAGTAGCAATTACCAAGATATGCAAGGAGAACGAAGCACTGAACACTTGCACAGGTTTTCATTTCACTTATTTTGAAACGCAGCATCGTAATAATAGAGGACAGCGTGCAGGGACGTGTTGTACATGGTTGGGTTTTTTTTACTTCCGTTCAGGACAGAGAGTGATGCCTTTTAAACCCTGGATCTCGGAGCATCTAAGGCTCTATCTCCATTGTCACC
This sequence comes from Podarcis pityusensis, assembly GCF_964106645.2. Taxonomy (NCBI): domain Eukaryota; kingdom Metazoa; phylum Chordata; class Lepidosauria; order Squamata; family Lacertidae; genus Podarcis; species Podarcis pityusensis. The sequence continues at coordinate 18,148,000 of NC_138036.1, read as the reverse complement.
AATGGAGCTGCTCGGACTGTGGACGTCAGGGGATTAATGATGGCTTTCTGTGATATTTTTCCTAATCTTTGTGAAACACTACTTGGAGAATTTCTGATCTCTGAGAGAGGAAGAGAATCCTTAGTAACTTGGGGTAGTCTTAAGTTATTTTATTGTTACAACAGCAAAAATCCTTATTTGTCTTAGCAGTCGGTCTAGTTTTGTTGCAGTTACATGTGATAATGTGTTAACTGAACCAATTAAGGAACTTCACTACAGTTTGATTTTTTTTAAAAAAGAACAAATCACTTCTCAGACCCCTGGGATCAAAATTTCCCTGTACATATAATAATGCATGTTGTTCGGTCGGGTTTTCTACATTAATGCTCATCTAGTATGTAAATTGTCTAAATGTAAACCTTTTAACAAGCATGACTTCCATCAAATAAGGGTGCATACTTTATCAAGAAAAACTAGGAAATATCTACCCATTGCTGCTTTTGATCAGGAAAGAGGCAAGAAAAGAAAAAAACCACATTCCATGTCTTTAATTTTTCTCCTTACCACTTAGCTTTGATTATACATGTGAAAGGTTAATTGCAAGATAATACCGGTAATGGTAGTGAAAAGCCTTAAAGGTGCAATGCAGAAATGAACACTCCTTTGCTTTAATTCATTGTTCTTTCACAGATCCTTTGCACAGATGATATGATGGTGACAATATATAGGTCAGTTCTCCCCACACCCTTAGTTCGATTCCTAAATTTCTAGAAGTGCAGACTTGAAACACGTGCATCTTGTCCCCAGACCGAAAGCCCCCCCCCCCGAATCAAATAACTTGATATATGCAAACCTGTACATACAAATGCCCAACCACTTTCATTACAAAAGACTTGACTGTAGTGGATTGAGGTTATGCTGTAATTTCTTGTGTATGAAAATAGTACAGCGGGACTGTACTGGCAATCATATTATGTCCATCCATTCCCCCCCCCCCCCATTAAACAAATTCAAAGATTTGCTTATCAAGGTGTAATTAGCTCAGTTTTGCATATTCCTTACCGCAGCTTAATCAGTGCGCTAATTCTTTTTGTAGTAGGATTTTGTTCCACGTTATAGAACGTTAAGAATATTTGAATTTTTGGCTCAGAGAGCCAAACCACCTCTAAGAGTTCTGCTTTTCTTAGTAGGAGACTGGCAAGTGCTTACAGCCGACATCTTTTTGTCAAGCTCCTTTTTGCAGTTCCTCGTGAGCCCTTCTTTTGCATAGGCTCCTTGCCCTTCCTGTACAGGGCAGATGGAAGAACGAGCAGTTCTTGACCTCTGGAAGTTTTGGATACACAGCGCCCGAATCCGCTTCTTCTTTTCTCCTCCCACATTCACCACGGTGGCTCCTCTGAGAGCATCTTCCCCATCACACTCTGGCTTAATTTTGCCAAAGCCTCTTTCTCCTGGCTCGATGAGCTCAGTGTTCAACTCCAGCTTCTGTGTTTTCCTTGCATTGTCTACACTGCCATTCTAACCTGCCATTGGGGAACAAATAATTTTAAAGGAACAGGAGTTGTCTTGGTGGCGTGCTCATTTTCACTTCTTCTGACACGATGATGACTTTGGTTCCAAGAAATGCGACACTGGGTGGGGTTGCAGGGTTGTAGAGGTTTTGAGACCTTCTTTCACATACGATGATGGCAGTGGGGGGGGGGAGGTTGGTGGTGGGAAAAAGAATACGTTACCAGGTTTTTGAAGTTACTTTCCCCCCATTTGTTGCCTTTGGAAGTTGTTAACTGGAAGGTGACATGAAGGAGCAGAGGGCCTGTAGAGGCTGTTGTTACCTCCCCAACCAGAAGTCTTATTTTCCTTGAGCTGTAGAGGAATGTTTGGAGTGGCAGTGGAGGTTCCTTCTAGGAGTTGGCCATTTCCTCCTTCCTATAGTATTACTTGTTCAAACTGCTTTCATCGGGTCATGTGGCCTTCACTATAATTTAATTGGTAGAACCCTTTTAGGCCTTTGTAAATGGAGGGTTCCCAGCAAAATTAGTTCCCTCAGTTTTGTTTTTTCCCCATTTTCATCAGAGCTCTTTGGAGATTTGGGTGGGGGGGGGGGCTTCAGCTGAATTAATGTCTACCTATTAACTGCATGGAATCCATTAATCTTATCCGCCAGTATTTACAGATATATCGTTTGGACTTAAATACAACTCCTTTGCAAAACCAAAATGCTAGCTACAGTAGACCAAATAGTGGTGTAAACCCCAAAGGAGTGATGTAGTACTCACGGTTAAAACAGGACAAAAAAACCTGATCTAATACAGTAGTAGTGAACACTACCTCAGTTAGGATAGAGTAATTAAGACCTATAGATTGCTGACTCCAGCTGGAGTTAATTCATGAACTCTAGTTTACATTTCTGCTTCCAAGACAAAAGGTAGCTGAGGCTTTTTAAAAAAATAAATAAAAAATAAATCTATATTTAACAAAATAAATTGTTCAGGTGGTTAGGCTTTCCAACCCAGCTCTTAAAGAAGGGACATGAAAAATGAATAGGGAAAATTAAACAGTAAACTTGGATTGCAGCATCTACACCCAGAAAATTCACCACTACCTTTTTTTAAGTGCAAAGAACTCTGACTTCCATCCTGACCATCACCAAGAAAACTGCAAAGTAACATCAAGTGAATTTTTCAAGTACATTTAAGGAAAGAAAACATATTTCCGTAAGTGTCGAGGATGTAATAATGTCAGTACTGAGTGTTTCATATATGATACCTTGCGTTTACTTTAATTTGTCAATTAATTTGATGTGGCAGAATATATTCTGGAGTGTAACACAATGGGTTTTCATTGAAAAGCTGTGCTTTGAATTGAGTACTCCTTGGCCAGTCACAGTAGCATCTCATTCGGTTGTGTACTTTGATGACCTTTAATCCATCAAGCCAAATGCAAAAGCCCTGAATTGTGAACTGCCAGCTCTTTGACAACCTCATCAGTCTCAGAGATACAGAAAAATCAGAGGGCGGCTGTATATACCTGGTCGGTTGCGTTTGGCTTGGAGGATCACAAATTCTACAGGGTAGCCTTAGGTGCTCTTGCACAGGAATTGGGCACCAAGCCGAAACAATAGGAAACGTCCCCAGAAAATGAAAATACGATGGTGCTTGGGGAAACTCTCAGCATCACAGTTTGAATTATGTGGGTGGTGTGGACCATGCCCCTCATACTATGTCCCACTGTTGCTTTTGCAGAGGGGTGGGAACTGCGGGCTTGGCTCAGTGACTTCTGAGAGATCAGTGCATCCGATCCCTGTAGAAATCCTTTGCTAATGATCCCCCTTCTGACCTTGTGAGGTACGTCACAAAGGAGATTCTAAGTGCTTCAGAATGGACCCTTACAGTGCATGGGGGACTTGTTTAGATGCATCTATCTCACTCTCATGCACACACACTGTCCTGCCCTACTTACTGCACTAAAAGTTGGACAGAAGGGATTTTAAACAAAGATCCCAAAGTTCTCCAGGTCTTTTAGAGGGAAAAGGGGAGCATGTAGTATTCCAAAAAGCTGCATTTGAGAGAACACTTTGAATTGACATCCTTTTTCTGCTTTTGTTCAGTGCATTCCAAATATAACTCTGTAGGAGTTCTGTTTTCCCCACGACAGATATGTTAAGGATTAGATATTGGCTGTGACGCAGACTGTTAGATCTGAGTACCTCAAGTTCAGCACCTCCATTAATACATATGGCAGCCTGATTGTATGATAGACAAAGAAGTGTTAGCCCCTTGCAATATAGGCTTGGATTCCGAGTTGGTCCTCTGCTCACATAAGCAGGGTGATTTCTGCCAATTCCCTCTCCATTTGCCAATGGCTCGCCCTTCTAGTCCCAAAGGCCCCTCCAACTCCCAGGATCATATTTTTTGAAGGGGCAAAGGGAAGCTGGAGGCAGGCAAGCTCAGATCATTGAACTCAGACCACAAAAGATCCAATTCATATTATCAGATGTGTGTCAAAAGGCCCATACAGTCCTAAAAAGACCTTGTTCATTATATCCGCCATATAGGCTGCTGCTAATTAGGCACCATCGGTTTTCATTCCTCTAGAATATTTTCAGTATTCTAGAATATGGGTCGACGCGTTCAGAAGTTTGCTTTATCCGACACATTCTAGAATACTTGCCAGGTGGCAGAGAATGTCCTTCAGTAACTCTTCGAATAGCAGTTTAAGGAAGAAATAAGATTCTGGAAGCATTTTGGTGGCAGCTCGGCTGCTTGCGTTTCTGGCAGCCCTCTCTGTATAAAGATTTTGCAAAGCTGATGCCCCACTTGTGAAGTGAATGTAAGTTTCAGAGGGCATGGGGTCTGACCCAAAGAGGCACTTCTAAATTTAGGGCTTAACTCTGGCTGAATATTGCCTTAAACATATTGATCCTTTTTCTTTCTTTTTCTTTTTTGCTTTTAATAGGAAAAAAAATAATCTTATTTTGAGATTGCCTTCTGTAACAATCCTTGTAACCATACCCTTCCGCTTGCCCTCCTGTGCAGAAAAATGTGACAGTGCAGATGGGCATGTGTTTTCCAGTTAAATGTACCTCACTATTAAATGCTGGCTAGTGGTGATGGGAACATGGTAGAATCCCTACTAGAAATTTTCCTTTTCTAGAAATGGCAATAGCCCTGTCTTTGTTTTTTGTTTTGTTTTTTTAGACTTCTCAGCGCAAACATCCAGATTTGCTATGTAATTATCATTTTTTAATTCAGTCAAGAATGTGGTTTTTATTTGGATTTTTTTTTCTTTTGTAAAATAGTTGGATAGCGATGCCACAGCATGCAGAAATTGCACTTTTTTTGCTTGACCTGCTTGTATAAAATAGACACTATTTAATTTGAAAAATGTAATTTATGCCAAAAAAAAAAAAGAAGAGCGAGAGAACTTGCCATTCTGCCACTGCATAGGTTAGATTAGCACAAAACGCAAGAAGTTTTGAGGGGGAGGGGGCGTATTTTGTAGGTGTAATTTGTGGGTGGGGGGCGGGGAGATGTGCTTCAATAGTGGCTGCCAAGAACCCAAACTATGTGTGATGTTAGAGATTATGTAAATTAATCATTCTGAGGAGTGTGAGAAGAGTGTATGAAAAACTTCAAAGCTCATTGTCTCCACCCCATGTGGTCATATTTCCTCTTTTTTTTTTTCAGTTGACAAGCTGCTACATATTTGGAAGTTATATTGTTTGTAGGTCACTGAATGGACATTGAAATCTGATTTATATTGTATACCTGTAACATAGAAAGAAAGAAAAAGTATTTATATATTTTCTGTATGAATATTTCATTGAGCTGTGTATAATTTTGAAGAGGCTTTGTCCCCAATTGGATCTGCCCATCTGGATTCTTGATCTCTTTTTTGTTTCTCTTTCCTTTTTTGGAGTTTTGTTTTGTTTTGTTTTGTACAGTGTGTACAGTTCACATCTATGAACATTAAAAGCCTCCTGAAGCATTATCTTATCAAAGGGATGCATTGTTAATAAAATGGACTTTGAACTTGCTCTCTTAAAGTAAAACGCCTGATGTTTCACCATCTCTGAGCCCCTTTGCACCGTTTGGGGCTGCTGGGTACCAAGCCAATCGCCGTACTGCAAATTTAAGTAAATATCCCTTTCGTTTTTGCAACTAAGGTTTTCCACTGAATTGAGACATTAGCTCTATTCAGACGTTTGTCTGCCAATGCGCGGAGGAAAGTGATGGAGCAGGGCAGATCCTGTCTGTGTCCCTGCTCCCGTGTAATTCTAATTTCTTTGAACAACCAAGTAGAGTTGTTGATGTTTAGCATTTGTCTTGTCTTTTGACCTTTTATTCGCTGTGGCTTTCTCCCTTCACCCTTCATTTTTAGTTTCGTTTTAAAGCTGACCTGGAGTTTTCCTTTTGCCCACTAGGTGGCATTGTAACCTAATACTACGCAACTGACTTACCTGGGAGTCAAACCCAGTGGTCCATCTAGTTCAGTGTTAACCACACTGGCAGGCAGCAGCTGCTCGGGATCTCAGGCAGGGGCCTCTCCCTATCTGGAGTTGCCAAGGGTTGAACATTGGTCCAGATGCTCTACTACTCCTGAGCCACGACCACTTCAGATGTAGCTGGGATAATGAATTAGGAAACTGAAGATATTCACAGCTCCTGCTTTATAAGCACAATGCATTTCCAATGAATGGTTCATTAGATGAGTGTTCATATTCTAATGCAAGATTTGGTTGATCTCTCCCCCTTCCCTCTCCATGGTTTCTTCCTGAACTCACTACAGCCAAAGGAAATAGCAGGTTTGTCAGACCTCTTGTGCTCACTGATAGGTCCAACTTTTGCTTATGATTTGTCTGATCTTGGTCCCCACTCTCTCTCTTTCCCCTTGGTTTCTGTTCAAAAATGGCCGATGGTGACCCACAAAGCACACAAAAAAGCAAGGAAGTCGACTGTACAGATAAGTGAATCTGTGGGGTGTATAGCAAGGTTTGGGTTAACTGTGCCCCTGAAGGACCAGGTGCGCAGCCTGGGAGTCATTCTGGAATCACAGCTGTCCATGGAGGCACAGGTCAAATCTGTGTCCAGGGCAGCTGTTTACCAGCTCCATCTGGTACGCAGGCTAAAACCCAATCTGCCTGTGGACTGCCTCGGCAGAGTGGTGCCTGCTCTAGTTATCTCCCGCTTGGACTACTGCAATGCGCTCTATGTGGGGCTACCTTTGAAGGTGACCCGGAAACTACAACTAATCCAGAACGCAGCAGCCAGACTGGTGACTGGGAGCGGCTGTTGAGACCATATAACACCGGTCTTGAAAGACCTACATTGGCTCCCAGTACGTTTCCGAGCACAATTCAAAGTGTTGGTGCTGACCTTGAAAGGCCTAAACAGCCTCGGCCCAGTATATCTGAAGGAGCATCTCCACCCCCATCATTCTACCCGGACACTGAGGTCCAGCACCGAGGGCCTTCTGGCGGTTCCCTCACTGCAAGAAGCCAAGTTACAGGGAACCAGGCAGAGGACCTTCTCGGTAGTGGCACCCTCCCTGTGGAACGCCCTCCCACCAGATGTCAAAGAGAACAACTACCAGACTTTTAGAAGACATCTGAAGGCAGCCCTGTTTAAGGAAGCTTTTAGTGTTTGATGTATTGCAGTATTTTAATGTTTTTTTGGAAGCCGCCCAGAGTGGCTGGGGAAACCCAACCAGATGGGCAGGGTATAAATTATTATTATTATTATTATTATTATTATTATTATTATTATTGCAACTCCTATCATCCCACACCATTGGTCCCCAGGCTGGCTGGGGCTAATGAGAGCAGGATTCCAACAGCTGGAAGGGCAGGCATTTTTGTTTTGTTCCTTTCAAAACGAAAAGCATCCTGGAGAGGCTATGACTTGGGCAAGAAAAGTAGCTGGTGAGAGAGGCCAATTAGATGAGCATTTACTGTTCCCAACCCTAATCCTGCGGAAAGCCATCTAATTTGATTTTAATTTGACCCTGACTTGTTTTTTAGGAGGCAATTTAATTATTGCTTGATTTTCTACCACAGTTATAGATTTGATGTCAGCCGCCCTGAGCCCAGTTTCAGCCAGGGAGGGAGGGATACAAATAAAACTTACTTATGTGAGCCTAGGGACACGGGTGGTGCTGTGGGTTAAACCACAGAACCTAGGACTTGCTGATCAGAAGGTTGGCGGTTTGAATCCCCGCAATGGGGTGAGCTCCCGTTGCTCGGTCCCTGCTCCTGCCAACCTAGCAGTTCAAAAGCACACCAAAGTGGAAGTAGATAAATAGGTACCACTCTGGTGGGAAGGTAAACGGTGTTTCCATGCGCTGCTCTGGTTCGCCAGAAGCGGCTTATTCATGCTGGCCACATGACCCGGAAGCTGTACGCCGGCTCCCTTGGCCAATAAAGCGAGATGAGCGTCGCAACCCCAGAGTCGGCCACGACTGGACCTAATGGTCAGGGGTCCCTTTACCTTTACCTATTAGACTCCTCAGGAACCAAAAGATTGCCCACTCAGTGTCACTTCGCTCTTGAATTTTATGGGTATTTTCTTGCAACACATGGAAAAGTGCTTTTGAAACTATTGAGGAGTTCTCAAAGAGTTTCAAAAGCAACTCAAGTGGAAAGCATTTGAAGACCTGCAGGCTCCAGTAGAACGGTCCGCGATCTAAGTCAACATTTAAAGAAATCCCAAATGGTATTATTTAAATGCAAAGAAACCAGTAAGGCGCAACTTGGTTCTGGACTGAATTTAATTGGGAAACATACAGTATGACTGGACCAGCCTTGTTGAAAAGTTGCAAGCAATTCCAGCTGAATTCCTTAGAAACGTGCATGCTTTTTGTGGAATTCAAGCTTGCGCTATGTTGAATGTTCTGTCTGTGCAAGCATGTCAGTTTACCAGATGGAACAAGCCCCCTTCCCTCCTCCATTGCATGTTCTAGGGGGGTCTCACAACACCCCCCCAGCCAATACAGGGGGAGCACAGGGGAAAGCCCTGTTGCGTAAGCGGAAGGCCTTGCCTTCTGCTGATGGGGTTCATTAGGCAAATCTTGACCTAAGAATGGTACACCTTTTAAAAATATTTTATTTTTACCCTGCTCTTCCACCCACCAAAAGACTCCCAAACTGGCATACAAATATCAGTGCAAAGGGATTCACTTCTCTCTGTGTAAAAGACACAACACAAAAGGAAAAGGGACTGGGGGGGGGGAGGAGGGGATGAGCATACGATCCACCTTCCCTTAGTGGCTCCCCAGCTGGTTCCTCCCACCATTCCTCTGCCTTCAGCCAGTCCTTGACAGCAGCTTTAGAAAAAGCCACAATCTCAAGCCAGCTCCACGCAATGACTTGACACAGAGTGCCCTGGGATCCATAGGATCCAAAACTTCCCCGTTCCCCTAACTGGATCAGCCCCGAAGCCATACCAGATGAAAATTAAGCCATACCATGCTTAATTTCCCTGCCTTTGTGCTCAGTAGGAATTAAGGGTGGAATGGAAGAGAAAATGAAGAAAAAGTTGCTTCTTTCCACACTGACCAAAAGGAGCCAGCAGGGACCTGGGTGCATCAGAGTAACTGCCCCCAAATCTCTCTCTGCCGCACCGTAAGTTCGTGGCCTAAATGTGTGAACCAAGCCGAAGAAAGCAGAAGAAAGAGCACTTTGCAAATTCTTCCAACGAGATGTGCTGTCCCCATTTGCACTATGAGGAGGAATGTTTGTAAGGATCACCACCTCTGTTTGTTTCCACAAAAGGTAAAGGACCCCCTGACGGTTAAGTCCAGTCAAAGGCGATCATGGGGTTGCGGTGCTCCTCTCGCTTTCAGGCCAAGGGAGCCGGCGTTTGTCCACAGGCAGCTTTCCGGGTCATGTGGCCAGCAAGACTGAACCACATCCACCTTCAGTGACTAGGATATTGATCTAGAAACAGCTCCTGTACAGAGCTCAACAGTGTATAGCAGTTAAACACACCATTTCATCATCGGATCCAGGTGTGTTTTCTTTGGATTCTTGGGGCAGCTGGGGTTTGTAAACCAGTGGCTGGCTGGATTCAACAGAACCCACACTGAGAGGCACTTCTGTTTGAGAGAGAAAGTCTAAATCGCCTTGACTCGTTCCTGGTGGGTGGCTGATGGCGGTGCTTCCAAAACCAAAGCGCTCGAGCGGCTGGTAAGATGTCAAAGGTAAGTTGGGTTTCTTGCTTGCTGCCTTTTGTGACAGTAGAGTCTCGCAACCTTGTAGTTTAAAGTAGCTCCAATTTTCCACAAAAATTGGAAGTGGAGGCTGCTTGCTGACAGGACCTGGATACGTTCCTATCAGCTGTAATTTGCTGGGAGGGGTCTCGTTTATTTCCATGGGTCCGGACTTCACCTGTGGAATCTACAGAAAGCAAGAAAATTAAAACCAGACTCATAAAGCAGAAGATAAAGAGCACTCCCTAAAAAAGAATGGGCTGGATCCAGACTAAAGTGTTCTCCAGCCACTCCTTCCATTTCTGTGGTAGACGAGCGTGAATTTAAAACATTTGTTCCCCCTCCATTCTCATTACCTTCCAACTCACAGAGAGCAACTTGCTCAGGCAGCTTTCTGCAGTCAAGGAGGTTCCTTGTGCATTTTAAAGGCAAAGGTAAAGGGACCCCTGACCAGTCGCGGACAACTCTGGGGTTGCGCCGCTCATCTCGCTTTATTGGCCAAGGGAGCCGGCGTACAGCTGGTCATGTGGCCAGCATGACAAAGCTGCTTCTGGCGAACAAGAACAGCGCACGGAAATGCCGTTTACCTTCCCGCCAGAGTGGTACCTATTTATCTACTTGCACTTTTATGTGCTTTCGAACTGCTAGGTTGGCAGGAGCAGGGACCGAGCAACGGGAGCTCACCCCGTCACGGGGATTCGAACCACCGACCTTCTGAGCGGCAAGTCCTAGGCTCTGTGGTTTAACCCACAGCGCCACCCGCGTCCCTCTTGTGCATTTTAGAACCCTGGAAAAACAGAGTTCAGGGAAGTATGTAGGGCAAAAGGAACACTGGGCTAGCATATTTGTTTCTAGAGCCCCCCACACTATTGTCCAACACACTCGGAACAGTTAGGCATGTTTGAGTCCAGCTGGATGTGTTATCAGTGGGACTTAACATGACTTAACTCTCATTGGATTTCCATTAAGGAAGAATGGTTGATGAAAATCTTGGAATATGCAGAGGTGGCAAAACTGATGGAACTGACAAAAGGTATGATTTTAGAATCTTTTAAACAAGACTGAAAAACCTTTTCTAGTCTATATAAAAAGTTATTTCCCATACAATAAAGACCACAGTGGAGTTTGAAGTGTTTCTTAAAATGGAATTGTATGTAATTTGGGTTAGAAACCCAACATTGATGTTGGGTGAGGGGGAAGTCCCTAGTTTTGTTGAACTGGAATATAATTGTTGAGTAACAAATGTAACTTTCTGTATGGAAAAAAGAATAAAATATTATTATTGTTTTTAGAATTCAATTAAACAAAAGCATGACCAGCTTAGGGCTTGTAGCCAACTGAAGGGTAACACCAACACAATGACTTTTAGCTGTGCAATGTAACTTCCCTGCTCTAAATCTGCTTTGGAGGTTTGAAACCCCCTGAACAGATTTAGGGGCACGATGGGCAGAGAGTCACATTGCACACCTAAAAGTAGTTATGCCAGCCTCACTGTTTATATCGTCCTCCACTATCAGATTTTGATATTAATTTTATCTTACCTTTAAAAGAGCTGCATCAGGATGGGGGATTTTCAATGAATTCTTCACACTAGAAAAGCAAGGGAGGGGAAAATAAGACAAGAAAGGCAACTTATTTTGTTGCTTAAAACACAGCAGTGATAAAGTTATTTGTCATGTCAAAGAACTAAATCCACAATGGTCTTCTGAGAATCAGCTGAAACAGTCAAATGCAATTGGCATGTTTGTCCACAAAGTTAGAAATGTACCTGCCCAGGTACGCTGTGTGCCAGCCTCCTTGCTCTGCTCAGAGTAGGTAACTGAAGTTACCTGGCTTATCAGGGGCAGCCTAAGCAAGTTTGTTATTGCCCCACCTTTCCTCCAAAGAGCTCAAGGTGGTGAATGTGGTTCTCCCCTTCCCCATTGCTGACCCAACATCACCCAGGTGCCAGGCAGAAAATAACTGCTGCTGCACCACAACTGGCATCAAGCCTTGAAGCAGCACTTAAGACTTACCCTGTTAGGGTTACAGGAGCTGTTCATTCTCCCACTCCTGGGCCATGACCACAGTTCTGAACCATGCACATATATGTGTTTACAGTCAATGATCATCTCATAACTTAATAAGCCAAGATATGAAAAGCCTTTGTGCATGTACATAGCCCCTTTGCTTCAGCCACAGTTTAACCAGGTAGCCTCTAATTAACCATCGTTTCCCATTTCATCTAAACCAGGAAACTATGGTTTGCAGCTGTCCAGGCTCTGAGCCATCTTCCCTTAGTGGCTCCCCAGCTGGTTCCTCCCCCCTCCCCATTCCTCTGCGTCCAACCAGTCTGACACCAGCTTTAGAAAAAGCCAGGAACTCAAGCCGGCTCCAACCCTGGCTTGTACACAAGCTGGCAATTAGTTTTCCAGTTTGGTTGAAACAAGAAACCATGATTAATCAGAAGCTTCTAGGTTTGTTTGTTTATTCACACCACGAAGGGAAGAGCAGAAGGGCTGCACAAGCAGGTAGAAGTCCCATTCACCACACATTAATTCAATCGCAAGATTGAATGTATTGCCCTTGGTTGTACTTGAGGGACAATTCCTACATATTCCACACGAAAAACGCTTATGTCCCTGTGGAGATGGGCATGCACCACCGATTCGGTGCTGCCTTCTGGCTTGCACGCTTTATAAAGACTTGAGGAATGAGTTTATTACCCCTCTTTTATTGTCCACTCCGGGTCACCCAGCCACTGCCACAGTGTCCTTTCCCCTGGCAGATCAGGAGGAGCAGATGACAGCAAAGGTTGCAAGCTTTTTAGCTGGGGCAATTGGAATAAGGTCCACTATTTGACTGATTCAAGACCCTAAAGTATGTTTTATATAACTGACGTTTTATTTCTGTTCTTTGTATATTGCACTGCTGTTTTGTTGCTATGGCCGATGGCTGATGCAAATAAAGATTCATTTCAAGATACAACACCCCAAATGGGGTCAGTGGGAAACACAGAAAAGAGAATGATGCATAAAGGGTGAAAGGATCACTTAAGAAAGCGAGGTACTAGTGGTTTGATGTACATAAGCATCTGTGTTATGTTTTTAACTTCATTGTTATCCCATTTACTGATCCACTCACAACTGGGTCATTCTTTTCTGAAGGGCACTGCACCAGCAGTATTATACAGTGGTCCCTCGGGTTAAGTACTTAATTTGTTCCAGAGGTCCGTTCTTAACCTGAAACTGTTCTTAACCTGAAGCACCATTTTAGCTAATGGGGCCTCCTGCTGCCGCCTCCGCCGGAGCACGATTTCTGTTCTCATCCTGAAGCAAAGTTCTTTACCCAAGGTACTATTTCTGGGTTAGCGGAGTCTGCAACCTGTAGCGTATGTAACCCGAGGTACCACTGTAATCATCTTTTAGAGAAATGGTATGATAGAAGGGAGAGCACACAACCAAACCCTCTACACTTTGAGTGAAAATGCTGAGGGGGCCATGGGGGCTACAGAGCTACAGGACCTTCACTGGAAAGAACTGTACATGTGGGGCACCCCTACACATGAGGAGAGACCCTGACTGGACCAGGGTCCCTCCTCACATATAAAATATTAATTTAATGAATTGTGCTAAACTCACCATTCACTTTTCCAGATGCACACAGCAAGTAGGAGCACTGATGGTACAATCACAAGTGGCAGAAGATTCGGCAGCCACCCATTTCCTGTTGAAGAAAAAAATAAACAGTATTAGGAACAGATGCCCAGATCACCCAATGTTATTTTAGATTGGTTTTCAGTACCAGGGGGAAAAATAGGGCCAGATAAAATTCAAGGGAAATGGGAAGGGTGGTTGTGTAATATGCATGCTAGATGTGGAATTGACACGCAATAGACTTTAAGATGGCTGATTTCAAAAAGTTTAAGGAACTACTGGGAGAGATACCATGGTTAGAAACATTCAAAGAGAAGGGAGTCCAAGATGGAGGGAGTTTCTTAAAGGTGAAATATTGAGGGCACCAATGCAGACAAATCAGTCTTCCATATCAAGGCAGGATTCATGACTAAGGACACATCAAACTTGTCTCCCGCTATGACTCAATAAAAGACAACTTCACATTGTCAAAACACAGCAGCTGATTAAAAATGAGAGAATGCTCACAATTACCATACACATAAATGCCTTGTTAACATATGCAAGTAACATTTAATCATCCAGGTAATGTGCCCAATGATCAGGGAACAACATCTGGAAGCCATTGCATTAGTTACCCCTGCTTTAATAAATTGACTATTAAGACTTACCATCATCAGAGAGTGTCAATACTTGTCTGAAGTTCTTAGGGAGAGCTTGTGAGCCGACACTGTAAGCTTTAACTCCAACCTCATAATGTGTGCTGGGCTCCAAGTTCCTCACTGTAAAAGTCTTAAGATTTGGATCTTCAATGGTATAGATGCAATGCACTGGATGGTCTGCATTCAAAAACAAAGGCAATGGCAGGTAAACAAGCTCCTTTCTTCATTCAAGCTCTTGTAGCCACCCAATATAGAAGAAATGAGGTGCCTGTGTATTTCGGACTCCAGTTCACATCAGCCCCAGTAAACCTGGCCAATGGTCTTGCAGGATGGGAGCTGGGTGGCTACAAGCTCATCATCTCCATAATATAGGGCCACACAAATGTAGATTTGTGTGTGCATATGATAGAAATCCAAATGAAAATCACAATGCTTTTTGCTGATGTTGGGCCACCTATTCAGCTACCAGTCACCTGGATCTGGCCTTGCAGCATCATTTATAACTGAGGTGGCCCTTTCACTGACACTGTATGAAACCATAAAAAGCACCTATAATACAGAGCTCAGTAGAAGAAAAATACATGCCAACTCAGGGCAAAATAGAAAGTATATTGGCATCCAGAGATAGAGCTCCAGATTGTTTGCAGTAAATAAGTAAGTTTTTTGAACTCCCAATGGTTTAACAGCAGCAACAGCGAAAAGACTTCCACCATCCTCAAATTAGACTGATCAGGGAGGTGGATAAAATCAGGACTGTAAGAGACTGTGTGATCAGAGGTGATCAGAGGTGTCCTGTTTGTTCTAAGCCCATGCACACCCCACCCCTGAACCAAGACACAATTTTGTACCTGGGGCAGGTGGTAGATCTCTTGTTTCTAGAAAAACAATAACACAACCACATTTTCCCCCTTCTACCAATTCCTAAATGACATTTGACGTAGTAATCGTGCTGCACCTTATTCAAGCATCATACTCATGTGTAAAAGCAGTGTGAGAGTAGTACTGCACAGAGTACCCCACCCCATGCACCAAGTAAACCCTACCCTGGCAGCTGAGCATGTGGTGTAAACATTTGCAGAAAGGGGAGCATGGTAGTAGGGCAGCGCTGTGCAACCGCCCCTACCTGACAGTGGTGTTTACCTGAATGGTGTGAGATCAAAGAAATGCAGGATCAGGGCACAACATGGGCACACCAGAGGAGCTAATCCGACATTCCTGTCAGTGCATGTGTGCAGCCCCAGACTCACTGTGACCCTCCACTGCCCATAAAAGTGTTAGCAACACTGCTGTCAGGGAAGGAGGTGTGTACAACTGTGCACACAAAGCAGTGTTAGAAACTGTGAAAGCTAGGAGCTAAATGGCACCTTAAAGCTAGGTTATGGGCGCAACATCGGACTGTCTAGGTGTGCTTTTTTATAACAAGAATAGAAAGCTGAAAATTAATGAACTGTGGTCTAGTCCTTCCCCTGCCCACCCCCCTAATATTCTTAAGAGGCTCTCTTCTTCAGTCTTCAGAGAGTAGCTGGAAGTGGGGAGGCAGAAAAAGGTCCTCCTTTCCTTCCACTCTGCAGTTTCAATCTGAAATCTTCGGTGCAGTATTGCACCCAGAGCTCAGCATCTGCTTGCGCTAATGAAATTCCCTGTCACAAAATGTGGCTAGAGCAATGGGAGTTTTGAACACTGACACAAAGCCTTCCATGTGATCTGGCACCCTGAGCGATCAGCTGGGACACATGAAGTCCTCTCAACGTGTTGGTCTTGTATGTGTGGACACAGAGGGAGGCCACACATGATGATGGAGAAGTGGCTACTTGATACAGCATAGCCCCACTCCCCTATTGGTTTTAAACATGGGTGTGTTGCCCAAATACAAGACGTTCTGGGTGTTGAACCAATTACCTGGAAGTAATGTGCAGTTTCCATGTTCCTTTTTCACGTAAACATAGTAACCTCTGATAAATCCTGGGTGGGTTTCATTGAGATGATCAAATTCCCAAGTTAGGGTAAATGAATGGGAAGTCACTGTATGTGTTTTCAGATTATCAGGCTCATGAGCTGGGTCTGGAAGAAAGGAGGTTGATAAAATGGTTATGTGCTTCTTGGACTGTTCATCTTTGACCTTGGCTCCATGGTCAGATTTCCATTTCTAAGTTTGCATTTTGAGAACATCACCAGTTTAAAAGGACACAAAGAAATTGAGCCAAATCTTTCTCAGAAGTCCTCACTATCTTTAGAACTGTGCAGAATAGTCATCTCGGCCCTGTTTCCCAAAACATACACACTCTTAAAAAAACCCCAGGATTTCACCTAGACCCTGTTTTTCAAGTTTCTTTCTGCTAAGAAGCTCTGTTGTTTTACAACATCAGACCATACAGTGGTCTGAAGGCACACCATGCAGCGACCTGGCTGAAACTAAACAGGGTTTCTTTGGGGAGCGGGTAGCACATAGACTAGAGGCCACTTCATAGCCTCTTGCATACTAACTTGAGTTCAATGGGGAAAACGCAGGGTATAAAGGCAATAAATAAAGGCAATCTAGACAGCATCTTAAAAAGCAGAGACATCACCTTGCCAACAAAGGTCCGTATAGTTAAAGCTATGGTTTTCCCAGTAGTGATGTATGGAAGTGAGAGCTGGACCATAAAGAAGGCTGATCGCCGAATAATTGATGCTTTTGAATTATGGTGCTGGAGGAGACTCTTGAGAGTCCCATGGACTGCAAGAAGATCAAACCTCTCCATTCTTAAGGAAATCAGCCCTGAGTGCTCACTGGAAGGACAGATCATGAAGCCGAGGCTCCAATACTTTGGCCACCTCATGAGAAGAGAAGAAAAGACTCCCTGGAAAAGACCCTGATGTTGGGAAAGATGGAGGGCACAAGATGAGGGCACAGCTGATTGGCTGGCGCTGAGGGCGATGAATATTAATGAGACAGGGGAATCCCTGAGTCCCACGGGGCTGACGCCAGCCCCGCGAGATTGTAGATGGGGGCGTGAGCCCGCAACCCCCCCCCTCTTTAGGTCGGGAGTGGCTTTCTACTGAGTGACCCAGCTCCTTTGGACTTTGCCTCCTGTTATAATAATTACAGAGACCGTGGCCTCCTGCTAACTATGTGGCCATGGGCACACTTTGGACATAGCCGCAGCTATTTTGGTTACAACACCAGGGGCATTGTTTGCCAAATAGCAGGGTTCTTCACACACAAACCTGACAGATATGTCTATCTTCTGCCCAGCAAGCAGTGTTGATACAACTCACCATGCGCACTGGAACATGTCCATTGCTTGGCTTCTGAAAAAAAACAGGGGGTCCACAGTACTTACTGGGAACCACTGCTCTAGAACTACTGTATTTTTCGCTCTATAGGGTGCACCTGATCATAGGACGCACCTTGTTTTAGAGGGGGAGAACAAGAAAAAAATATTCTCCCCCTCTCTGCTCAGTGCCCCTTCAGCGAGCAGCAGGAGAAACAGAGCCCCTTCCATTTCTCCTCCCGCTTGGCTGAAGGGGCGCTGCGCAGCTCTCCCTCTCTGCTGAAGCCAGGAGAGGCTTGCTCTCCCGGCTTCAGCAAAAGGAACCCGAAGCCTCCGGAGCGCAGCGCGAGTTCCCACTGTGCTTCGCAGGCTTCGGGTTCCTTTTGCTGGAGCCGGGAGAGCAAGACTCTCCAGGCTTCAGCGAAAGGAACCTGAAGCCTGCGGAGTGCGGAGGGAGCGCTCCCTCTGCACTTCGGAGGCTTCAAGTTGCTATCGCTGAAGCCAAGGAGCCTGCATTCGCTCCATAGGACGCACACACATTTCCCCTTAATTTTTGGAGGGGAAAAAGTGCATCCTATAGAGCGAAAAATATGGTAGTTTTCAGAAGACTTGTTCAGCGCATCATTTTCAATGTAGTCAAACATCACCACTGGCTTACCTGATTCGTTAAGATATTTAGTCTTCTTTTCCAGTAAATGGGCTCTATCATCTATAGTCCCATACACCCGGAAAGTGTATCTCACATGAGATTCGAAAGCATCTAGAACATAATACATTTCAGGTAAGTATCTCTAATTAGAGATTGAAGTCAGATTGCATTTACTGAACAGAGCAAACTATCAACTGAAGGATGTGATATTTAATTAATGGAATGAATAGGAATGAGATGAAACTGGATGTGTTTTTGCAGATGAGGAATTTGTGTCCATTCTCCCTTCAGCTGTCTCTCACATTCCCCCATTCATATACATAAATATACATCAAGTCTCACAGATTATTATTCAATAGATGTATGCACCGCGTCATAGCATCAAGCCATCAAAGTGCAGCGTGCAAGACAAAACCAAAACACAAAAAACAGAACTTCTGGAACCAATCAAGTTATTTCAGCAAACCCTAAGAACAATTAAACCATATTTTGATACTCTTAAAAAACAATAAAACAATTTATGCAGATATATGGATGAAACAACAGCTGCACCCATTCCTGGAGAGGGATAGCCTCTCCCGTGGTGGTCCAGGCATCAAAAACCTCACATTTAGTTTACTGTAGTGGGGTTGCCCTTGCACTTGGTTCAGAAGCTACAGCTACTGCAAAATATGAAACCAGAGTACTGAGTGGTTCATCAAACTACACATGCACTAGTTTTTAAAGATCTGCACGCCACACAGGTCACTTGGGCCTCTAATAATGATTGATTTGCTCCCAAACCAGTGCTATTTCTCTAGGAAAAGAGGTGCCAAAACTCACCACGAACACCTCCCTTGTTCTCTTAGAATGGCAATGGCACCCACCTGAGAGGTGCCGGAACAGAGTTCTGGCAAGTTCTGGCTAACAAAAAAGCCCTGTCCCAAACGATGTATCTGCTCCAGCAGAAGGAACGCAACCTCATCCAGCACAGGCAGACATTTGAATTCTTGGACCTGGGAACCACCGACCCTTAAGATCTCTGTCTTCTCAGCGTTCATTTAGCTAGCCCTCATCCAGCCTATTATTGCATCTAGGAAGCAGTTCAGGACATGCTCCTGACTCAGATGTTACAGAAAAATACACTTTACTCCAGACCTTATGACCACTCCCCTAGCAGATGTTAAATAGCATTGGGGAGAATATGATGCCCTGAAACACCCTGTAGTTAAACTGCCAGGGGGCAAATGCTACTCTCTGGAACCATCCCTATCAAGCCCTCTGCCCCCCACCTATGGGGACAATCCAAGGGAATACTGCAGTCAATGGTTGGTGTATGTGTGTGTATACACACACACACCACTGAGTTATTGATAAAAATTGACAGCTTCCTCACTGTACCCCCATTTTTCTCCTGGAAAAAGTCATCCATCTAACCAGGCAAGGCCAATTCTGTCCCCAAGTAAGACCAAGAATAAAATGGATCCAGATAATCACTTTCTTCCAGGCGCAGCCGTAGCTGAACTGCCAGTGTGCTCTTGAGCAACAAAGTTATAAGAAGTTTCAATTCCTCTTCAGCTCAAGAATTAGTCATTCAATGACAATGGTATGCTGTTCCTACCACGTGTAATGAGAGCACTGGAGTCATTGGGGCCGAACTTCTTCCACTGAAAGTCACAAAGATGGGACTTTGGGTTGTTGCACCAGTCTACGACGTAGCCATCAAACCTGCTTTGAGACTGCCAAGCAATATAAATGCCATGTTCTGTGTTATTCTGTGTGTCTTCCATGCTGCAATTCATGTTTCCTAAAAAGCAGCATATTGTAGCATTAGTTAAGAGCTTTGAGTGCTATCTCATCCAAAGGACACTGAACTTTGTAGTGTTGTCCCTGGAAAACTCAAGGAAGCAAGGCGCATATCACAACATGGAGAGCCAAAAGTTGCAAACTCAAGTATTTTGTTCCATCAGGTTAGACAAACTAACGAGATAATGACCACATCTGAATGTCAAACTTAGCATGTGAATGAGCTGCACTGAGTCACGGGCTCATCCCTTTCTCCTACTACTGTGTGGCCAGGAGCCGAATTTCTACAGCTTTCACTGCTGCTTGCTTTTAACCATGGTTTATCATGTTGTCCAGAGAGACTGTGGTTAACATTAGCAATGGTTAGCTCAAAACACAGGTGAACAATCTATGGCCCTAAGGCTTTGGCCCAATTCCTGCATTTGACTAGGAAGTGAAAAAATAAGAAGAAAGGAGTAGCAAAGAGAAGGGGGCAGCAGAAAGAAAGTAGGGGGTCACTTTTATTCACTTGTGATTACAGCACAGATTGCCCTCAAAGGAAATGTGGCCCCCATCAGAAAAATGTTGCTGACTCTTGGTTTAAAGCAAACCTACTTGATACTTTTTTTCTGAAGATAGCTTCTTCAAATTTAACCACAATTGACATTGAGTGCAGTTTTGGTTCCAGACAACACAGCAGGTTGTGGATGTTATGTGCTTTGGAAACAAGACCTCTCAAACTCTTCCTCTCAACCACTCAGGACAAGAGATGAGAGGGAGTGAATGAGGTGAAGAGGAAGCTGGGTTCATTTAACATCTCTGTAAACCACAGCTTGGCTCACACATAACCAGTCACTAAATCTGTTACAACCCCATGTGTACGTGTAAGAAAAATAATACAAAATTGATTTTTTTAGCAAGGAAGTGTTACCCATCTCCTTGGGATGTGGTGGCAGGAGAAAAACCACACGATTTAGTATTTTAATGCACAGGATTAAGAACCCCACTTCTGAGTGAACTCCAAGACAGCCAGAAGCCCAATGTTTGTATTTGCACAGTCATAACAGTTCCCCAAAGGAAAATTAAAGAAGGTGGAGTTCTAGGTGTACAGGGGTTCTCGTACATTTCTCAGATCTGGTAGGCATAACGTTATCTCATTGGGACAAAAGGAAGAAACACACACTGGAACAAGTTTAGCTGTACAAACCATCATCTTCAGCTGCCGAGATGACAATCACAGCAGGATGAGATGCGTCCACAGAGTTCCTTGCCAAGACGCTGATTTTGTAAGATGAGTTACCAAGGGAAATGGTGCAATTATTCAACGTGGGGCTTATGTCACTGCGATGTGTTTCAGTAGGTTCCTCTAACTTTTCCCACAATATCTCATATTTTACAATTCTTCCGTGAGCATGGAAGTCTGGTGATGCCTGTTGGGAGGAAAACAAAACAATGTCCTTTTCTACAATGGGACCAAGTTACTTTTGTTGACTATCCTTTATACGAAATGTCAGTTTTTCCTTTGGTATTTTTGTCTTGAGAAATCAGAAGCTGCCAGTTGACAGCAGCATTCATGGTGAAGCGACAAGACTAGGCAGGCAGATTCTGGAACGACTCTCTTGCATAATGGCTTTTGAGTCTTTTTATTTTGGAAAGGGGGAAAAAAAACACCCATATAAAACCCCTGCCCATTATCAGGGAACATGGTTCCATCCTGTTCTTTGAAACCAACAGCTCAAGTTGGAGAAAATTCGAAGGCTGTGTACCCACACCTGTGTAACTTTGCACCCAGTGTGTTCCCATTGCTGGTTTGGAACCAGAATCTGTATCGATCTTATTATAACAATCCTGCTGTTATTTTTATTATTATTTATTGAATTTATATATATATATATATTTTTTAAAAAAATGATATTTATTACTTTTTTAACATTTCCAACACAACATTGCAAACAAAAAAAGAGAAAAGAAAAAAAAAGAAAAAACAATGCAAATACAATACAAAAATGCTACATGGACTAACAAAACAAACAAAAACAAGCAAAAACAATTTAAAAACACCTCAAACATTTTCAATATCTTATATTTCATTCACTTATTTCCAGCGACCTTCTCCCACCTCCCTTTTTGTATTCCACTTCTATTATTTGTTTCAGCAATTCCTTTCCATCTTACTCTGTTTTCTGTTCTATAATTATCTTAACACATTCTTGCCATACTTTTCCTTTAATTTTCTATTGGTCTATTTATACTTAATTCCTTATGACATTTCTGCTAAAGCCATATATTTTCATTCCAACATTTTTCTAACATTCCTTAATTTTACAATATTTCTATAAATAGTCTTTAAACTTTTTCCAGTCTTCTTCCACCGACTCTTCACCCTGGTCTCGGATCTTGCCAGTCATTTCCGCCAATTCCATATAGTCCATCAACTTCATCTGCCATTGTCCAACACTTCAGTGTTTTCAAAAGGCAACCATTCTCTCAACCAGCAAAAAGCAGATGGTTCACAGCAAAGTTTAAAGGTCTGGCAGGGCAGGTCCCCCTCCTTCTTTGGCATCCATCAATATCTTAAATTTTACTCAAGGCTTCCTGCCCTGCCAAACAACTCTGGGAGCATCCCTTTGCCACCTCCTGAGACCCTCCATCCCATCCAAAGCTTGCAATGTTTGAAACAAAAGCAACATCCCCAGCAAAACAGCAGCCCTCAGCCCCACCACAATAACTCGGCCCAAGAGTAACAACTTCTGATTTGTCCATATTTCCAAATCCCCCTTCTCTTCAATCCAACATCCTTCACAGTTATCCTTAAGCAGATTCACATTTTTGGCGGTCATACTAACCCCCAAATACCTCTCTTTCTCAACCAATGTTAGTATCGCCTCCTGAAACTCTGTCAAGCTTTCCTTTTCCAATTCAGATAGGGTTCTGGTCCTCAAATTCATCCGTTCTTCTTTAAGTTCAATCATAACGAATGTCAACTTATGCTCGTCAAGTTGTCTTTGTATGGATGGGACTCTCCTCTCCTGTTGTATTGCTTTAGATTCAGCAGCAAGGGTTTTTCCCCTAACTTCATCTGCAGTTTGCCATATCAAAGTAGATTCCTGTGTCAGTTTCTGGGTGGTTTCTGAATTGGTATTCACCTTTTGTCCCAAGTTATTTAAAATTTCTACAGTTGAATCAATTTCAATATTTGCAACATCCAATTTCACATTTATCGCATCTGTTTTCTTGTGGAGTTGTTCCAGCGAATCGTTTATTTTCAATAATGCAGCCACTAAGGCCTCCTCTGTCGACATCCCGTCTGTTTTTTCCTTTCCGTTTGCCATAACACTTGAGAGATTCAAGGTCAATTCCAAAGTCTCACACTTTTTTATCTTGCATCTGGAAATTCCCCTAGCCCAGCTCCTATAAAGCAACCAATTTCAAAAGCTTCCACTAGGGGAAAGCTAGTTGTATTTGTATCGGTCAGTATGTCCTCTTTTAAACACAGTTTCAATAATCCAAAGTTAGTTTCAATTTTCATTTACTTTCCTCCTTTTTTAATAAAGTTCAATAAAGTTGTTTCAGTTTTCCGTTACTTTTACTCCTTTATAAGTGCAGATGAAAACAATGGAAACAATGTATCTGTCTTATGCTAGCTGTCACCGAACGTTCTATTCGCTGTCAATGAACCTTCCAAGACATGTCGGTCTTACTAGCAGCCCGTTTCCAGGTTCGGAACGGTGGTATTTTAACTTCCTTCACTCACTCCTGCAGGGATACACAATCCAAAGCCTCCCCCCTCTTCTCCTGCTTCCAAGGGGGGTTTAATATTTTTTACTGATGAGAATTTAGTCCTTTACAATAGGCTTTCCAAGACTTTAGCTTGCAACCTCTTTGCCTCAGTCTTATTTACAAAAAGGGGAGGTGGACTTCCTGTTTTGAGCCTCCCCGTTTCGGTGCCAAATTAAGACGTTTAAAAATCCAATTCTTCACTCTACTCATGGGTAGTTACTTTAAGATCAAATTGTCCACAGGAAAAAGTCAGCGATCTCCGGCAACAGCTATGTGGCTTCACTCCGTGGAAAAAGCAGTCGATCCGAAGCACCGCGCTGCTCACCCCACGTCGCTTCGGATCCCCAAAATTGGGTTTCCCTGCGAGTAGGGGAGGCGCAAAAGGTGCCTGCCGAATCCCATGTTCACAGGCTTCACCCGCCTGTGATTTTTTGTGGGTCTCCGCCTTCGCCGTGGCGGCCAGACCCGAATTTCCACGAGGCAAATTCCTCCCGATCAGAGGAATTCCGCCATTGCCGGTGGCGCTAACCCGGACGTCTGCCCTATATACCGCCCTATACCTGGAATAATAATAATAATAATAATAATAATTTATTATTTATACCCCGCCCATCTGGCTGGGTTTCCCCAGCCACTCTGGGCGGCTTCCAAAAGAATATTAAAATACTGTGATACATCAAACATTAAAAGCTTCCCTAAAAAGGGCTGCCTTCAGATGTCTTCTAAAAGTCTGGTCGTTGTTGTTCTCTTTGACATCTGGTGGGAGGGCGTTCCACAGGGAGGGCGCCACTACCGAGAAGGCCCTCTGCCTGGTTCCCTGTAACTTGGCTTCTTGCAGTGAGGGAACCGCCAGAAGGCCCTCGGTGCTGGACCTCAGTGTCCGGGTAGAACGATGGGGGTGGAGACGCTCCTTCAGGTATACTGGACCGAGGCCGTTTAGGGCTTTCAAGGTCAGCACCAACACTTTGAATTGTGCTCGGAAACGTACTGGGAGCCAATGTAGGTGTTTCAAGACCGGTGTTATATGGTCTCGGCGGCCGCTCCCAGTCACCAGTCTGGCTGCTGCGTTCTGGATTAGTTGTAGTTTCCGGGTCACCTTCAAAGGTAGCCCCACGTAGAGCGCATTGCAGTAGTCCAAGCGGGAGATAACCAGAGCATGCAGCACTCTGGCGAGGCAGTCCGCAGGCAGATAGGGTCTCAGCCTGCGTACCAGATGGAGCTGGTAAACAGCTGCCCTGGACACGGATTTAACCTCTGCCTCCATGGACAGCTGTGAGTCCAAAATGACTCCCAGGCTGCACACCTGGTCCTTCAGGGGCACAGTTACCCCATTCAGGACCAGGGAATCCTCCACACCTGCCCGCCTCCTGTCCCCCAGAAACAGTACTTCTGTCTTGTCAGGATTCAATCTCAATCTGTTTTCCATCCTCCAACCGCTTCCAGACTCACACAGGACCGTCACCGCCTTCACTGGTTCTGATTTGAAAGAGAGGTAGAGCTGGGTATCATCCGCATATTGATGAACACCCAGCCCAAACCCCCTGATGATCTCTCCCAGCGGCTGCATGTAGATGTTAAAAAGCATGGGGGAGAGGACAGAACCCTGAGGCACCCCACAAGTGAGAGCCCAGGGGTCTGAACACTCATCCCCCACCACCACTTTCTGAACACGGCCCAGGAGGAAGGAGCGGAACCACTGTATGACAGTGCCCCCAGCTCCCAGCTCCTCAAGACGGTCCAGAAGGATGTTATGGTCGATGGTATCAAACACCGCTGAGAGATCCAGCAGAACTAGGAAACAGCTCTCACCTTTGTCCCTAGCCCGCCGGAGATCATCAACCAGTGCGACCAAGGCAGTTTCAGTCCCGTGATGAGGCCTGAATCCCGACTGGAAGGGATCCAAATGGTCCGCTTCTTCCAGGCGTGCCTGGAGTTGTTCAGCAACCACTCGCTCAATCACCTTGCCCAAGAATGGAAGATTTGAGACTGGGCGATAGTTGGCCATCGTGGCCGCATCTAAAGATGGTTTTTTAAGCAGCGGTTTAATAACCGCCTCTTTTAGCGGGTCTGGGAAGGATCCCTCACGGAGGAAAGCATTCACCACCCCACGAAGCCCACCGCCCAGCCCTTCCCAGCTAGCTTTTATAAGCAGGATGGGCAAAGATCAAGGAGACAGGTGGTTGGTTTCACTCGTCCAAGCAGCCTGTCTCAGGGTGGTTCACAGAATAAAATCAAAATATAAAATCACAAAATATATAATTAAAATAAAAACAACAACCCAATAATTCTTCCACCCCCCAAAAAACCCCCCACACATTTTAAAAGGGCATAGGATTTTAAAGGGAATTGTTCCTAATTAACTACTGTGTTTTGATGTGCTTCCCCGCTAAACCAGATTCAATCCAAATTAAGAAAAGTAATTACATCGAAGCCTTGCAAGCTGGTCAAGTGTACACAGCCTGAGTCAACTTATTTATCCAACTATCGCAGGACCAGCATTGGTTTTTGAGGACTGTAGGCAGACAATTTTCTCATTCCCTGCTACTGGATCATTTTAACTGGAAATGGCAGGGATTAAACCTGGGAAGTATCAAGAATTTATGCTTTTGAATTATGGTGCTGGAGGAGGCTCTTGAGAGTCCCATGGACTGCAAGAAGAACAAACCTATCCATTCTTAAAGAAATCAGCCCTGAGTGCTCACTGGAAGGACAGATCGTGAAGCTGAGGCTCCAATACTTTGGCCCCCTCATGAGAAGGGAAGACTCCCTGGAAAAGACCCTGATGCTGGGAAAGATTGAGGGCATAAGGAGAAGGGGACGACAGAGGACGAGATGGCTGGACAGTGTTCTCGAAGCTACCAGCATGAGTTTGACCAAACTGCAGGAGGCAGTGGAAGAAAGGAGTGCCTGGCGTGCTCTGGTCCATGGGGTCACGAAGAGTCGGACACGACTAAAAGACTGAACAACAACAACAACAACAAAACCTGGGACCTTCCACATGCAAAGCATGGTCCCTACCAAACTATTGTCTCTCCCCAATGAGATGGTACCCAAGCTCCCATTGTGGAATTCTGGATATATGGACAGCACTAAGGGGGCAAGAAGATTTGCTTAGACTGGTGAAGCCTCCTGGCCAAGCTTACCTATCCTTTCCTTTTGTTAGGGAGCTACATTTTGTCAGGATCAAAGGTTCTTCTGACACTCCAGTTAACAAACTCCTTAAAAAATATACTAGTAATTTCCCAGGGAGCCTCATGCAATCAAACAGTAACGGAACAATGATTTGTAATGCACAATGTATATGTGAAGTACTTTATCTAAAAAAATAGTCTAAGCCTTGGAGTTTTTAGTTATTAGCAGTGGAAGGGGTGAAATCTCTCATCACTGGCTGCATGACCAGAAATACTTACTTTCCAAAATATCGTTATGCTACAGTTCTCCAAAGATGAGTGGGTGTCTCTCCAAATATCCAGTTGCCCTGATGGAGCTGTAAACCAAAGCACATAAAACAGAGTTATACACTGTGGAATGGAGCTCATATTATAAAACTGTGGGGAAAAGGTGGGGAAAAGGTGGGGAAAACAGCTGAACAAGGCTTCTTTGTCACTAGCTCCAACAAAAGATCCTAAACCTCTTGGTAGTGTGTGCAGGAATAAACTTGAGTGTGGTTCAGACACACACCTTATAACAATGGACTTGGGACCTGGGAACTATTACAAGTACTCTAGATGTCCCAGTGGAGGAAGAGGGAGAGAAAAATCCTTGCTGCCACTGCTGCATTATGAGGTCCATGTGGAAGATTTGCAGTCAAATCTAACAATGTTAGTTAGTATGTGAAGGAGTTAAGGATCACAGAGTTCTAAATTGCTAGAGTAGGCTCAGTGATGTCACATCTCCTCTTCTCCTGGAAGGGAGGAAGTAAGGCTTGTTTCCTGTTCCTGTTCTCTCTCTCTCTCTCTCTCTCTCTCTCTCTCTCTCTCTCTCTCTCTCCCCACTACATATTTCTACCCAATAATGTTCATGCCTGCGTTTGCTTATTGTTGCTGCTTAAGGCAATGCATGATTATAAGTATGTTTTAAACTTACTTCAGTGTGTGGTTTGTTTCACTGCAAAACAGCTTTATGCAGCTGAACACATTATTAAAAGAAGGTTAAATGACCTATTCCTATGCTTCTTTAATCTGTCTAACGATAGGATTTAAGCTCTGCTACTACGGCTCTTTATGTGCAAGTCCCCATGGTTTTAAAACAGGTACCAGCCATTATTTTCCTTTGTTAGTTAACCCACACAAGTGGGTCTGTAGAAGACTAAATAAATTTACTGTATCTTCTTCCCAAGGCCCATCATAGGAAGAAGGAGAGGGGGAGATTGGGGAGGAGTGGGTCATCTACTCCATACATTTTTTATTCTTTTGCCATTTTTCATTCTGCACATTCAAAAAGTGAAAAAGCTCCCTTTTGACCATTTCCCCACAATTTTTGGAAAATGTGGGCAAACAGCATCCTGCAGTAGAGGATTATAAACCTGGTCACCCCAAACTTCTTCCCCACAACATGAAATCCTTACCAGCTTCATTTGTTGGGATAGTTTTACTTTCGCTCCATTTGCTCCATTTCCAAAAATGTCTAGCCGCACCACAGCGTACTTTTAACGTGTAGTTTGTAGACGGCTGCAACCCATCTAGGATAATTTGGGGATGTGAATCTTTACTGTACTGCACTGTAACATTTTTCTGCAAAACATGAACATTAAACATGTTTAGGGTCAAACTAAACCACAGAGCCTAGGACTTGCCGATCAGAAGGTCGGCGGTTTGAATCCCCGTGATGGGGTGAGCTCCCGTTGCTTGGTCCCTGCTCCTGCCAATATAACAGTTCAAAAGCACGTCAAAGTGCAAGTAGATAAATAGGTACTGGTCTGGTGGGAAGGTAAACGGAGTTTCAGTGTGCTGCTCTGGTTTGCCAGAAGCGACTTAGTCATGCTGGCCACATGACCCGGAAGCTGTACGCCGGCTCCCTCGGCCAATAAAGCGAGATGAGCGCCGCAACCCCAGAGTCGGTCATGACTGGACCTAATGGTCAAGGGTCCCTTTACCCTTTACTTACAGCTTTCTATTGTTAAAAACCTTTTGTTGCATTTAAAATAACGTGTTATGCAATACATCCATCCACATTAGAAACTAATAAGATGCAGAGCTGGGCTATATCAAAAGGAATCAAGTTTCAACCAGGACTTTTGTGTTAGATCACACACTCCAACACTGGTCAGCAAGAGGTCTTAAGATAGACCTGGCTAATGGTGGGACCTTTGTTTATAACATGGCTGTGATGTTGGTTTTCAATCTATATATTTCACAGGGTCTTTAAGGATAGAAGACTAGCTACGATTATGCGTGCTTATTTGCTTTGGTTTGAAAGCACCAACTTTTTGTGCTCACAGCTTTAACAATGAATGCTATAAACACATCCATGATTACATGGAAGCCAGCCCAGCTCAATATAGTAGTCTCATTCACACATCATAATCAGCGTTGGCTGGTCCACTGGGGCAAATGAGGCACTGCTCCACCAACCTCACTCTGTCCTCAGGCAGCCCATACCTGCCTGACCTCTTTTTTTGCACCCGGTCCTGGCTATCAGCTTCTTCTTCCTTAGGCTCAGTGTTGCTATTGCGGAACTAAGTTGGGCGGAGGATGGGAGCAGAACTAGAATTAGTTGGCTTTGCTTGACGTTGACTGTGACTCCACCTATTTCTGTCCTACTGGTCACAGTGGGCATCCATCACACCACCGATAACAGTAAGGCACAGTTTACGGCTTACAATGAACAAGCAGATGACTCCCACTTCACTCCTTCCCTAACACAAGCAACCCCCCCCCCCCCGTGGCTTGTTGTGCGAATGCAGGACCACTGTGGCTAGTTCAGGAGAAACAAACAACCAGGAAGACAATAACATAGCTAGGCATCAGGTTGTGGTTTGTTTCAAGGGAAACAAGTCTCAATTGCACATTTGGAAGTGACAGCAAATCAAATTTCATGAGCTATCATGGGTGCTTTAGTTGAGATTCCTGCATTGATTAGATGACGCTTGGTGTTCCTTCCAACTCTACAATTCTGTGATTTCATTTTGTTTCTATACTGCTTTATATTTTAAAGAAAAGAAGCGAAATCTCCCCTCTTGGTGTAGGGGAGAAGTGACACAAAAACTAATTTGCTGTAAGCCATAAACTTCCCAAAAACTTGGGAACAAGTGTTTTCCTTTGTAAGCATTTGCAGGAATGCACTATACGCCACAGTTCTGTGGAATAAGATCTTGACACACAGGGGTCCCTTCAGGAGCTGAAAGTTTTGTGCCACATTTTTAAAAAAATAATACTTTGCTTTTGCAGACTACCGTATTTTTCGTTCTATAGGGCGCACCGGCCCATAGGACGCACCTCGGTTTTTTTGGGGGGAAATGAATAAAAAAATTATTTCCCCCCCCGCCGCGGCTGCCACCCCAAGCCTCGCGTGCTTCGGGCGACAGGCTGCCGCCCCAAGCCTCGCGCGCTCGGCGGGACCTCCTGCCGGGCGTGCAAGGCTTGCAGACACTCGCCCGAAGCACGGGGAGCCCTCCGGAGGGCTCCCCGTGCTTCGGGCGACAGGCTGCCGCCCCAAGCCTCGCGCGCTCGGCGGGACCTCCTGCCGGGCGCGCAAGGCTTGCAGACACTCGCCCGAAGCACGGGGAGCCCTCCGGAGGGCTCCCCGTGCTTCGGGCGACAGGCTGCCGCCCCAAGCCTCGCGCGCTCGGCAGGACCTCCTGCCGGGCGCGCAAGGCTTGCAGACACTCGCCCGAAGCACGGGGAGCCCTCCGGAGGGCTCCCCGTGCTTCGGGTGACAGGCTGCTGCCCCAAGCCTCGCGCGCTCGGCGGGACCTCCTGCCGGGCGTGCAAGGCTTGCGGACACTCGCTGGGGCTGCAGGCTGCTGCCTGCAAGCCTTGTGAGCCCGCGGGAACTCCCACCGGGCTTGCAAGGCTTGCGGATAGTTTCCTGAAGCCTGGAGAGCGAGAGGGGTCGGTGCGCACCGATGCCTCTCGCTCTCCAGGCTTCAGCGAAAGCCTGCATTCGCTCCATAGGACGCACACACATTTCCCCTTCATTTTTGGAGGGGAAAAAGTGCGTCCTATGGAGCGAAAAATACGGTAATCTGTCTATTCTTTTTTTTTTTTTACCATTGTGTTTATTGAGTTTTCACACAGAATACAGCAAGAACCATAACACTGTCAATGTTAAATTTAAAGGATAACAAATATAAAGAAAGAAAACCAAAACAAGTCTGTAAAATGGATGGGAGTAGGACCTTGACCAATACATTGTTAAATTCTTGCTTTCCCAACCACAGCTGCTTATGTGTGGACAGGGGACTTAAGTTATATTCTTTTTTTACAACCATGTACTTTTTACAACCATGTACAATAAAACAACACCACGTTTCATAAAATTTGTATGCCTCTGAACCTTTTTTTAAAAGTGTACATTTTGTAAGTAAGCTTTTCCTTTAGCACTAGTTTCCATACTTCTTAAAACAATCATGCAAAAGATTGCCGTCTAGTGTTTTCTAAGCTCTCCTCCATCACTATAGGTTGAGCAATTAACAGGAAAGCCACAAATGTTATGAATCTGAAAAAGCCCACCACACATTTCTTTCTGCTAATCGTGTTTGCTTCTTACCTGTTCCCCATCACGAGCACCATGAATTTCACATAACAGCGAGAGGGCTTCGCTTACTTCATTTATCTGCCATTGTAACTGGATGGTAGTAGCGTTTGTATAACCTGCACGGAGTTTGTAGGGGGCTGCAGGATGAACTAGTTTGAAAGGGAGAAAGAAAAATGTACACTTCTGAAAGAGCAATTCAGTGAATTTGGACAGTAAAAAGTGTGCAATAATAACTCTGAATTATTTCAGGATAGTTTCATAGAATACCATGATAAAAACTAGAGATGCCTCTGCTGCAGTTTGTAATCTGTCTTGGAACATAAATTCAGATAAGAGGAAGTGAGAGTTCTACTGCTGCTATTTATAAATACAATGCCTTTTTCTTAAAAAAATGTTAGGGGTACTCTCATTTTCCTACTCACATTAAAATACTGCCCCTCAATGAAGCCAAACTGAGATTCACAAAATGTTTAGGGGTATGTGTCCTCCCAGAAAAAAAGCACCGTATAAATAAATATATGCTAGTAGATACTTGGTGGTTAGGTCTGCTTGTTTCAGTTGTATTTTGGTTCTGCTAGTAGCCATTATAGTCCCTATATGTTAATTGTTTTAGTTTTATGTTACTGTTTTCAGAAGGATAGTTTATCAAATTGTTCTGTGCTGTCACAATAGCTTTTTTGTGTTATCTACTTGTGATATTTGTACAATGTTGTAAGCTGTTCCAATATTTCTTTGAAATATGGAGCAGTATACAGTGGTACCTCGGGTTAAGAACTTAATTCGTTCCGGAAGTCTGTACTTAACCTGAGACTGTTCTTAACCTGAAGCACCACTTTAGCTAAAGGGGCCTCCTGTTGCTGCCGCGCCACCGGAGCCCGATTTCTGTTCTCATCCTGAAGCAAAGTTCTTAACTTGAAGCACTATTTCTGGGTTAGCGGAGTCTGTAACCTGAAGCGTCTGTAACCTGAAGCGTATGTAACCTAAGGTACCACTGTACAAATCGTTGAAATAAAAAAGGCCCAGTTATAAACTCTGGTAGCTCAAAATGCTTGCCCCAAATCCAAGCTGAACGTTGCAACACACAAACGTGCCGCACACATACTTCTTCTCCAGCACAATTTTTAATTCAAGACAAGTAAAAAGTCAACTAATTCCCACTCTCTCCCGGCACCAACCTGCTTTTGCTAAAGAGGCGGGACAAGGGAAGAAAATAAGGTCTCCCTCACTCATCTCAAATGCCAACAGGGCACCGAGCCAAGTTTCCCAGAAGTCCTGCTGTATTTCCCAACATCCCTGGCATCGGGTTCACAGCTATAGCAGTACCAAAGAGGGAGGAGGGAGAAATGAGAGAGAGCAGGAGAACTAAGGTGAGGGAGCGAGCAGGAGATAGGTGCATTGATCAGAGCATTTATTTGCTATTTTTGTCCATGAGTGCCAGTCTCAATCCAAATCAAGCCTGGGGGGAACTGGTGCTTTCAGTATCCATATCTACGGCTAATCTCCCTTGCATAATATTGGGCGGACCATCCCTTACAACAACAACAAAACCCCACCCCACCAATAACCTGGTATAGATTCTTCTGAAGGTCATGTCAACATTCATTGTTAATATAAATGATATGCCTTGACTATTATTTTATTCATTCAGCAGCTAAATGTAGTTCACCCTACAGGCAACTGGGGAAAAATTCCATATTGTTCTTGTTTTGCACCCCGTTTAAGGTCTGGAGGCAATTAAGTTGTGTATCAGGCCAATGGCACATCTGTTCTCATATCAGGCCAATGGCACGATCCTGTTCTCATAGCAGCCAACCTGTAAGGAAAGAGTAGCAGGAAATTTGGAGCTGGATCTTGATCACATACTGAAACTGGGAAATACCAAGGGGGCAACTCAGTGCATTGCAAGCACCGCCATCTCATGGGTTAAAATTAACACAAGCATTTAGCTTGGCCTTATCTCACTGGTAGAGCACCTGCTCTGCATGCAGGAGATTCCAGCTTCAATGAACAGCATCTCCAAGTAGCCCTTCTGAAACCCTGGAGAGCCAATGCTCTTCAGGATAGACAATATTGAACTAGATGGACTTGGTGCTCAGCAGAAGGCAGCTTTCTGTGTTCCTACTTCTTCTGCTTCCATTGGTAGCAGTAGGAGTATCATCCTCTTATCACTTGGGAGCAAACAGAACAGGGTAAAAGGGAGATATTTGCTGAGATTTACCAATCTGGATTAAAAAGCAGAGACATCACCTTGCCAACAAAGGTCCGTATAGTTAAAGCTATGGTTTTCCCAGTAGTGATGTATGGAAGAGAGAGCTGGACCATAAAGAAGGCTGATCGCCGAAGAATTGATGCTTTTGAATTATGGTGCTGGAGGAGACTCTTGAGAGTCCCATGGACTGCAAGAAGATCAAACCTCTCCATTCTTAAGGAAATCAGCCCTGAGTGCTCACTGGAAGGACAGATCCTGAAGCTGAGGCTCCAATACTTTGGCCACCTCATGAGAAGAGAAGACTCCCTGGAAAAGACCCTGACGTTGGGAAAGATGGAGGGCACAAGGAGAAGGGGACGACAGAGGACGAGATGGTTGGATAGTGTTCTAGAAGCTACAAACATGAGTCTGACCAAACTGCAGGAGGCAATGGAAGACAGGAGTGCCTGGCGTGCTCTGGTCCATGGGGTCACGAAGAGTCGGACACGACTAAATGACTAAACAACTAAACAACAACAACCAATCTGGAATTTCAGCTTGCCCAGAATTCTCTTTGTGGAAAAGAACTGGATCACCTAAGAGTTCGTTTTACCCACTTGGGGATGTCAGGGTGTAGCTTAAATTTTTGTTTAATGTTTTGCCCCAGCTGCAACATGCAGGAGCCTATTCTTTATTTTCAGATAGTGGTAGTAGGTAAAGTGTAACACCGATAGAGAAAATAAACTCTTACCTCTGTGGGCTACATCAACAGTAAGATTGGTAAGTTTCTCTCCAATGCAATTTCTGGATGTCAGTATTAAATTGTATATGGTTTGCTTGCCAATCTTGAATGAACAGGATGGGGAAGAGGTTGAGCTGCAATACGTTTCATTGGAAGAACTTTCGAGAAATGGTGATTGACTTTTCCGAGGGGAAGAAAAGAGAGTTTATTGTTCTTCCATCAGAAATAGAATATTAGAGAATATTTGGACCATAATAGAAGTGGAAATCAAGGTTTTTAAAAAGGCATACTTTTCTCCTACCCACCACCCACACCACCTCCAGTAGGGCATGTTGAATTTTTCAACTTTCAAATTCCAAAAACGAGGGGAGCTAAAATGTTGTAACTTTACTTGAGATTTCAAAAGATATTTTAGTTGAATTAATATAATTTAGTTTTGCTTGGCAAGTAAAATGTGTGTAAAAATGCATAGAAATCATTTAAAATGATTGCCAAGTACTTGCAGTTTATTGTTATTATTATTATTATTATTATTATTATTATTATTAAGCATTACTTGACATTTTCAGAAGGTAAAATTAAAATTCTTTGGTTTTTCGAAAGCAGTTTATGTGCTTCTTCTTCAAACGTAGACTTACCAAGCTAAATGTTGTCCAATCACAAAAAGAATAGCAGAGTTGAATTCCTTACACTCGAAAAGTATTTTAAAGTCCCCTCACTTAAGAAGCTTGCAAAAATTAAGTTTCACCCCCTAAAATGACACACTCTGCCACCTCCACTAGTTAGCACTAACTAGCTTTCCTTCTGAACCATGTCCTTTAAGCCGCAGCCAGCGTGACCGTTAGTCAGGGCTCTCGGGGATGATGGGAATGGTATCTTAACATCATCTGGAGGGCTATAGCACTTACTGATCAGCACTTACTGTTCCCAACCCTAACCCTGCGGAAAGCCATCTAATTAGACTTTAATTTGATTTTGACCTGTTTTTAGGAGGTAATTTAATTATTGTTTGATTTTATACTAATGTTATATATTTGATGTTAGCCGCCCTGAGCCTGACTTCGGCTGGGGAGGGTGGGGTATAAATAAAAGTTGTTTATTGTTGTTGTTGTTGTTGTTGTTGTTGTTGTTGTTATCGGCCCCTCCACCCCTAGGGCACAAAGGTAAAGTGTTTCCTCTACCTAAGTCCTGTGTGCAAATAATCCATCTGATCCAACCCTCTGGTCATCTTTCACGACACTTTCTGTCCCTGTAATTCATTTTGTCAACAACTCATTTCCTCAAAAAAAGGTACCGTATTTTTCACCCCATAGGACGCACCAGCCCATAGGACGCACCTAGTTTTTTGGGGGGGAAATAAAGAAAAAAAATTATTTTCCCCCCAGGTGCGGGGCTGGGGCGGGGGAAGCCCGAGCTTCCACCGACCCCAGCCCTCAGAACAGGCTGCTATCCGCTAGCCGTGGGAGAGTCGCGCGACTTCGCGCGGCTCTCCCACGGCTGGCAGAGCGCTGCGCGAAGCCCGAAGCTTGGGGCGTGCTGAGCTCAGCGCGCCCCAAGCTTCTGGGTGCAGGCAAGCTCTCCGCTAGCCGTGGGAGAGCTGCGTCTCCCGTTGCTAGCGGATAGCTTCCTGAAGCCTGGAGAGTGAGAGGGGTCGGTGCGCACTGACCCCCCTCGCTCTCCAGGCTTCAGCGAAAGCCTGCATTCGCCCCATAGGACGCACACACATTTCCCCTTCATTTTTGGAGGGGAAAAAGTGCATCCTATAGGGCGAAAAATACGGTATACTATGATGGCTGGCATAACTGTTGTCACTTCCTAAGGATCTCTCCTGTCAGGATCAGGGTTTCAGAACACTTACCCATCAGACAAGGTGAAGCTTGCTGGACATAGCAACTCAGCATCCGTATTTTTAGCACCAGGGTGCCAGGTACACTCTAAGTTAATCATGTCTTCTGTTTTGCAGGCTAAGTCTTTGGGTTTATCAGGCTGGTCTGTTGAAACAAGGCTGGGTTATTATGTTTTTCTCTTTCATTTCATTCTTTCAACCACCTTTGAAGAAAATTACTCTTAGGGTCAGCTGTGAGCACACCATCCACTGGCTACCAATTTTGCAGATCAAATCAATCTGATCTGATATTTTTACCACCTTTGACAGAGCCGGTCATGGTGACTTTCAGGATATTCATTTACTAGGATAATTTATATCATATCTTTCTACTTTGCAAACTTTCACTCAAGGTGGCTGATAATGTCCAAAGAACAGAACAATCATCAGCAGTCTTTTTAAAGCTGAAAACTGCATGGCAAATTATTAAAACACCCAAATCAGGCCCAAAAAACATGGGGAATTAAAAAGCACGTGTGAACAAAATTCATCACCAGATGTAAGAACTTAACAAGACATGGGGCACAAACTGAGGTGTGACCACATAAACAACTCTCTCATTCTTCCCAACTTAACCTAGTACCCATCCATATCTTGAGGTGTGTGCAGAACAGGAGGAGGCAGTCCTTTGGAAAGAGGGTAAGGAACGTCAAATGTCTCTCCCCCTGGTCTTCATCTAGCCCACAGGACTCTCCTCAGGCCAGGCACATCAGTGGTCCTCCTCAAGTTCTCTTATTAGATAGAATGTGCCCTTGAACTGTGATAAGGCCTCTTGCTCAGAGGATAAAGAGAAGCTCTGGTCAGGAGGAAAGAAGGTTATTCACCCCTGCTTTAGGACATGAGCTCCTCTTCAGATATTCCTGTTACAAAATTTCATGAACCTGGCCAGGAAGTATAAAAAGCTGCTGAGATGGACACAATCCCCTCCCGCAATGGAAACACCAAATATTTTCTGCTTACTGGTCACAAAGAGAGATGCACTTTCGGAATCACACTGGATAGTGTAGCCAAGTCTCTTGGAACGGGTAACATTTTTCAAAGTAACTAATACTCTTCGTTGCAGTCCAATGTTCATCTGCTTATCACTAAAATAAAATTTCGGTACACTCTTATTTTCCGCCCCAATGCAGCAATACTTGACGTCAGAACCCATTTCAACGAACTTATTACCCTCTGGCCATAAGAAATGCCAGCGAATGTCTACGACATCCAGCCCTGAACAAAGAAATGGGGGGGGGGGGGGGGAGAGAGAGAGAGAGAGAGAGAGAGAGATTTGCTTGTACATATAATTGTGACAATGAAACAGGCACCCTTTGAGGCATTCCAGCCCCACTCCGTAAATTAAGAGTTTTAATTTAAAAATAAAAAAATAGTTTCCAGGGCAACAATTCAACAATTCCTACCAGAGAATAAACACAACGAACACAATGAGGCTTACTTCTGAAGAAGTATTATAGGATTACGTTTCATTCACTGTAACTAGAACTCACTGTACATTTGTGTGTGTGACTTCATCGCCACCTCAAAGGCTTCTTTCTATGAAAGCTCACGCTGTTAAGTACATAGGACAGTCCTAAAAGTTCTACATGGCTCTGAGCTTTTTGCGGTAAGAAACCAAACAACAAACCATCTGGAAGTTGTTGTTTCATCTCAAAGTTGTCTCAGAAGTTTCCTTGATATCTATTGGGGAGTTGGGGAGAAGAGATTGCTCCCATGTTGTTATTGGCATCCATCAGTCTCAGGAGACAATGGAGTGCACCTCTGTGGGTGAAGTAAAACCACTGGATTGGAGAATCACGGCACCTGCTGTGGCTGCAGGGACAAGAAACTCGTAACTGCTGCCTCCTGCATTGTTTTGCTTGCATTAGCAGCATCGAAGTGACCTCTCCTACACAAATCGGGAGTGGAGTCCCGAAGACGGTTGGATGGCGCCTTGTACACCTCCTTCTGGCAACTCCTGCTGTCAATCTGATGCCAAATGTATTGCTCTGCTTTCCTTTGGACCACATCAGCAAGGCTTGGGGGGTCATTGTCTGGGCAACCCAGGACCTCTATACTCACTGCCTAGGCTTGCACATGGGGAGGTAACATTCAGTTTCATTTCACCTCAAGTTGTGCATTCCATTCTTTCTCTAGACAGACGGATGTCAACAACGTAATGGCTTTAATAGCTTTATATATAAAATTTCTGCAACGGTTGTTTTTGTTGTTGATGTTTTCATTATTAGATTGCTTGGAGATATCTTATGCAAAGCAACTCATAAATGGAAAAATAAAGAAATATAAAGGCAATAAAGTGTTGTCATGTGCACTATAGTTATTTAGCTACTGCCTTGGTACTCTACAGTACACAAGAGGTTAAGTCTAAGCCTCAGGGGGGTTTCCCACTTTATCGTTAGTGTTGCGGAGGCAGTGGAGGGATGTGGAGGCAAACGAAAGAAGAGGAATAATATATATGCATTTTAGTTATACTAATTTAGGCATGCTGTTTTGGAATTAGGAAGTTGTGTCAAAGGCGTCATGGAAAACGAAGGTTTTGATGATGGATTTGAAAGAAGAGTGAAAGCTAGCATAAGTTGAGCTGACTGCAATTTCCTGTATTTTGCGAAGAAACACCCACTGATCCCATGAATAGAAAGTGCATGTGGTAACAAAAGCTTTGTTCAATTTAAAGGGGAACACAGAACGATGAGGCAGCATTTGTGAGCCATTATGGTTTTGCCATTAGAGTATTTTTCATTCCAAAGTTGCATTTTGAAATGACTCTAACTAGTCCTGGGGATGGAAGCAGTGTCAGAAGGAAAATGAATTGATATGGATTATATATGTGTGTGTGTTTGTGTGTAACTTTGTACTAATGTAACATTTTTACATGCAACTGTATGTAATTTTTACATTTAAGCTATCTGTTGTTGCTTTGGTTTTCTGTACACCGCTTAGTGATATTTTCAGTATATTGAGCAGTAAAGAAATTAAATCATCAAGCAAGGAAGGAAGGGAGCAAGCAGATAAGATAGGTTCTGTTTGCTCTTAATGCAAATCGAACACATCAACACTTCCCAAAAGGACATGAAAAATGAAGCACAAAATTCTTTCAAAATTCTTCCAAAATCTTTCAAAATTCACACTTCCTCGGATTCTGTAATGCTGTTCTCCAACAAAAAGGTAAAGGTAAAGGAACCCCTGACCATTAGGTCCAGTCGTGGCCGACTCTGGGGTTGCGGCGCTCATGTCGCTTTATTGGCCAAGGGAGCCGGCGTTTGTCTGCAGACAGCTTCCGGGTCATGTGGCCAGCATGACTAAGATGCTTCTGGCGAACCAGAGCAGCATACGGAAATGCCGTTCACCTTCCCATCAGAGCGGTACCTATTTATCTACTTGCACTTTGACATGCTTTCGAACTGCTAGGTTGGCAGGAGCAGGGACCGAACAACAGGAGCTCACCCTGTCACGGGGATTCGAACCGCCGACCTTCTGATCGGCAAGTCCTAGGCTCTGTGGTTTCATCCACAGTGCCACCTGCATCCCTCTCCAACAAAACGTTTGTGTAAATGTGTAAATAAGCATGCCTTATATTTGGAGCAACTGCTTACAAAAATGCCTTTGCTATCGGCCAGGCAATAGGCTCTCTGTCCTTGCATTCAACAGTGATAATACAGTTCCCCCAATGGGCATTTTGCTCTTTCCTACTTAAAGGTGACAATGTTTGCTCACCATCTGCTATCTTCCATGGGCTCCAGTCGGTCCAAACTTCAGAAAACCTCACCATGCTCCTGATCCTTACTGCATGAGCTGCACACTCCAAGGGTATTTCAGAAGTCCAGTTCCATTGCAGATGTCTATTTGCTTTACTGACAGTGGTCGTATAATTCTCCTAAAAAGCAGGCAATTGGAAAAGAAAACAGTGAGGCAATATATATTGAATAATTAGGGACAACTCTATCAGTAGAGCATGAGACTCTTAATCTCATGGTTGTGGGTTCGAGCCCCATGTTGGGTGCAAGATTCCTGCACTGCAGGGGGTTGGACTAGTTCAGGGCAGTCCAACCTTTCAGACCAAATGGGTCTGAAAAGAGTACTTTGACACAGAACCCACAGGCTGGACAATACATGGTTGCACAACAGGGGAGGCAGCGAGGCCAATATTTAAAGCCCACTCCAGCCCCCAGCCCTTGCGCTGCCTTCCCAAAGAGATTGAGAAGGAGGTGCAAGGCTCTGGCATTGTCCTAGAGTCCTCCCACCTCCTTCCCAAAGCTGGGAAAGCACTAACTAGGCACTAACTAAGATGGCGGAGCACTCTAGGACCCTGTCAGAACCCTCACACCTCCTTCCCCAAACCCAGTGCCTCATCTACCTGTGGGGGAACATCAAATGCTGCCAAGAGCTGCCCAAAAAGATATTGAGGGCTGTGTGTGGCCCTTGAACCATGAGTTGGACCACCATGGACTAGATGATCCTCATGGTCCCTTCCAACTCTAGAATTCTATAGATTATACCCTTTAGCTTATGAAATGTGCAGGCATCTGTATATGTGGAGGAGTGACCATTCTAAAAATAATAATCATAGGGCTGTCTCTAATGTTGCATGAGCAGAACTCAAGCTCGCACAACAGATCTTTCCTTATTCCTTATTCTGCCTCCTCGTCCTCTGCGGAAGCCACTGTGCCTCATCCCTCCAAGAGATCAGGGAGACCTATTGCAACATTTTTGGCTGTGTTGCATGAGGTTGCAGTGCTGGGAGAGGGGGTATCTACTGAACTTAAACATTGGCTTAAGATTCCTCTGCTCAGTTCCGGGCAATTCCTCCCTCTCTCACTGCAGCCCCATGTGACACAGACCACACTATTCAACAGGTCTCCCTACAACATTCCAGAAAGTCTTTCTAGTTTATTTATTTATTTGTTGAATTTATATCCCAGCTTTGGCCTCCATGGAGCTCAGCATGTCTTACATGGTTCTCCCCCCTCCTCATTTAATTCCCACAACAACCCTGTGACATAGATTAGGCTGAGAGGCAGTGACTGGCCCAAGGTCACTCAGTGAGCTTCCTTGGTTTTCTTGGTTAGTCACTTTTGGTGAAAGAGAACACTGGATGGCGGACTAAACGAATAAGCCTGAATCGTTTCCAGACTTCCAAGTAAATGCATGGTGACTGTCAACATACACCAGTGGCGCCTTTTCAGTTTTCTGACTTTTGCAAAATGTGCCTGGGAATTGGCAACGTTCACATACGAGTTGAGGCAGTCGCTAATTTTGGACATTCAATAAAACTTACGTAAGACCAATACGTTGAAAGCTACCTCCACTAATATCAGCTCGGTTTAGCAACTCGGTCAAAGATCTAGTCACACCCACCCACCCACACGACTTATCTCTTATGTTCCACTTGTTTTCAGTTAGATAGGTTAGACAGATAATACTTTCTACTTTGTCAGATTAAATGATAGCTTGAAGTGTGTGTTAAGTGTATTCAGTATACCTTAAATTTCTGTAACAAAATCCACTAGATTTGCTTGACCCCTCAGCATTTCATTTATTGCTGGACTATTCGAAAGCACGTCAAAGTGCAAGTAGATAAATGGGTACCCTTCCGGCGAGAAGGTAAACGGCGTTTCTGTGCACTGCTCTGGTTCGCCAGAAGCGGCTTAGTCCTGCTGGCCACATGACCCAGAAGCTGTACGCTGGCTCCCTTTGCCAATAAAGCGAGATGAGCGCCGCAACCCCAGAGTCGGCCACAACTGGACCTAATGGTCAGGGGTCCCTTTACCTTTACCTATTGAACACTGGGTCTACTTTTAAAAGGACTAACCATTAGCTTAAATACTGAATTATTTTGATTATTTTAAACAACTTTATTCACAAAATTTACAGCCCATGCTTGATTATGTGCTAACAAAACCCAAGGAGAAATTGACAATGCCCTACAGACCTGGGTTTTGTTTGTTTGTTTGTTTTTTAAAAAAATGTACACAGCTGATAGCAATTTCGCATGGGGGTTCTGTTCCTGACCCCTGCACGCAGAAGTGCTCCCTGCCCCATGGCACTCCTCCCCCCATTACACCCTTTTCATGCTGTGTTGATTGACATTTTCGGGTCACTTCTGGGTTCAGTGCAATGTGCATGTGGGCGATCGCACATCTTTTGGACACGCATTAATCAGCCATTGCCTGAATGTGAAAGCTTTGTCGTTCCTCAAGAGCAAATGAGGAAGGCAATTCTTTCATAAATATGCCTCCATATCCCAGAAAATAAGGAAGGCTAGATAAAAGATACTACAGTGGTACCTCCGGTTGTGAATGGGATCCATTCCAGAGGTCTGGCCGGATCCTGAGGTTTTCGCAACCGGAGGAGAAGCGGTAGACCGCTTCTGCACATGTGCGCGTGACAGTAAACTGCTTCTGAGCATGCACGTGTGGTGAAACACTTCCGGGTTTGCTCCTTTTGCAACCCAAAGTTTACGTTACCCAAGGGTAATGTAAGCCAAGGTGCTACTGTATTTAATTCTATGATTCAGCCCTTTTGCAATTACAATTCTGCGTATTTACAGCAGTTTAAGGAACTGGCTAAGTATTGTGGCAGACATTAAGAATCCTGGGTTTTAACTCAACATAGAACAATGACTTTCCCCAGCCTATATTCAAATGTTTTGCTTCTTCTAATGCAGCCTGCTAAGTGTATTTTGAATAACAGGCATAGATGAGAACACATATGTATGTGGCTTATCTGGTTTTCATAGGAACATAGGAAGCCATCTAAAACTGAGCCACACCATTGATCCATCTAGCTCAGTTTTAACTACATTGACAGGCAAAAGTTCTAGGCCTTTCCCACCTATACCTGGAGAGGCCAGCGTCTGGGAATTTCACGAAAAGTTGGGAAGTCAATAATCTTCTCTTCGGTTCGATTGACTTGGATATTAAAAACAAATTCTGTTTCAGAGTAGTATGCTTCAGAATCATCGCCAACATCCCATTTCACTGACAGCTGCTGAAGATGAATGTTCATGGAAATCTCAAGGTTTCTAGGTTGAAACAGATTACGATCTAAGGGAGAAAAGAAAAGACTCACTGACACTTCAGGCTCTGTTGAACAGTCTTTAGGGTAACATTAACTGTGGCGTAGCATATACAGTGGTACCTCGGGTTACATACGCTTCAGGTTAAATACGCTTTAGGTTACAGACTCCGCTAACCCAGAAATAGTACCTCGGGTTAAGAACTTTGCTTCAGGATGAGAACAGAAATAGTGCTCCGGCGGTGCAGCGGCAGTGGGAGGCCCCATTAGCTAAAGTGGTGCTTCAGGTTAAGAACAGTTTCAGGTTAAGAACGGACCTCCGGAACGAATTAAGTACTTAGCCCGAGGTACCACTGTAATCTGGTACTTCTGCTTTGTGTAAAATAACTAAAAATCCCTGCACTTAAGGACACAGATACCTAGAAAATGTACCTCATTTGGCCTGAAAATATGCTTTACAGTGCAATTATTTACTTGTCTGCTCAGAAGTGTGCTCCATTGAATACAGTGGTACCTCGGTTTATGAACTTAATCCATTCCGGAAGTTCATTCTAAAACCAAAACCTTTCTTAAACCAAGGCACACTTTCCCTAATGAGGCCTCCTGCCACCAGTGCCCTTCCGCCGATCGGCTTCCGTTCTTAGACTGAGGTAAAGTTCTCAAACCGGAACACTATTTCCGGTTTTGTGGAGTTTGCAAACCGAATCGTTCTTAAACCAGACTGTTCTTAAACCGAGGTACCACTGTACTATGGTACATACTCATAAGTAAGTACTACCAGTTTTCTTTTTAAAAGCAGGAAATTACCAGTCCCAGTTGGTACACACACTGAAAGAAACATTGTTGCCTTGCTATATATGTACTATTTCTTTTCAAGAAAACAAGCATTCATATACATACCTTGATTTTCAAACAGGCCAGAATGCAATACTACATAGAGAACTACCGTCCGAAGCACCAAACGCTCCATTGGTTATACCTGAAAGAAATAAGCAATACATTTCTTTTGGGTAAATCCTGTGCTTGGAATCGTATTCAACAACCCCAAATTAATTTTCAAACAATGTAATAAAATAATAATAGTAGATCTGAACCTCTGTCTGATCCTCTTGGACAGAAATAGGGTAGTCCCTGGGCTAATCTTGACCCTCCAGAGATCCAAACTGGCCTGGCAATTTTTATTTTTATTTTTATTTTAAGCCAGGCGCACCCACCAATCAAGTGATGTCACCTGTCAATCATACGGTGCATTGCCACACTTTACCAGGGCAGCGCTGCAATTGATTTGCTCAGTCAAGCCTCCCTGAAAGAGACTTTTCCCTCAGACAGTTTTCAATTAGGAGCTAGAATATCTGTTGCTAGGAAGTTGTTTAAGGAGTCTCTGGCCACTGTGAGCACAGGAATCAACTGCTGGATCACGCCAGAGGCACAACTGTAATTGAAAACTAATAAAAAAATTATTACAGGATGAAGCGGCCATGTTGAGAAACCTAGTTCACTATCATCCATGCAGAATGTATAATAATATAACCTCAAGGATGCCAACAAGCAGGACTTTCTATCTATAAA
Source organism: Podarcis pityusensis (assembly GCF_964106645.2). Taxonomy (NCBI): domain Eukaryota; kingdom Metazoa; phylum Chordata; class Lepidosauria; order Squamata; family Lacertidae; genus Podarcis; species Podarcis pityusensis. The sequence continues at coordinate 18,103,497 of NC_138036.1, read as the reverse complement.
AGCCACTGAATAAAATTATCTGATATTGCCTTTTAAAAAAAAAAAATAATAATGTGGTATTTATCTAGTTGTGTATGCTTTTTAAATTGAGGTTAAAACCAACTTTTCCCTGCTTTACTGTATGTGGTAACCTGCAGGATTCCTTTATGCTAAGCTGCAACCCAGCCTAATTCATGTATCCTGCACTAATACAGAGATCAGAATGCAACTCTTGGTCAGGCAGCAGAATTCTCTAGGTTTAGTAAGACAGTTTTGGTTCAAAAAACAGGAACATAAAAATACATTTACAGGAATACTGTATAGCCCCCCATTTTAGGGAGAAAAGCATACGAAGTGTATATTGACCAGTTAAATGGGGTTTGACAGCTCATTAGCACAGATGGGCTCGTCATGCCCTTACTTCTGCCAAAAGACCAATATTGATTCACTGGGAAAATAATACTTTTGGCCCCCTTTGATCATTGGATAGAAGATATGACCACTCTTGCAGCCTATGAATGGATTGCTTTTAGACACAGATTGTGTATGGATAAATATGATGACGACTTGGAATGCATTTGTAAAAATTATAATGACTTGTAAATAAATGTATCGGGATGCGGGTGACACTGTGGGTTAAACCACAGAGCCTAGGACTTGTTGATCAGAAGGTCGGCGGTTTGAATCCCCGCGACAGGGTGAGCTCCCGTTGCTCGGTCCCTGCTCCTGCCAACCTAGCAGTTCGAAAGCATGTCCAAGTGCAAGTAGATAAATAGGTACCACTCCGGCGGGAAGGTAAACAGCGTTTCCGTGCGCTGCTCTGGTTCGCCAGAAGCGGCTTAGTCATGCTGGCCACATGACCTGGAAGCTGTATGCCAGCTCCCTCGGCCAATAAAGCGAGATGAGTGCCGCAACCCCAGAGTTGGCCATGACTGGACCTAATGGTATGGGGTCCCTTTACCTTTAAATAAATGTATACTTGCTGGAATAGTAGCATTACAGTGGTACCTCCGGTTGGAAACAGGATCTGTTCCGGAGGTCTGACCGCATCCCGAGGAATTCGCAACCAGAGGACCGCTTCTGCGCATGCACACATGGGGAAGCCCAAAAAAATATTTCCAGGTTTGCCACATTCGCATCCCAAAGTTTACATATCCAGAGGGATATGTAAGCGGAGGTACGACTGTGCTTATATACACATTATCGTATTGTATCACAGTTTCAAGCACCTTTTTCTTTTTAAAATTTCTTTCTGTTTCAATTTCTTGTCCCCTGAAAAAATTCAGTAAAATATAAGTATTCATTTCACAGATAGAACAAGAACAGTTTGCAGTCCTAAACTGGCATTTGGTAAATATTTCCCTGATACAGGTAACTTCACAGTAATGTAGCAGTGTTTTGTTTTTGCTGTGACTGTTCTTGTTTTTATGAATGTCTAATGAATGTCAAGTGTTCTAAAAGCTATCCAAATACTTTTTCTAAAAATCAGTCACCATAGAGAATGTGGAGGAAGGAAGGTTCCTATGCAGAAACAAAGATGCAATGCCTATACAGAGCATTTGTTCTGCAATGTTTTGTTTCCCTTTAAACAAAAGTAAACCACAGAACCCATATGCGTGCACTTAATGCATAGCAGATTATGTTGGAGCTCCACTAGATTTCAATGTTTAATGGGCTGCTGTGTGATAGATTCCAGTAAGGACAAGGAAGGAGCAGCCAAATCTATTTGTTTCAGTGCCAGATGTGCCAAATAGCACATGCATATAAATCACCCATTGGATGCAAATGAGAATGCTCAGCCAGCAAAGCAAGTTTCAACATTAAGATACAGCATCCTATCTTCTGAATTGGTCGTGCTGATGGAAATTAATGAAATATCTGCCAATATCAGCCTGTACTGGAAATGACAGTACAGTACGGAATACCCGGCAAGCATCCCAGAAAAATTGGGACATCTCATTTTTTATCGTGAAAGAACAGGGGCCATTTTGGTTGCTGTGATCTCACATGATTTTGCAGTGTGATCACACACACCATGGGAAAAGTGCTTTCTCGGGGTCTGTGATCTCACACGGCAACCCCAAAACATGTGTTTTGGGGCATCATGCCTGGGAAAGCACTTTTTGGGGAGTGGGGGAACCACCGTGAGAGATCATGCAAGGTCATGGCAACTGAAATGGTCCCTGTGCTCTCACAATAAAAAACGTGAAGATGGTGACCAGGATTATGGATTCAAAATGTTATGGTAGGGTATAGTATGGTAGAGTGGCTAGAGCATTGCTGGGGAACCTGTCACCCTCCAGTTGTAGTTGGACTCCCAAATAGCATGGTCAATGGTCAGGTATGATGTGAGTTGTAGTTCAGAAATGTCAAGAGGGCCACAATTTTCCCGCTCCTGAGCTAGACTTGAGAACCAGGACCAGGGAGACTTGGTTTCAAATTACCACTCAGGCGAGATGTACATTGGTACCTCGGGTTAAGTACTTAATTCGTTCCGGAGGTCCATACTTAACCTGAAACTGTTCTTAACCTGAAGCACCACTTTAGCTAATGGGGGCTCCCACTGCTGTTGCGCCTCCGCCGCACAACTTCTGTTCTCATCCTGAAGCAAAGTTCTTAACCTGAAGCACTATTTCTGGCTTAGCAGAGTCTGTAACCTGAAGCGTATGTAACCCGAGGTACCACTGTATAGTGCTCGCTCTCTCTCAAGCCCACCCAACAGGTTTTTGAAACTAGGAGAAGCCAGCATGCAGCACCCTGAGCTCTTGGGAGCTAAGATGGAATGTGATAGTTGCAAACATAAAGGTAAAGGGACCCCTGACCATTAGGTCCAGTCGTGGCCGACTCTGGGGTTGTGGCACTCATCTCACTTTATTGGCCGAGGGAGCCGGCGTACAGCTTCCAGGTCATGTGGCCAGCAGGACTAAGCCGCTTCTGGCGAACCAGAGCAGCGCACAAAAACGCCGTTTACCTTCCCACCGGAGCGGTACCTATTTATCTACTTGCACTTTGATGTGCTTTTGAACTGCTAGGTTGGCAAACATATTCACTATTTTTTCAGTGCATACCATAGCTCTCTATATTTACAGCACTTTGATGTTTCCACAGATGTTGCAACAGTTAAGCAGCTTCCTTTATTACTATGCCCCTGCACTGATTTGCAATAATGGGATAAATGTTGCAATAAAATGAAACCATGCGTTTTAAAGAAATGGGATGTAGCAGGGTTACAAAACCACACAGCTACATGTTTGATTAGTACACAGTCAGCCTCTGTCTATTTTACTGGTCAAGGGCATTATTAGGGCCAGTCCCCAGGTCTTTTATGCTGGGCCCCAATCCCCAATGCACTTTTCCATCCGCTTTTAAAAACTTTGCTTACAGCTGAGCACAATGAAAAGCACGATGTTGATGAAAGTCCAGCGAACCATCAGCTTAATTTGCCCAAAGGCATCTATAAATATACGTTAGCACATACAAATGTGCATCAGAGCCCATGGCAGCCTTTGATTAACTGTTGGGAAAGGCTGATAAGGGACGCAGGTGGCGCTATGGGTTAAACCACAGAGCCTAGGACTTGCCAATCAGAAGGTTGGCAGTTCGAATTTCTGCTACGGGGTGAGCTCCCGTTGTTCAGTCCCTGCTCCTGCCAACCTAGCAGTTCGAGAGCACGTCAAAGTGCAAGTAGATAAATAGGTACCACTCCAGTGGGAAGGTAAACGGCGTTTCCTTGCGCTGCTCTGGTTCGCCAGAAGTGGCTTAGTCATGCTGGCCACACAACCTGGAAGCTGTACGCCGGCTCCCTCGGCCAATAAAGCAAGATGAGTGCTGCAGCCCCAGAGTCGGCCACGACTGGACCTAATGGTCAGGGGTCCCTTTACCTTTAAGGCTGATTTGACCACGACCCCTGTCCCCTATGTAGATCTTCACTCACTCCCTTGTTCCCAATGTAGGTCTTTCTTTTCCTGCGGTATATTGCCACTCACCCCTTTGTCCCTGGTGTATGCAGGGGCACCATTTTGTGAGTTTGCCTTAGGTGCCAAAATGTATTGGGCCGGCCCTGGTCATGGGTATGTATCACATGTCCCTTTCATTCCCTAGCAATGCCCGTTACCAATGCACAACCAGGGGTTCTGTGAATCAGAACATCTGGGTGGGAGTCTAAGTTAATGTGGTCATACGACCCACCCAGCAATTTTTGCACAGAAGTTACTCCACCAGAATCCGAAATAATCATCCCATAACCAAAGATACTGCGGTGGGTGTCACCCATGGAGGTTATAGCAGTGAAAAAAAGGAACACAGAACAGTATGGCCCACATATCAACAACTACTAATGGAAGGAGAGGGTGAGATAAGATTAAAACCCTATGAAGAGATTAGCAGATACTGCAGTAGCTGGTTGCAATACCACCAAGTAGTTCATAGATTTAATCAGGATAAAAAGAAAGGCTTTGAAGAAAAAGTGTCAAAATTGCAAAGTGAATTAATACAACCTAAAAAGAAGACCATCTCTAAAATGTATAACTTGCTGTTAGAGTGGGAATTGGAGGATGAAATAACCAAAGAAGTAATGATAAAGTGAGCAAAGGATTTTGGTCATACAGTCCAATTGGAAAATTGGGAAAGGTTGTGGAAGGTGGATATCAATTTCACAGCCTGTTATACGATAAAAGAGAATATGATGAAAATGTTTTAGCGCTGGTACCTCACTCCAGAAAAAATTGGCTAAGTTTTACAAAAAGCAGTCAAACTTATCCTGGAGATATAAGAGGGAGGTGGGAACCTTTTATCATACACAGTTGGGTTGTAAAATTGTAAGGAAATTTTGGAACGAGGTATATGAGGAGCTGAAAAAATTATTCAAGATTTTGTTTGCCAAAAAGCCAGAGGTTTTCTTTGTTAGGCCTAATATCAAATGACATTACCAGAGATAAGAAAAATGTATTCCTTTATGAAACAGCAGCGGCCAGAATACTGATCGCAAAGAACTGGAAGGGGGAGAAAATACCATCATTATTAGAATGGCAAGTAAACTCTGTGAGTTTGTGGAAATGGCAAAATTGATGGCAACTATTAGAGGCCATTCAAAATCAGAGAATAATTAAAGAGTGGGAGGGAGTGAAGGAATATATGGGAAAATATGGTTCCGGAACTGGAACATTAATAGATAACGTGTAAAACGTGCAGGGGTAAAAGCAAGGAAATAATACAAGAATCAATTGAACAATGACTGAATTATAACAACACAACAAGACGGAAGTAGTAAAAAAAAAAAATTGAGATCACACATAGGTGAAGGGGAACGGGGGGTAATGAAATATTATTTATAATATAAAAGCTTTAATATAAAATTTTTAACTTTGTTGTATTTGTATACAGCAAAGAGACGTTTAGAGTAATATTTTTAACAATCATCATCATCATCCCATAACACACACACACACACACATATTCATGCACACTCTTTCTAAGGCCACATTGCTTTGAATCCCCAAGTATGAGCACAATCAACACAGTTTCTTCTACTTATGCAAAATTAATTCTAAGCCCCTGCCTTACCAGGATGTGGAATTCCATCAGACTGGCAGTCACCAAGTTGAAAGTGCGAACCAGTGGATAAACTGAGTAAGCGTGTCTGGTGAAAGCTACAGCTGGACTGTGGGCAGCACAGTAGGATGAGCCAGGAACTGCAAGCAGTGAGACTCAGCAGGAATCGGGAGCAATCGACAAATCAAAGAGTCAGGACGAAAGATGCAGAGCTCACAGAAGCCATGCTGCTCAAATATGGCTGAGCCGAAACAAAGAACCTTTTATATCCCTTAATGCCCAGTGGGTGGAGTCAGCCCAGGGCCAGAAGGCTCTTTACTGAAGAACTACCTCTTACTGTTTACCAATTAGGGGAACAGTACACAGATCCAGTAGATCTGGAGAAACCCACACCCAAGAGGTGCTGCAAATCCCAGTCTCAGCAAGCGGCAAACATCTGGCAAGCCTACCATCTCCACACAGCTCTGCCAGCTTCTTGCACCAAGTTGTGGCTGCAGGTTTACAGCATGAAAGAAGTAAAATGAACAGAAGGTCCCAGGAAGTTTGCAAGATTTTTAGTAGATGTATTATCAGAGATGAGAAACCTCTTACCCTTTCCTCCTAGAATGCAAGAAGCTAGCAGAGTTGAATTTTCCAGGGATAAGAAGCAAGCAAGCCAGTTCTAAAACAGACCCTTGTTTTGACAGCTAAGGACAGGGGTGGTTCTTCCTTATTTTCAGCTCTTTTATTATTAAATATATCAATAATTTCATACGTTAATAAGACAGGATGGATCAGAAAAGTCAAAGTGAACCCTCATATTTGTTTTTTTCTATTTATATTTATCAGTTGTAAGTGTCTTAGTCAAATCCTGAGTTCATTTCAGTACATTGTTTCTGTATATACATCATGAAAGGTTCCCAATCTTTCTTAAAGTCATTATTGTCCTTATCTTTGAGTCTCTCAGTTAACTTTGCCATTTCAGCATATTCCATCAATTTTTCTTGCCATTGTTCTTTCATGGTATTTCTTCATTTTTCCATCTTTGAGCTAATAAGATTCTGGCCACTGTTGTCACATACATAAATAATTTCTTCTTGTCTTTTGGTAGATCTTGACCTAAAATACCTAATAAAAAGGGCTTCTGGTCTTTTAATAAAAGTTATCCTGAACATTTTTTTTTCATTTCATTATAAATCATATCCCAGTAATTTCTAATTATTTTACAATTCCACCACATATGAAAAAAAGTACCTTCCTTTTCTTTACAAATATGAGGGTAAAATGTTAAGAAAATGTTAATAAGGTATAAGTTTAATTTCAGTGTACAAGTTAAATAGAATTATAGGCAGAAGAAATGAATGTGTGATAAACCAGGAAGGGAAATTGGGGGAAGTCGGGGGGGGGATATAGAAAATATAAAATGTGGGTTTTTTTATTTAGTATTGATTATGTTAAAATATATTGGAAAATCTAAAAAAAGAAATATTTACACACACACACACACACAGAAAAGAAAACTCAGAGTGAGGATGGGTGGACACAAATCCATAGCCCATACAAATAGAACTAAATGAATTCTACTGGCAGCACTGCCCCAAACAATCCCAAGGATCAACACCCTCATTTAGGTTTGTCTCTTCATCCTGCCTATGCAGAAGTTATTAAGACATCATTTCTTATAGAGAAACACAGATTTTTCTCTTGTTCATCTCTAACAGAACTTCTTATTGACTCTACCAAATCAGAACCATAGGTGCACAGAGAAGGGGAAATAGGTTTCTAGACGTATCACTGAGCATGACTTATTTTTGCACACTGCCTAATATAAAGAATCAATCAGTAGATTATATAAATTTTAAAGCCAGAATTTTATCATAAATGATACAGAAAGATACCAATAAAATATCAGTAAAACAAAGCAGTGTGGTAAAATCTCATGAGTCATGAAACGCCTGCAGAAAAAAAGATAAGTCTTTAGGAAAGGCTAAAAGATAACCACCATTTCTGCCTCACGAACTTCACATGAGCGCTGTTTTACCTCATGATGATGCGATTACAGCCTGGGTCGGGTCCGTTAGATCTCTGAGACCCAGTAAACTGTGTCCTTCCCCTTCCTCATGCTTGGGCCCTGAGCAGTTCCTTCCCCACCATCATTCCCTTGCTCAAACTGGCTGCTTAGGCTGCTCTTCAGTAAAAAACAAAACAAAAAAGAGCAAATTGGGAGATGGTTCTGAACAGTTTATGAAGTTAGGGCATCAGTCCAAGTAGCTTGCAGATGTCTGCACTCGCAGTGGCTCTCCAGGGAAAGATCTTTCCCAGCAATTCTTCAGATTGCACAGTTAAGAGAAGCCAGGGATCCTACCCAGCATGGGATTAGCATATACAATGGAACCTCTTCCTTCCTTCCTTCCTTCCTTCCTTCCTTCCTTCCTTCCTTCCTTCTCTGAGCTCTGACTGATAGAGCTTCAATTTTTTTTCCTGGGTTCCCCACTGGGCATTTCGAAGCAGGGAAAACAGGGAAAACAGGGGGGGAAAATCAAGCAGGTAAGGCTTCTCCCTTCAATTTTATACCAGCGCCGGGAAAAATGTTTACTAATACTGCATTTCTGGTTGCTGTTTAATAGAAAGCAGGTGCGTGGCAGAGGGAAAGCAAGGATGATTTAGTAGTCAATCAGATAAACGCAGGAATACAAGGGACAGCTCAAGGTCCAATACAGATGTGAAGCAGGGGATCAGATCTCCCAAACTTCCCCCCCAAACTGTGGGACTCTGTTTTGATCAGGATGGTGCCCCTTCTCCCCAAACAGTTATTCTGATCCAAGTCTCCCTCCCCAAGCATGCTATTACTCCCTACAGGGTAGGGAGTGGTAGAGAAAAAGACCGTTGGGGGCACAAGTATATTCCCCACCTTCCCCAGAGGGGCCATTTAGATCATGCTAGGATATCCCAAACTTAATTCAAGAGGGGAGAGGAGTCATTTTTTTGCTGCTGGGAGGTAGAAATCCTTCCCCCATCTAAAGTAAACAACTCAGAGACCTGCCAAGAGATTCAGATCTACTTTCTGACCACCCCTGCCTTTAGGTCAAGGAAATGGGATGGAAAGAAAGCTGACACCCCTCCTGCTGTGAGGGCCTTGCTGCAAAAGTAAAACATTGCTTGAAACAATGAAAAGAAGCACATTAAAAACCAAAAAGGCAACATACCTCGTCCCCGTGGTTTTCTCTGTGCAGCGGTCTTGCGTAACTCTCTCAAATGATCTTTTTGTCTTATCTGGTCATAACGTGCTTTGAGCTTCCTGTTTTTCCATTCTTCTTTTCCTTCCTATTCAGGGTAAAAAGTGTGGGTTTTTTTTAAAAAAAAAATCCTTCATGTTTTCTTGTTGTTCTTGCAAGTTATTGTTATGGTGAAGATTGTATGCACAGTGCCAAAGGAGTGAGTAAATGGGCCAGCGAGATCCCAGCAAAGGGAAGCAGTTGCTGAGAAGGCAATGTGACGTTTCACAAACAAAAGTGCCCATCGATTATTTGCATGTATTTTTCCTTTTCACAGTACTTCCTTTGATCCGAGGGATGCAACATAGGGAGGTGCCTTATACTCAGGCCACCGCTCTTATCTACAGTGTGGTCACTATGGTGCTTTCAGACGTCCTTCTTGGCACCTGCCCAAAACTCCTCTGAATTTTATTTATTTATTTTAATAAGGATAGAGTGTTTTGGCTGAAAGGGGTTACCTTGTTTTGGGTGGGGCTCCCTGCTTTTTTTCTGTCTTAATTTGTTTTGTGTGTGGTGCATAGGTGTTTTCCTTTGTTGTTTAATTGGGGGAGAGATCTGAGCATCACCACTTGTCGCTTTGTAAAGTGGATATTTTGGGGTACCCCACAGCGGTTTCTTAGATTTCCAAATGTGTTTCCAGGCCCAGAAAGGCTGAGGCCTCCTAGCCTATGGTGGCTGGTAGTGAGTCTCTAGAGCTTCAGACACAGACTGGAATTTTCTGTTAATCCACTACCTGGAGATGTATGGGATTGAATTTGCAACCTTTGGCATGTAAAGCATGTGCTCTATCACTGAGCTAATTTGACCCACAGTACGAATATGTATAGCTTCAGAACATAACCACTACATTAATGCCCAGGTGCATTTGTAAACCTACAGCCGTGCACTACTACAATGAAGCTAATCATTTGTTTTGCTCTAATCGGACAGTCATGGGAAAAGTTGTGAAATTTATTTATTACTGTATTTCCCAGCGTATAAGATGACTGGGCGTATAAGACGACCCCCAACTTTTCCAGTTAAAATATAGAGTTTGGGATATACTCACCGTGCATGACTATCCCTCTTCCAACGCACACCAAATAAAACCGGGAGCGGTTAGGGTCGTTCTGTTGCTGGCTTCTGGGGCCAATTTTCAAGCGTATTTCTGCTTCATCTAGAGAGCTTGGTGTCCTCTGATTTAATTTGCTGTCGTTTTGTCCTTTGGTGGGGAGTTGCTGCAGGAGCTACTGCTGTAGCCGGTGTATAAGACGACCCCCGACTTTTGAGAAGATTTTCCTGCGTTAAAAAGTAGTCTTATACGCCAAAAAATACAGTACATCATTACACCTTCCTTTCTTCAAGGATCCCATGGCCTTTCTCTACCCTCATTTGATCCTCACAACAACCTTGTGAGGTAGGCAATCTGAGGAAGACCCAAATGGCTCCCGGTCATCCAGAAAGCATCATAACTGACATAACACGGAAAGATTTGGAGAAGGGAACAGGACCAAAAGGCATATTGTATGCAAGTTTTTAATCCAGGTGTCCCTAGTTCAGGATAGGAACCTGTGGCTCCTCATATTGTTGGAAGTTCATCTTCCATCAGTCAGTCAGCAGTCAGGGATGATCCACTATTTTTGGATGGCATTCAGTCATGTTGTTTGTGGAATTCTCTCAGTGAGGCTAGCCTGACACCTTCAAAACATATCATTAGGCACAAGCAAAAACATTCACCCAGGCCCTGGGCCGATTAAGCAATCTATGGCCTTTTAAATGTGCCTTGGGGGAATATTGTTTTGTGTGTGCATCTCTTGTTATTATGTCATGTATTTTGTGTTTTTATACTGTGAAATGTCCTGTGATCTTTGGATAAAGGGTGTTGTATATAAAACAGCAGCAGCAGCAGCAGCAAATTCTAGTTGCATAATTAAAGTTGATTTGGTGCTCTTGCAACACAAACCCACTTCCCCTCAAAATCAGTCTTTTTGCAACAAGGAAAACAATGAGAAAATGAACTGGAAAGCATGGGGTACTGATTGCTTGACAAACATCATATAACCTCCTTGCCAAAAAGACCTCTTCCCCACTTGTGACTCCTAGCAACTGGCATTCAGAGGCGTACCGCCTCCAACAGCCAAGGTAGAAAAGGTCAACGGGTCTCCTCTCCAGTAAAGCTTAGCTGGGTCTAGCCCATTTTGTTGGGGGTTGTGGTCGGACGTTGAACTGCAGCGAAGGCACACACGAAAAGGCAGAGACCGTTCACATAATCTTCTGTGGAACTGTTAGCTTTTGCATGACAGCAGAAAACCAAATCAACAGAGCATTATCGGCAAAGCCTCAGAGAAATCTCTTCTGAGAAATCGCAGTTCAGACGTAGGTTACAAACGCCATCCAGCAGAATGGGAGTCCCCACTCTTCACGCAGAAGATCCCTGCTGAATCAGATCTATTTTGTGCAGTGGTGATTCTAGGTTTGGAAGCAGAGGCTTCTGGGAAATTTAAGTCATGTCATGTGGCGTAGGAGGTACATGATCAGACCCTAGACCCCTGAGTTTTAATAATAATAATAATAATAATAATAATAATAATAATAATGCTGTGCTGGGGCAGGGAAGCTTTGACTGGCACTGCAGGAGGAATGTGTAACCAACTCCCACCAATTCCACTTGTTCTGAATCTTGCCCTCTCTCTGAAAGTGCTATTAGCCTTTTGGGTGGTGGTGGCTGGGGGAGAGGGAACAATACAGTAATAGAACAGGCAGCCATCTTTTTCTGCCACTGGAACAAATAGCAGCTTTTGGAGGGTAGGAAATTCTAGAAAAAGTCACCACACTTATTACTCTAATGAAATTGGATCTCCCCCCCCCCCCCCCCGCCAAAACACACCTGATACCTCAGCTGCTTTTAAGTTTGGGGGGGGGAGTTGAGGATTCCCCCAGAAAGCCAGGCAGTTCTGGTCACTGTGCGTTCAAAAAGGACACTGTAGTGCTGGGGGAAAGTGCAGAAAATGACAAAAAAGATTATTGAGTGGAAATGTCATTACGTTGTTGGCTTTATAGTGTTGAGAAAAGGAAAGTAAGGGGGAGAGGGAGATGGGAAATGGCCGATTTGCATGGTGTGGAGAAAGAGGATAGAGACAAGCAAATCTTCATATAGAATCATAGAACTGTAGAGTTGGAAGGGACCCTGAGAGTCATCTATCTAGCCCAGCCCCCTGCAATGCAGGAATCTCAGCTAGATCATCCATGACAGATGGCCATCCAACCTCTGTTTTAAAACTTCCAGGGAAGGGGAGTCCACAACCTCCTGAGGGAGACCATTGAACAGCTCTGAGGAAGAACAGCTCTGAGGCGCGAAGAGGCCCAGCAATGGAGGTGGGGATACTCACGTCGCCCGTGGGACCCCCGCTAGAGGGTCGAGAAGAGATGGGGGAACCAGGCGATTTCGCTGCTGCCGCCGCCGCGTGTCGCTCCCTTCCAATGCGCACGGGGGAACTTTCGAGGGGGCGGGGAGAAAAGGGTGTGGGAATCCCAACCGTGGTGAGTCAGCGCCCCACCCCCGTCCCCAACCTTTAACTGGGATTGGGGCGGGGGGGGGGGGAGAATTCCCATCAGGAAAGTGGCACAGCGACCGGGACGGCGCGACCCGACCAAAGTTAGGGAGCAGCTGGTGTTTCTGTGGTGCCGGCCGAGAGAGTTCGCTTTCGGGTACTTTTAAGGCAAAGAGCGGCATCGCGAGGGAAGTTGCGCCGAGTTCGCTTTCGCTCGGCGGCAGCCTGGCCCGACCTCCTCCGCCCTTCCTGGCGTGAATCAATCATCCTCGAGTTGCGGGGAAAGCACGTCTTTTCCACGGAAGCTGACCAGCGTCTGGCACTCTGCGCTCTTGCGAAAGCCTCGCTCGCCGCCGCTGCTGTGGGTTTTGGGGAGATTTTTCTGTTCCCTCGTACACCGAGTACGGAGGAATGTGGCACCTTCAGGAAGTGACAAGGAAGGCTGGGTGCCGCGCTCCTGTTCTGCGCCCCCAGACGTCCGCCGGCTTTTCCAACAAGAAATTGCACGGGAAACCCAGGAACTACGTCTGGTTTGGGCACATTCACACGTGCAATATAAATAAACTCAACAGCAACAGCAACAACATTATTATTATTATTATTATTATTATTATTATTATTATTAACCCGCCCATCTGGCTGGGTTGCCCCAGCCACTCTGGGTGGCTTCCAGCATATATAAAAACGTAATAAAACATCAAACAATAAAACTTCCCATACAGGGCTTCCTTCAGATGTTTTCTAAAAGTTGGGTATATTTTTACTACCTTACATTCATATATCTATATACATATACCTATATACACACATACACGTGTGTGTGGTTTATTTATTACATTTATGTACTACTTTTAGCTTCCAAGGAGGCTCTCATCCTCACAACTACCTTGTAATTCTGGTTAGGCTAAGAGATGGTGACTGGCCCAAGGTCACCCAGTGAGCATACACACACATATGACATATTGTACATGTGACCTTGGAGTGGGCAGCAAGAGCACATGGGGTAAGGCATTCCCTTGTCTACAGCGTCTTCTTTGTATGCTGCGTTTCCACAAAAAGGATCGTGCTCAAAAGTGGCTTACAGCGAAGAAAACAGGAATACATCACAAGATCAACCATCACAAGAATAATTTCATAACAATACAACAACACAATAGGGACCATAGCAACATACTGAAAACGTTTAAGCACTATATCCTGAAGCTAACTCCTTTCTGCTTCTGGGAACAGTTTCTTCTCCTTAAAAAAATAATAACAGATTGTGTTTCTGGCTCCAAATGAATGTTTAAGTGGATAAATGTATCAGGAGCACTTTAAACACTTACAGTGGTGGACAGCTCTCCTCCTGACCCATTGAGGAGGGGCAGAACCAAACACTAAGAGTAGAATATGGGCAGGAAAGCACGTAACAGGATAACGTCATAGGATAGGGTATGTGTTCCTACATGTCCCTAGGAAGAGAGGGGGAAATTGACACAGTGATGTCATTTTTAAGAGTCTTGTTTCACCGCCTGAGTTATCCGACTCACCGACTCAGATATCCAGGGGAGGAAAAATTGTTGCTGTTATTAGATCCCCCCAGTCCTCTTTCAAATGTTTTACAGACTGTCACTTCTCTACTGTGTATTAATGCAGGGGAAGGCAGAAAGTAGATTGTGATCTGCTGGGAAATCTTTGGATTATTTATGGTATGATCAGCTTGGGCAAGGATAGCCAATGCCGTGCCCTCCAGTTGTTATAATCCAACTACATCTGCCGGACGGGACGCAGGTGGTGCTGTGGGTTAAACCACAGAGCCTAGGGCTTGCCGATCAGAAGGTCAGAGGTTCGAATCCCCGCAACAGGGTGAGCTCCCATTGCTCCATCCCAGCTCCTGTCAACCTAGCAGTTCAAAAGCACGTCAAAGTGCAAGTAGAGCAATAGGGACCGCTCCGGTGGGAAGGTAAACGGTGTTTCTGTGCGCTGCTCTGGTTCGCCAGAAGCGGCTTAGTCATGCTGGCCACATGATCTCCCTTTGCCAGCTCCCTTTGCCAATAAAGCGAGATGAGCGCCGGAACCCCAGAGTCGGTCATGACTGGACCTAATGGTCAGGGGTCCCTTTAATTTTTACATCTGCAGGACGCCATGTTGGCTACCCTGTTTCTAGCATTTCTGGCTGCCAATTGCTTAATAAACAAATGACTTTCCCCACCAAAATCATGCTGCTGAAATGAAGAAATTTAACTAGGATTTTTGTGCAAAAGGATTCTGTTCAGTTTTGGAAATAAATCCCTGGGCTCAGAATGTGATCAGAGTGCACCCTGTTATGTCTCTTGCGGCGAGCTCAGGTTGGTAGATTTTGGGGTTTTAGTAAACAACAACAACGACAACAACGATGATCCAACAAGGCTGAAGTCCAACCCCATTTTACAGCATGGATATTAAGCAGATGTTGCATTCTAGAGTAGCAGGTGACCCAGAGAACCTAACATGACTCCTGCTGGATGAAACCAAGGTGTCTTTGTTTGCTCCAGCATCCTCTACTCAACAGTGGCTAACTGGATACAGTGGTGCCCCGCAAGACGAACGCCTCGCAAGACGAAAAACTCACAAGACGAAAGGTTTTTTCGTTTTCGAGTTGCTTCGCAAGACAAATTTCCCTATGGGCTTGCTTCACAAGACGAAAACGTCTTGCAAGTTTGTTTCCTTTTTTGTAAAACCGTTAATACCCAGGGTGCATTGCTGGAAGAGGTGCAGTTGCGACTTGACTTCGAGGAGCAACACATTGCACGCGGTGTGGTGGCCTTTTTGAGCTTTTTAAAGAGTTTGCTGAATTTTTGAAGCTTTTCCAAAACTTCTTTTGCAGCTGTTTGGTAAGTTAAACTTTTAAAACTTTTTTTGGGTTTTTTGGATTTTGGGTTGGGGTGTTTAGAATTCAAGGACTTGGTGTTGGGGAGAGGTTTGCAAGAATCTGGGAGCTTGTGTGGTTTTTTTCTGCATTTTTATGATTTTCTGTGACCATTGGGCCATGTTTATTTTTTTTTGGAAAAAAAATCTGGGTTTGAATTTCTGTGTGCTGGGTGGATGGGGGAACAGTTGAGGAGGGGTTTGCAAGAATCTGGGAGCTTGTGTGGTTTTTTCTGCATTTTTATGATTTTCTGTGACCATTGGGCCATGTTGTTATTTTTTTGAAAAAAAATTCTGGGTTTTGAATTTCTGTGTGCTGGGTAGATGGGGGAACAGCTGGGGAGGGGTTTGCAAGAATCTGGGAGCTTGTGTGGTTTTTTTTTGAATTTTTATGGTTTTCTGTGACCATTGGGCCACGTTGGGTTTTTTTGAAAAAATTTTCTGGGTTTTGAATTTCTGTGTGCTGGGTGGCTGGGGGAACAGCTGGGGAGGGGTTTGCAAGAATCTGGGAGCTTGTGTGGTTTTTTCTGCATTTTTATGATTTTCTGTGACCATTGGACCATGTTGTTGTTTTTTTGAAAAAAAATTCTGGGTTTTGAATTTCTGTGTGCTGGGTGGATGGGGGAACAGCTGGGGAGGGGTTTGCAAAAATCTGGGAGCTTGTGTGGTTTTTTTGAATTTTTATGGTTTTCTGTGACCATTGGGCCATGTTGGTTTTTTTTTGAAAAAGTTTTCTGGGTTTTGAATTTCTGTGTGCTGGGTGGCTGGGGGAACAGCTGGGGAGGGGTTTGCAAGAATCTGGGAGCTTGTGTGGTTTTTTCTGCATTTTTATGATTTTCTGTGACCATTGGGCCATGTTGTTGTTTTTTGAAAAAAATTTCAGGGTTTTGAATTTCTGTGTGCTGGGTGGCTGGGGGAACAGCTGGGGAGGGGTTTGCAAGAATCTGGGAGCTTGTGTGGTTTTTTTTTTTTTTTGGAATTTTTATGGTTTTCTGTGACCATTGGGCCATGTTGTTGTTGTTTTTTGAAAAAAGTTTCTGGGTTTTGAATTTCTGTGTGCTGGGTGGATGGGGGAACAGTTGGGGAGGGGTTTGCAACAGTTGGGGAGGGGTTTGCAACAGTTGGGGAGGGGCTGGGGGAACAGTTGAGGTTTTTGAAGACTTTGGTGATTTTTAAAGCTTTCCCAAAACTTCTTTTGCAGCCATTTGAGGATTTTGAAGACTTTGGTGATTTGCAGCCATTTCGTAAGTTAAACTTTTAAAACTTTTTGGGGGGGTTTTGGATTTTGGGTTGGGTGTTTGGAATTCAAGGACTTGGTTCTGGGTTTGAATTGCTGATTTTTTTTTTTCTTTTTCTGAGTTTACGAAGGTAAGAGCTGTGCTGCCATGGGACCCAAGAAGACTGCTGCTGCTGCGGAGGCCGGCGAGAGGAAGAAGGAGAAGGTGACGCTGGAAATGAAGAAGGAGATCATCTGGAAGCACGACGGTGGAATGCGTGTGACGGACCTCGCCAGGGAGTACGGCAGGAACCCATCGACCATCGGGACCATCCTGAAGATGAGGGAGAAGATCCTTGCGACTGATGCAGCCAAGGGAGTCACCAGGATCGTGAAGAACCGCCCAGTTGTTCTGGAGGAGGTCGAGAAGTTGCTGCTCATCTGGTTAGAAGAGAAGCAGCATGCAGGGGACACAGTGACTGAGGCCGTCATTTGTGAGAAGGCCAAGGCCTTGCACGCAGACCTCATCCGGGAACAGCCAGGAACCTCAGGCGAGCCAGAAGTCTTCAAGGCAAGCAGAGGCTGGTTTGACCGGTTCAAGGCAAGATCTGGAATCCACAGCGTGGTCAGGCATGGAGAGGCTGCCAGTTCTGATGTTCCTGCGGCTGAAGACTTTGCCTTGGAGTTCCTGGAGGCTGTGAAGACAGAGGGCTACGTTCCACAGCAGGTCTTCAACTGTGACGAGACCGGGCTGTTTTGGAAGAGGATGCCCAAAAGGACTTTCCTCACACAGGAGGAGGCCAAGTTGCCTGGCCACAAGCCCATGAAGGACCGTCTGACCCTGCTCTTCTGTGCCAACGCAAGCGGCGAGCTGAAGATCAAGCCCCTGCTGGTGTACCACTCGGAGAACCCACGGGCCTTCAAGAAACACAAGGTCGACAAGGAGCGGCTGAGTGTCATGTGGCGATCCAACAGCAAGGCTTGGGTCACACGTGTGCTGTTTGTGGACTGGGTCAATCTTGCTTTTGGCCCTGCTGTCAAACAGTACCTGCTGGACAACGTCCTGCCGCTGAAGGCTTTGCTTCTGATGGACAATGCTCCTGCTCATCCTAAAGGCCTTGAGGTGGACTTGTTGGAGGAGTTCAGCTTCATCAACATCATGTTCCTGCCGCCTAACACCACGCCACTGCTCCAGCCAATGGATCAGCAGGTCATCACCAATTTCAAAAAACTCTACACCAAGGAGCTTTTCAGGCGATGCTTCGAGGTGACTGATTGCACCACCATCACCCTGCGGGAATTCTGGAAGGACCACTTCGACATCGTCACCTGCTTGAAGATGATCACCACGGCCTGGAACGGGATCAGCCAGAGAAATTTGAATTGCGCTTGGCGCAGCCTGTGGCCGGACTGTGTGGCACCAAGTGACTCTGATGCACCAGAGTCAACAGTGGTGCAGGACATTGTTGCCTTGGGGAGGACCATGGGCCTGGAAGTCACAGAGGAGGACGTCAGCGAGCTGGTGGAGGAGCACGACCACGAGCTGACCACCCAGGAGCTGGCTGAACTGCAGGCAGAGGTTGCGCAGGAGCAGGCCTCGCTGGAAGAGGAGGAAGCAACTGAGAACGGCCGTCCTCCAAAGAACTGAGGGACATTTGCCAGAAGTGGAAGGAGGTGCAGGCTTTTGCAGAGCGGCACCACCCTAACAAGCACGTGGCACATGACCAAGCGAACACTTTTGATACGACGGTCATGTTGCCTCTCAGGGAGCTGCTGAAAAGGCGGATGAAGCAGCAGACCATGGACAGGTTCCTCAGCAAGAAGCAAAGAGTGGAAGAGGAACCTTCTTCGAGTTGTCCCCCAGAGTCTTAGAAAATGTACTGTACACTTTGTTGATTTTTAAATGTTTTTCTGTCATGTTTAGAAACTTAATTTATTGTTCCTTCAATTTTTGAAATGCTCTTTACAGTATGTGTGACTTTAAAGAGCACTTAATAAACTCTTGTTGTACCAAATTTGGCTTTGATTGGACTTTTTTTGACCATAGGAACGCATTAATTGAATTTCAATGCATTCCTATGGGAAACCGTGCTTCGCAAGACGAAAAATTCGCTAGACGAAAAAACTCACGGAACGAATTAATTTCGTCTTGCGAGGCACCACTGTACCTCCAGGAAGTCCAGAAACAGGGCTTAAAAAGAAGAGCCCCCCACTCATTGTTTCCTCCCCTGAATTTGTTATTCTGAAGAACATGACCTCTGAGCATGGAGGTCTCAGCTAAACATATCCAGTAAACCTTTCCTCCATGAATTTGTCCACTCTCATTGTAAAGCAACGTAATCATGTAGCCATTGCCATATCTTGTGAGTTCAATTGTTTCAAGTGCAATGGGGCTTAATCCTAGATTAGACCTCAGGCCCATCTAGTCCAGTATTCTATTGCCACCCCAATCCTCTAGGAAGCCTACAGAGCTGGACAGGAACACAATAGCATCTCCTGCTCACTCACTCTCCCACTTGTGATCCCAGCAAGTGGTGTTCGTAAGCATTAAAAAGGCACTAGAGAAATTCACAGGGAATGAGATTGCCAATGCTACTAGCCATTATGGTTATACTACTCCCAGCATCTGAAGTGGTACAGATTTGGCTGAAAAAAGCTTTAGTTGAAAAGGAAGTGTTGGAGCTTATGCATGCATGTTTTGCCGTATTTGTCCCCATCAAAAAGAGATCTGCTTTGTATCTCTCAAGGAGAATCATTTTCATGCCTTAAGTCTTTAATGCACTCACATACTTGTGCTGTGATGCTGCTGCCAAGACCACACAGATTTGTTCAGAGTTATCTGCTCAAGGGCCAGTGGAGGGAAAAAAGTCTGTTGAGTTCCTGCTAGATGGCGCAGTAGGTCAATGCATTAAACCTCCCCAGTCACTGGTCCCGTTCGCGTTCCTGTAAATTTCCATAGACTCTTCCTATCCAGCAACATGATGGAGCAATTAAGGTTTTGTGATTCCCATGAAATGGGCGTTCCACCAACATTCAACAATATTAAAAGTGCCGACCTTCACATGCATATTCCGTACCGTACTCCTGCAAACTGCAAGAGGTTAAAGTGTCTGTTGCAGTCCGAAGTCTTTAAGAACAAAACACATACGACCCCACAAAGATTTCTGGATATTTTCAGAACACACGCAGATATTAATCCAGACAGGATATTTAACAGGGGAGGGCGGGGAGAGAAGTTGGAATGAGAAATGTTTTGGACGGGGAGAAATTGGTTTTTTTTTGTTTTGAATAAGAGTGCAAGGCTGGCAAACATGTAAACAACAAGAGCCCAAACCCAGATGTTCTTGATAGAGAGGAACTAGGATTTCAGTGGCATTTTCGGAGGAGGAATTCTGTGGGCAGAACGTATGTTTGGCATAGGACTGCTCCTTTATTATCCACTGCAACTATATACTATATACTAATCTCCACTCCTTTCTACATTCCCAGATTCCTTATGAAGTCTTTAGGTAAATAGTACTGATCTCTCTGCGTCATTTTGTGCACTGGGCAAGCCCTTTTCTTCTTAGCAGTGTTCAAAGAACACAGTTTATGCACTGAGAGGGGGAACGAGGCTCCACCTGCTAGCCCCTGTGACCACACACCCCTGTGTTTGGCAAGCATGAGGAGGGACCCTACGTGTGCAGCAACATATTCACATAGATGGGGTGGGGCTGGGGCACACGGCTTACTAGCAGTACAAGTGAAAAGGATCTAGGGGTCTTGGTGGACCACAAGCTAAACATGAGTCAACAGTGTGATGCAGCAGCAAATAAAGCTAATGCTATTCTACATCAACAGAAGTATACATCAACAGAAGTATAGTGTCCTAAGGGAAGTCATGGTACCACTCTATTCTGCCTTGGTCAGACCACACCTGGAGTACTGTGTCCAATTCCTGATGGCATCACCTGCACAGCCAGTGGATTACCTCCAGGATTTTCCTCTCTCTCCCTGGGCCACGACCTTCAACAGGAAGGAGTGATGAAACAACCACCTGTGACCCCAAGATCACAGCTTCCAGCCCAGAGTCTCATGTTGTTGTTTAGTCGTTTAGTCGTGTCCAACTCTTCATGACCCCATGGACCAGAGCACGCCAGGCACTCCTGTCTTCCACTGCCTCCCGCAGTTTGGTCAAACTCATGCTGGTAGCTTTGCGAACACTCTCCAACCATCTTGTCCTCTGTCGTCCCCTTCTCCTTGTGCCCTCAATCTTTCCCAACATCAGGGTCTTTTCCAGGGAGTCTTCTCTTCTCATGAGGTGGCCAAAGTATTGGAGCCTCAGCTTCACGATCTGTCCTTCCAGTGAGCACTCAGGGCTGATTTCCTTACGAATGGAGAGATTTGATCTTCTTGCACTCCATGGGACTCTCAAGAGTCTCCTCCAACACCATAGTTCCTTGCTATATGTTGAAAGCTGAGCATGGCAATATTATTTGTACCTGCAGAAGAAAGGGGAAGTGGGCAGGGACCAGGGGGCTTATCTGGAAATCATACGTAAGCTGTTCTGACCTTTTCGAATGAAGAATCTGTGATAAACTGATAACTCAGAAATTATATGGGCCTCCTTCAGATGGCTCCTGCTGAGAGCAAAAGGAACATTGAAAGCTCAGTATCCATATAGAAAGTGCTTTGCTGGATCTGACCATGGCCTGTTTGGTCCAACTTAAATGGGCTTTCAGCAGCCGATACCTGTCCATTTCTTTCCCAATCCATTAATTCTCATGGTTGAAAAGCATAATGGTTTACTTATCTGGTTCACTTTCCTTAAAAGCTACAATCCCTTTTCAGGATCTAATTATTAAACGTAATAGCATAAGAAGAGTCTTGCTAGATCAAACCACAGCCCCACCTAGACTGTTCTTGCAGCAGCCAACAAGACAGGTGCCTATGGGAAGCCTGTTAGCGGGGCATGAGTGCAAACAACAGTGAAGCATATGCTATAAATTAGGGCTGACTCCCAGTGAAATAGCAAACTTGTTTCAGGACTATTACAAATTACATATAACAAATCCTATTTTGGAACAAACTGTGAACCTAAAGGGAACTTCCCTCCACCCACAATATTTGAAGGCCTCTTACAGATAGGTAGCTTCAGTACTTTAGAATATCAGCTTCATGCAACATGTACTAGCAGTTCCCATTCAGAGACAGTAAAAAAAGGGAGAGGGTCAACACCAAAAAAAGTGAAAAAGTAAGGTGAACCTCAAGCAGATGCCAAAGAAGAATGCATTTATTCGTTTAAAATACTTACATCTTTGGTTTTAACACCTCACAAACAAGAATGCATGCATGCATTTGTTCATTCATTTAAAATATTTATATATTTCTGTTTCCCACACCCACCAACTCCACCAACAGCTAATAATAATGTAAAAGAATTGTAAGATAATTATAAAACTGCCAGGTGGTAAGAGCTGGTGCCTGCCATCACATCATCTTGTGACCTGCCTGGCCAGAACTAAACATGGTCAGGCTGGAAGTGATGAGTTACAGCAGCAGGTAGCATTCTGGTAGAAGAAGAAGAAGAAGAGTTTGGATTTGATATCCCGCCTTTCACTCCCTTTAAGGAGTCTCAAAGCGGCTAACATTCTCCTTTCCCTTCCTCCTTTCCCTTCCCTTGTGAGGTGAGTGGGGCTGAGAGACTGGCTCTCATAAAGATCTGGGACAGCCAACAAGTGAGTTGAAATTCTGTTAGAAAGGCTGGAACCTGGAAGCTCCTCCCACAATGAGGAGCAAAACAGGAAAGGAACTAGCCAAGCAAAAGCCACTCTGAACTGTGAGTTGCCCACATCTAATTACTGGGTGGCAAGCCAGAAAGGCAGGAGGAACTAATTGGAGGAGTCCTGGGGTGGGAGGTTTTCAGGGAGTGGGGGAAAGTGCCAGTAAACAAGGTATGTGTTGATGAAGAAGTGTTTGGATTTGATATCCCGCTTTATCACTACCCTAGGAGTCTCAAAGTGGCTAACAATCTGCTTTCCCTTCCTCCCCCACAACAAACACTCTGTGAGGTGAGTGAGGCTGAGAGACTTCAAAGAAGTGTGACTAGCCCAAGGTCACCCAGCAGCTGCATGTGGAGGAGCGGAGACGCGAACCCGGTTCACCAGATTACGAGTCCACCGCTCTTAACCACTACACCACACTGAGCAGAATGCTCAGGCCTCTTGCTCAGGGATTAGGGACTCGCCATGTTTCCTCTGAAGTCAAGAAGTAGCTGTGGGGCTCTGAGGATGCCTAACTCTGTTAGGAAACTCCCTCTCCTCTGGGCTGAGAAAAAAAGAAGAAAAGACAAAAGCTGGAAACTGCATCTGGGGTTCCCAACCTTTTGGGGCTTGGGGGCACATTAGGAAACTTGTTAGCACCACAAAGTACCCATTTTAAACCAACGAAGCAGGAGATTAGAGAATGCAGCATGTATGTGATCTAGTCTTTTTCTCTCTCTAGTCTTTCTCTCCCGGTGCTGCCGGAGTTTCTCGAAGAGCTTAGTCAACTGGAAGCCAAATACTCCTTCATGGTGCAGCAAGCAATGGGCTCAGGTTAGGCTGCCAGCAATCCTGCTCTTGGAAGGATGGGAGTCCCCTCTTCCTCTTGTGGCACATCACATCAAGTTTCAAGCCATGGTGCACCCTGCTTGTGGGACTGGAGCTGCTTGCTGCACCATGAAGGAGTATTTGGCTTCCAGTTGACTAAGCTGGAGACGCTAAGTGTGAATGTGTAAATGGGGGTTGGCTAGTCTCCACGTATTTTGTCAGTCATGCTGGTTTCATCCTGCCTTGTTTGTTTTGCTTTTGTGAACAACCCTACAACCCTATGAATCATATCTGTTGAATCCGGACCTAACAAATGACTACAGTTTGCAGTCTAATTATAAGTTATTTAGAAAAGCAGCAGCTGGGTGTTTTTGCTTTTTTCCAGACTGGTTGACTGGAACCAGGAAATCAAGTCCCTTTCCTATCACCACAAGAAGAGCCTGTTGCTTATTCAGGATGAACTTGAAGGGGGCAGTTGGTTGGCTTCCACCACTGCCCGCTGAATGACAGGGCATGGGATGGGGAACCTGTGGCATTCTGTAGGTTGCTAGACTAAAACTTCCACCATCCCTGACCACTGGCTATGATGGCTGGGGCTGATGGGAACTGGAGTCCAATAGCATCTGAAGGACCACATGTTCCTACTGCTGCATTAGGAAGATTGAGGCAGCCAGCTGAGGTGGCAGGTGCTTGGTGGGGGGATGAAGGAGGCAACAGAGGAGAAACCCTTTGCCCCAGTTGTTCTTCCTAAGCTTCCCAGCCCATTCACCTCTGTTGAACTGTCCATGTCACATGACCTGCCCTGTGTCACCTAGATTTCAGATTTGGTGGAACAAGCTGGCCTTTCTCAAGTGTTGGAATATAATTCAGCTGCCAGAGTGGTTAGTGCCTTTGCAAGCGGGAAACATCCTTTGCCTCAGGTAGAAAAATGTCTTGGACAGCAGCAAGAGCTGTAAAACTACTTGCCCAATAAAACTTTGTTTGGACAAACCGGGCTCGTTGTGTGGTTCACAAATCTCAGGTACCCTACATCAGCCTTCCTGCCACCCCAAACATCCTCCAAGTGGTGTTTCAGGAGTTAGATGGCTATTTTCTGAAATTATTTTCACTGTTAGGAAAAACAGTGCATTTTCCAGAATGCACAACCCATGGCACATGCCAGAGACTTGCAGATTTGAAATAGAAACCTCATTGTCATAAGCTGCCAGCCTTAGGGAAAGGGTCATGGCTCAGTGGTAGAGCATACAAAAGGTTCAGTCCTCAGCATCTTCAGATACAGCTGGGAGAAATCTCTGTGTGAAGCCTGCTGGTCAGTTTAGAGAATGCTGAGCTAAATGGACCAATAGCCTGGGTCAATACAAGACAGGTCCCTATATTCCTAAGTGTGAATAAGATCAGTCTGCGTGCCTTGACACAGTTGCACTTGCAACTCATGCCATCTTCTCATCCTTCCCCTTTAAGCCATCCATAACTTTGGCCACACCTTGCCATGAGTACATGAATCGGAACACCAGTTCCTATGGCAGCCATCCACCCCATATGCTCACCACATGCTTGGTTGTCAATACCCTTCATATACAGGAGCGCCCCCCCCCCCCATTACACAGAGGCTATGTTCTGGAGCCCCACGACCATAAGCAAAAATTGCGCAAGTGAGGCGCACCCTCTAAAAGGTCTGTTTTTTCTTGCTCTCCAGCTCTCTCTTCCACTCTTTCTCCACGCAACTCTCTTTTCAACTAGAGTTGAAGCTCTGGGGACTGTTGGAGGATGGAGGACGTGCAGAAAAGCTGCTGAATTTCATTTAAAGAAAAAAATGTGATGAACTTGGAGCTTTTTTCTGCTTGGTCAAAATTTCCCTAGATTTTTGCAGACAAACTAAAGGAAGATCAAGAAGATTGGTGACATTCTTCAGGAGAATGGGAAGGTTGCAGACCTTAAAACTGCCATTGGATCCTGCTAATTTTGGAGTCATATCATACAGGTAACATACCTTAGGAATTATTTTGGGCGGAAGCTTTTCATTTCGGCACGTCCTATTTTGGGAAAAGCTTGTATTCTTTGGAATTGTTTGCAGAGTTTTGCTCTGGCACCCAGATCACATGATTTCTCTTCAGCAGGACATGGCAGAGCTCATCTGTGAGGAAATGAAACTTGAGATTTCTCAAAGCATTTTGGGAGGGGGGGCAATCTAGCAGTGTTTTAAGAAGGTTTTTCTTTGCGTTGGCAATGCACCAACCTTACATATTTACCCTGAATTTATTTCTATTAGCAAAGTCAACACAAGATCTTTCCCTAATGGATTTTCCTGCTTCAAGAATGTGCATCTTGGTGAATGATGTGCTTAATTGTTCACTTTAGAAGAAGGAGCTATGGAGAGTTGTCCGTTTTGTGCTAAATTTCTTCTTTTTTTTTTTTAAACAGACTAGTTTTACACCAATTAAACAAGAAGAAAATAAAGAAATTTCACCCATCATTCACTACAGCAAATAACATAATAAATATTAATTTCACTTCAGCATTAATAATAATAATATTTGCAACTTGCACTATAATAAAGAACAACAATAACAGAACAAACAGGTACAGATCTCTCATGTGTTGTGACAGTATATGTTTGGAAAGAAGTGATAAGCACTGAAATCAGATAAAGAATAAGTAAAACAACTGTCTGATGTGGCCCTCCAAAACCCACTGTGGGTAGTTGGAGGTCATGAACTCTCAAGAAAAGTATTTATGAAAGTCAGGAATGGAAACCATATTGTGTCAAATTGTTTCCTTGATCGGGTGGGGGAATAGATAGAGGGGAATGTTACATTGCAAGAATAGCTGCTTTTTACTCAGTCAGATCATCAATCCTTCCAACCTGATACTATCTACCAAGAGTGGCAACAGTTCCCTGAGGTCTCAGACCATCCAAAGACATATTTCAGTCAAAGGCACTCAAGGAGGATACAAAGCAGGACTGGAGGCAGGGTGGTCTGAGTCTCTTGAGGGCTGCATTTGGTTCCTGAGTCTGATATTGCCTATCCATGCACTAACACCTCCGCCAAGCTAAGCAGTTGGCTCCTTACCTCTCTCGCCCTGACCTAGCCACTGTGATCCACGCGACAGTCACCTCCAGACTGGATTATTGTAACTGGCCCTACGTGGGGCTGCCATTGAGACTGACCCAGAAACTCCAGCGGGTGCAGAATGCCACGGTGAGACTCCTTACGGGATCCTCGCTGCGGGATCACATTCACCCCAGTGCTATATCAGCTGCACTGGCTCCCAGTGGAAGACAGGATCAGGTTTAAGGTGCTGGTTTTAACCTTTAAAGCCCTATACGGCCTAGGACCCTCGTACCTACGGGACCGCCTCTCCTGGTATGTCCCACGGAGGACCTTACGGTCACCAAGCAAAAACATCTTGGAGGTCCCAGGCCTCAGAGAGGTTAGGCTGGCCTCAAACAGAGCCAGGGCTTTTTCGGCTGTGGCTCCGATCTGGTGGAACACTCTGTCACAAGAGACTAGGGCCCTGCGGGACTTGACATCTTTCCGCAGGGCCTGCAAGACAGAGCTGTTCCACCAGGCCTTTGGCCAGGGCACAGCCTGACCCCCTACTTTGGCAATCCTCAGAGAACTCTAGCCCAATGGTTGCCATTAATTTGATTTGAACTAATTTTAAAATGAACTGGTTTTAGAATGTTGTATCATTTTACTGTTGTTAGCTGCTTTGAGCCCGGCTTTGGCTGGGGAGGGCGGGATATATATAAAAAATTATTATTATTATTATTATTATTATTATTATTAACAACACAGCACTCCTAACAAACTACAGTTCCCACAGGGAGTTCACCATTTTCATGTCTGCTTCAGGCAGAAAAATGCCTTGGGTCAGCCCTGTCCATAGATGCCAAGGGCCGACCTTTGAACTCTTTGCATGCAAACCATCTGTTCTACTGATGATCTGTTCTACTGTTGTTGTTCTACTACTAATCGTACTGCCTTCTGTGCCAACTTTTAAATGCTGGAAACTTTTCTATTCTGCCAGGCCTATGCAGGCAATTAAGAGCTCATTCTTCCAACAGTGGTTTATTGATGTTTGTGTTTAACTTTTCAGCTTTTGAATTGTTTTAAATTTTTGAACGCTTTCCTATTGCGTGGTTTTTAATCTTTCTAAATCTTGTAAACCACTTTGATATATATTTTTATGATTTAGCAGTCATAGAAATGTTTTTTAAAAAGTAAATAAATAAGAAAATTTTATGAAATCGTTTCACAAAGGCATGTGGAATGTAATTATCAGTTTCAGCATTCTTCTTCCACCTGCCAAATGTTGGAAGAATAAGAGCACTAGCTCTGCTGAAGAAATATGAAAGGAAGGGAAGAAACTCTTCATGCCGCTTTGGATTCTTCAGAAAGAGAGAAAGGATTATATGTTGCTTAATAGATGTGTGTGTGTGTGTGGTGTGTTGTTGTTGTTTTACAAGTTCTCTTGTAAGGCACTGTCTTGAAGGTACACACATACAACTGTGCGACGTCGATGGAAATCTGGTTTGTCAAAGGCCAGTTTTAAAAGGGAAGTGACCGATAAAGAGGGAAAGATGAAAGAAGAGACAAAATGTGCAACGTATAAACTCATTTTCTGTGTACTTAAAAAACACACAGAGAGAGGACCCTAGAGGAACTCTCAGCTTCAAAGCCATAAGGAAAAAGGTAAAGCTGAGAAAACAACGAGGTCAAAAGGTATTGAACCATACTGTGTGCCCTGATGGAACTCAACAGATATCAAAATGTTTTAAAGGGGGATATGTTTAAAAACAGAAAGAAGCTGACTTCCAAGAAAAGTATGAGGGACAATATTAATAATATTTGATTATTACAAAGAGTCTAAAATGATGTTTGGGACTATATGGAGTCAACATTCAAGCTGTACACAAGTGGAAAACTGGTTCTCTAGCTATTAGCTTTGCTCTGCACAAGCAAAAAGGAAGTTGATTAATCCTTACTGAAATCCAAGGTTCCGCTTAAGAAGGAATTTTCAGAGGCATATTAGTCAGTTTGCAACTAGGGCACCGCCTGTAGTATACATTTAATGAAGTCACGGCTTTGTTTGTTAAGGGTGCCAAAGTTGTTACAAGTTCCTGGTATTCCTGCCCCACAAAGCTACAGTTTCCAGAGGTCCCTGGGAAGAAGGACTGACATTCAAACTGGTCTGAGAATTGTAGCTCTGTTAAGGGAAATAGGGTCTTCCTAGCAACTCTCACCACCCCTAAGAAACTACTTCCCAGGGAGACACCATGGCTGTTTAAACTGCTTTGAAGCTGCTTTAAATGTATACTGGCATATGCCTTTCATAGACTAGAGCCTATTTCCTCAGATGTATGATATTATGAGGTCATCTTATTATTATTTTTATATGGATAGCCTGTGCAGGGAACCAAAGGCTGAAATTCTGGTCATAGAAAGACATGGATGTAGCCTGAACCATAACCAATATCCAGGTGGAACACAGATAACTCTGAAATATTGTCTGCACACCTCTGTGGTATGGCTGTGGTTTGCGACTTTATCCCTAACCAGACCCAGACCTGCTTAGCTTCAGCAAGGGGTTGACACCCAGTGTCTTCAGACTATACCCTGCTAGCTGTCATAGTCTTCAGAAGATGGTTTCTGCTGATCTGCTTGCCTATCTTTATAAATAGAACTTGCCACGGTTCCTTCCTTTTTGTTCTCCTTTCATCCTGACTTAGAAAATCAGTACGTTGCCTACCCTTTAATCTTGTGGGTATTTGATACAGTCATATACACAGCACTGCATTGTGGGGGACAGAAGATACCAGCTGCAAGTCTACCGTTGCAAGTCCTGCTGGAGTTCCTCCCAGTCTGTCCACTGTCCTAACTGCTGGACCACCCAGTAAATCCCTGAGGAGGGGGCTTGTAAGCCCAGTGGAGGCCCTTTGCCCTGGAGCCAGCACTGAAGGCACTGTGTGAAAGCTAACACTGCATTATGCCTCACAGATATGTCCATAGATCAGGAAAGGGGCCTTCAGAACCAAAGATACAATAAGTTTAATGCTACCTGAAACAAAGAATATTAAGGTGTAGATCTAGAAACAATAGCACATTTGCTAACAGCTGCAATGATCTTCATTGCCAGAAGCTGGAAAAAGAACAGCACTCCAGATTTGGCAGGCTTTGGACCACAGTAATAATGATCCAATTAACGTATTAAAAAAGGGCCAGTGTCGGAAACTTGAATAAGTTCATGGAAAAAATAGTCACTTTTATAATGCTCTGGAATGACAATTAGCAGGACAACAGTCAACTTATGGAGCATTTCTAGGTTCATTTTAATTTTTGTCTCCTTTTCTTTGTACAGAAAGCTTCTCTATTTTCATTGTGAAAATTGCAAGACGTTGAAATTGATTGTGGAGAATTAACTAACAGGGTGACTTTGAGCGTATGCTGAGCCCAGGAATTTCTTTTCACTTACACAAAAACGCACTCCTAATTCTCACTACCACCAGCAGCTGTGTTAATCTTAGTAGCCTAATTTAGAAAAAAAGGAAGCCTTCTCATTGTTTTGTTTTTTAAAAGGAAAGACAAGAGTCAGAATCCTTGCTGATCACTCAGAGATGCTGCGCCAACCTTGTCTTAGAAGTTTACGGTTAAACATAACCTAAAAAGGAGGGCATGAACCCTAATGCAAATTAAATTATAACTCGAAATGGCAGGGTATAATCTTAAGTACAAAACAGTATAATCTTAAAAACAAGGGCACTGTCATTTCCTGTCATGGAGAACCTCAACTAAATACAGCCTAACCAGCAAAAGTGCTTGGGTAAGTTACTGAGTTGCCAAGAGAGGTTTAACGTGGGAGCAGGCCAGCTATTCAGTGTTTTCCCAGGCAGCCCGTTGGTAAGAACTTAAGAGAATTCTGCTAGATGAGGCCAGTAGCCCGTCTGGTCCAAAATCCTGTTCTCACACTGGCCAACCAGATGCCTGTGGGAAGCCTGTTAGTGGGACATAAGGGCAATAGCATCCTGTCTCCAACAGTAGATACAGAACATAGCCATTCAGGGCTAGTAGCCATTTATAGCCTTGCCCTCCATCAATTTGTCTCATCCTCTTTTAAAACCATCCAAGTTGCTGGCCAACTGTGAGAGCAAGCTCCACAGTTAATGCACAGCATTAAAAGTACTTTCTTTTGTCTATCTTGAATCTTCTAACATTCAGCTTTGTTGGATGTCCATATGAGTTCTACTGTAATGAGAGAGGAGGAGGCTGGAGCAGTATACAGTGGTACCTCGGGTTACAGACACTTCAGGTTACAGATGCTTCAGGTTACAGACTCCACTAACCCAGGATTGGACCTCGGGTTAAGAACTGTGCTTCAGGATGAGAACAGAAATCATGTGGCGGCGGCGTGGTGGCAGCAGGAGGCCCCATTAGCTGAAGTGGTGCTTCAGGTTAAGAACAGTTTCAGTTTAAGAATGGACCTCCAGAACGAATTAAGTTCTTAACCCAAGGTACCACTGTAATCATGCACAACCCCTTAGGCCCCATGCACCCCACTCCTCACAATTTATTGACAAGAGCTGCTGTTTTGTGTATCTGTTATTAACTTAACCTAGTCTACTGCACAGGGCATTGCAAAACTAAAAGGGGCAGTGTAGATGGGGCCTAAATTCAGATATTTGGACGGGGACCAATGCGTAGCATGTTGGTGACTTGTGGAAGCCGGTGTGATGTATCACCAAAGTAAGCAGAGCCCCAGCAGAGTTTTCAGAGGTTTCCTGCTCCCAGAAGACAGCTTCTTCCAGAGTCCCCGGTTAAGGGTAAAACTTTTCTCCCACATAGTTCAAAGTAACAAAGTGTTTATTGTCTCCAGACAAGAGAGAAAGCTAAACGCTATCTGCTATACACAGTTCTGGTCTTTGAAGTGAAGATACATATGGGAAACACTGGCCTGCGAGTGCTCCAGTTGGAGAGCAGCCTTTACCAAAGGTGTTATGGGCTTTGAAGACACTCAAATTCAGGACGCAAGGGAGAAACATGCTAGGAGGAAGGCACGCTTGGCAAATCCACACTGTGATCAACTCCCGCCCAGAAACCAGTGTCCCCACTGTGGAATGATGTGTGGATCCATAATTGGCCTTCACAGTCACTTATGGACTCATTGTTAAAACTGTGTTTATGGAAGACAATCTTACTCGGCTATGAGTGATCGCCAAAGAAGAACAGATCCACTAAGACTATCACCATGCTTGCTAATGCCACTGAATGAAACCTACAGCCTCTTCCCCTGACTCTCACAGATTCAGAGTCAGACAGTATCAGGATTTGCAACAGGACTTAATGAAAGCGATGTCCTAGAGATCATTGTGCCCATCTCTACATGGAAGGGTGAATGACTCAGCAAGTCATACACACGATCTCTCTGGTGTTGCTATGGCAACACAGTGTACCTGGCACCTTTCTCTCAGAACATCCAGATGTGAGAGCAAACATGCTCCTCAAAGCATGAGACCAAGCACTGTGCAATTTAATCCATTATTCGCATTACACTATTCTGTGAGCCGCCCTGAGATCTTATGATGAAGGGCGGTAAATAAGTCCAATAAAATAAAAATACTAAAATATAATAAAAATACACCAACAAAGCAATGTGAGACCAGTCACCTAGACATGGAATGACTTCACTGGCCTGCAGCGATGTAAGTCCACTCTATTGGCCAACCTGTGGCCCTCCAGGTATCACTGGACAACTCCCAACATCCCTGGACTGTTGGCCAACCCAGCAACATCTGGAGGGCTGCAGGCCTAGACACTTGTTCGTTCCCTTTCTTAGGCCTCTGTCCTGAATTCTCCACAATGTGATAAAAGAAAAAGAAAATGGCAGAGAGGGGAAATGCCTTCTGTATGCAGCTGAGGTGTTGCAAGGGACATGTTGAGTTCAAAGTCAGGATAGAGGAATTAATGTAGGAATGGTTACGTGTGTGGAGAAAGTGTGAGTGGACTGGTCAGAAGGAGCTGTACTGAAGTGGAATTACGTGGTGGTGGGGAAACTGCCTGGCGTGCTTCTCAAATAATATCAGTCTTAAGTCCAGCATTACCATTTATGGCCTCATGACAAATTGTATTGTGTAAACATAATTGAGGCTTGTTAATACTAAGGAAGAGGACCCATTTATCATACACAGGCTGTTGGCAGTGGAAGACTAAATTGCACATGATATATCAAAAGAAGGCGTGTAAATAGCTGCTTCTTTCTTTTTGGTAATTGATGAATAATAAATTTACTTCAGCAATATGCCTGACTTCAGTTGGAGATGATGAATCATCTATTATATATCAGGCAGGGGGAGGGGGTGGATTTTGGAAAGGCAAATTCAAGGGTTTGCTCCTTATGGCTTTTGGGGATCCTTAAGGCTTTGGGGGATCGTTTAGGTCCCAGGTAGCAATGGGCCCACCTCACTGCGAGCTTTCCCCACATCTACTATTCTGTACCCAAATAGTAGTGGAGATGATGAGGAAGAGGATTCCTGTTGAAGCTTCTCTTAGGCACTAGAAACTATTTCAACCATACTGAGCTCCAGGAACCTTGGAAAAGGTAGCTTCCACTATTCCTGATATCCCTAGCAGACACACTAGAAATCATTTGATATTGTTTTTGGCAGCCCTTGCACATATAGAAATTAGGAGCCATGAAACTATATCTTCCATGGAGATATATATCATCTCTTGGAGCCCAAGAGATGCCCTGTAATGTGAGCAGAAACTAAAGTGATTTAGAAATGGTTGTATGGAGGGAATCAGTTCTGGGTCAGACTAGCAAGGGAAGGAAACAAAGGAGATCTGACCAGTTTCAGTTTTGTATACAGTTGGTAGCTGCACAGTGCCAAGCAGAGGTTGTTCTTTCTAATCCGGTCTCTGTGAATCATTTGTAATCTTGCAAATCCTACACATGCCCTGCTGGGAGGTGTTGCTGGCAGCAGATAGGTAAAAGGCAGTGTTGTGGGAAGGTGTGGAAAGGCTTAGCTAGGAATGAGGCTGAGCTTAAAGGAGTCAACTGAGATCCTATCAGTTTGAGAAGTTGAGTGAGGCTCATTCCAAATCAAGCAGGGGATGCTCACCTTGTGTGTATCTGAAGAAGTGTGCATGCACACGAAAGCTTATACCAAGAACTAACTTAGTTGGTCTTTAAGGTGCTACAGGAAGGAATTTTTTTACTTGTAAAGACAGTCGACTTGCAACTCGCATGCAATTAACTTGACGATCGCAACATTACGTGCAGCTACAACCACACACATTAAACACACACAAGGCGGAGAGCTTCAAAGCTCTTTGTGGTGAGAGCTTTCAAGCTCTCCATATTGCTTATTGGGTTTTGAGCGTCTCTAGGGCTCTGGGAAGCTCTTGCAAGACCTTGTGGAGCTCTCCAAGATTTCTCAAGACCCTCCCAAAGCCTGGTAAGCAAGGTGGAGAGCTTAAAAGCTGTCAACCTTGCATTGGGGGCAGGGGGGCCAACTTGAATAAAATAGATTATGCTCTGCATAATCAGTCACAAGACATGGGGCGCACACACCATTTGAATGACAATGCCAATCCACTGGGGAGGCCCTAAAAAGGGGGTGGGTGGGTAAAAAGACCTCAGCCCTTAGGAGTTGGCTCCTGTGATTGGGGGCAAGGTCATCTTGGTGTACTGGCTTCGGAAATGTAGGGATGCTCATGCAGGGTGGATCCGAATTTGTTCTGACTACATGTGATGTCAGGTTTATGCACAATCCCCAGAATGTAACTCCCACAGAAGCTGCAAAATGACTGGAACTTGAAAATGAATTTGTTGTACGTAGAGAAGGTTGCAGAAAATCTTCATAACAAATGTGGGCAGCTTAAAGGCTTGCACATGAGATCCATACATCTAATGAAGTACGTGCTTGCTTATCAAAGCTCTTTAACACAATACCAACGTGTTAGTCTTCAATGGTAGCCACCAGTGGAGATAGCCCTAATAGCCTGGAATTGTGCTGTGTCTACTAGGGTTTGTGAGGAAAGAAAATGGTGATTGGGTCTCTGAGAAGGGAACAATGCCTGCAGCAGCAGCAAAGACAAAGCCATTTCCATTTTTTCAGTGGTCACACACACACACACACACACACACACGAGAGAGAGAGACAGAGAGAGAGAGAGAGAGAGAGAGAGAGAGAGAGAGAGAGAGAGAGTGAGTGCATGTGGTGAATTCATCCCAAAATGGCCTCCTGTTTTGAGTCCTGACTTTTTGCCCACACCCCACTATATGCTGGAATTCTAATTTCAGTCATTTATTTACCTCAGTTCTAGAATATATAGACCAGGAATAGCCAACATGGAACTAAACTACATCTCCCTCATTCCTGACCATTGGCTATGCTGGCTGGAGCTGAAGATATTTCAATATCTGAAGGGCACGAGGTTAGCTACCCCTCATATAGACCAAATATGGCACATTTTGACATATGATATGTGGAGAATTAAGAACAACAGCCCAAGCAGAGAGAGTGTAAACACTGGAAGTTTTGTAAAAGACACCAGGAAGACCACATTGGGACAGGGTGTACAACTGTGGTCAACCATTTTCAGGAAGGTGATGGCAAACTGGAACTGGCTCACAGAAAACCATTTAAAGTGTCCAGACGGAATAAAAAGAGGAGACTTAATATTGTTTAGTCTGGCAAAATGTAAGCCGAAGGTGGACACTCACAGTCTCCGTAAATAGAGCTATGGTAGGAACATCGAGTGGAGTGAGAAAAAACCCTCCTTATATTAAAGGACAATTGTTGGCATGAGGGCAAATGCACATAAACAGGAAATGAGTAAATTTAGACTGGAAATTTAGAATTCCTTTACCTTTTAGGGGAATGGAAGTCTTGAATAGGTTGCCAGAAGGAGTGTCTTGGTAACAAATCTCACTTATTTGGAGACGAAGCGTGATTATTTTACAGAAGGTGTAGTGCGATGTGATTGACAAAATTGTTAAGACATAGTGTATATATATATAATTTCTGGTCAGAGGTTACTTAGATTCACTGTCTACATTTATAACTACTTTATAAATAATTGATAGATAGTTGTTCAGGGCTTACACTAATGTACCTTGGGTTATGCCTAGTAGCAAACACACAGCTTCTGAAGAATTTATGTTGCATGTTTCTACAGTGAGGCATCAGACAACAGTCTGGTGGCTGCATTCTGCAAAAGCTGCAGTACGGTAATGTAGTAGTCTAACAGGGCAGTTACCATATTGGCCCGAATATAAGCCGCACCCTTCAAATTGATGGGGGGGAAAGAAAAAAGAAAAAATACCTGAATATAAGCCACCCCATTCCTCACAGCTCCTGGCTGCATACTGGGCGGCAGCAGCAGGGAGCTGTTGCCAACGGCCTTTCCCCTTCTTTACTCTCTCCCGTCCCTGCCTTGGGGAAGAGGGTGGGGGACTGCAGGCAGGGCGGGGGGCACTTTGCCACTCTCCTGGCACTGTTTGCCCCACGCTCCTGGCTGCATTCTGTAAGGTGGCAGATATAAGCAACACTTTAACTTTTCACGGTTGGAATTTGGGGGGAAAGTGAGGCTTATATTCAGGCCAATACGGTACTAGAGTATTGATTACTGTGAACAGGAAGCACCACAGCTGGCAAATCAGCTGTGAAGGGACCTCAAGTAACAACACTGGATCCATGAATACCCCTAAGTTTTCTATTTGTTCCTTTAGGGGGAGTACCACCCCCCTCAGTTCCTGGACATGGCCCCATCTACCCTCAGCACCTCCATCTTCTCAATATCCAGTCGCAGTCCTGGGGCTGCCCTTGAGACTGACCAAGAAAATCCAGCGGGTGCAGAATGCCGCGTCGAGACTCCTTACAGGGTCCTCGCTGCAAGATCACATTCACCCGGTGCTATACCAGCTGCACTGGCTCCCGGTGGAGTACAGGATCAGGTTTAAGGTGTTGGTTTTAACCTTTAAAGCCCTATATGGCCTAGGACTCTTGTAACTACGGGACTGCCTCTCCTGGTATGCCCCACAGAGGAACTTACGGCCTTCAAACAAAAACATCTTGGAGCTCCCAGGCCACAGAGAGGTTAGGCTGGCCTCAACCAGAGCCAGGGCTTTTTCAGCTGTGGCTCTGATCTGGTGGAACGCTCTGTCACAAGAGACTAGGGCCCTGCGGGACTTGACATCTTTCCGCAGGGCCTGCAAGACAGAGCTGTTACACCAGACCTTTGGTCAGGGTGTAGCCTGACTCCCTCCTTTGGCAATCCTCACAGAACTCTAGCCCAATGGTTGCTATTAATCGGATTTGAATTAATTTTATAATGAAATGATTTTAGAATATTTTATCATTTTACTGTTGTTAGCCTCTCTGAGCCCAGCTTTGGCTGGGGAGGGCGGGATATAAATAAAATTTTATTATTATTTTTATTATTATAATTCATCCAGGCCATTGCTACCTCCAGATGATGGTCCAACACCTGGAAAGGTGAATGACATCTGAATATTGAATATGGGGAAAGCAGAGTTCTAACATTTTGCAGTGTGTGTCTGTGCACATTCACATTCATACACCATTAAGCCAGGGTAATCTACCGCTCACATTTCACTTTTAAAGACTTAGGAGAAGGAACTGGGACCTGGCAATTAGCATCTTCAGAACTCATGCTAACTTCTTCTTCTTCTTTTTAAACCATTGCTCAAATAGTGTGAAAGATCAAACAGGCAATTATTGATCGAGAATGGGTACAAGAAAATAGCAGCTAGTAAACAGAATGTCATGAGATAGTGAGATAGAGAATAGGGGGCTGAGAGAAAACCCTTTGTGAACTCACTTCATTAAACAGGGACATGAAGCGAAGCCACATGTTTGATCTTCTGCCAATGCTGTCCTTTAGTCTAGACTATCGTTCCAAAGAGCTCTGTTTTGAGATATTTAGAGAGAGCAGTGACCCAGGAGCTATCTTCCCACTGCAGGTTCCTGTGTGAAACTTTCTCCAAGGCTTGTGGTTCCTGTGGGCTTCATCCAAGATGTCTTGTACCATGGCTTTAAGAAGGCTAGCATTTTCAACTGTCACACCCACATTTACTCAGGATGATGGATTGCTTACCAGTACCAAGATGCCGCAGTGCCAATTTCCCTCGAAAATTAAAGTCGTATGTCAGGGCAAGCGGGCCAGAGGTTAGAAGAAAATCTCCATTCCTATGAAGTCCCCTTGGGAGTGGTGAAATCTCAGCCTCTGCTAGCAAACTTTGCTTCAGCGTGCATAAACATCTTCCCTCTTGCATGGATAATTACTTAAGTATAATTCTGCAAATATTTATATTAAGCAGAATAACAGGCTCCCCCATACACTGTGTGCAAATTTGGGTACTGGATGCACTCCCAATCATCCTCTTTAAAGGCCAGTCTCAAGATGGCCTTTTGCACCGATAGGGAGAACTCTTGGAATATGAATGTTGAGAAATGGCTTCCCAGAAGAGAGGAAAGTTGTCTCTTACTCACCAACCAACTTTCCACTATGAAAAGCCAGATGCCCCAGGAAAGTGAGCAAGAATGTCATGATGAAAATCATTGTTATCTGTTGCTTATTGGGGAGAGATGACAGTTCAGTAGTAAAACACATGTTTGCAAGAACAGCGAGGTTAGAGTTTGCAGGATAAACTTGTTTATAACTGTGCTTATTGATCATTTTAATTTATTGTTTGGTGCAGTCAAGCAGCATATAAATTTTATGAAGTAAAATAAATAAAAAAATAAAACCTTTAAGCCTCTTTCTCCCGGCTACCACTTGCAGGCTCCACCAATTGATAGAGAACTTCAGGGCCTTAAAAGACCAACCCTCTGGCCTGTGGATGGGCACTCCATTCCATAACCTCCCTTCTAGTGTGCTCCATGTGCTGCTCAACTGTGGTGTTCAATGGGGGGCATTTGGTTCCTCAGGGGAAGGTGCCCATGGTCAGCATGCATGCTGGCATCTAGAGGTGGGGCTAGCCCACATATTCTCAGTCGCCCCTTTATGCATGCCTGAACAAGACAATTATCTTTCTGCATTCTAATCTCCCTTTTGGTTATTTTGCACCTGTTGATTTGGTGCTAGGTAAAGGTAAAGGGACCCCTGACCATTAGGTCCAGTCGTGACTGACTCTGGGGTTGTGGCGCTCATCTCGCTTTATTGGGCGAGGGAGCCGACGTTCAGCTTCTGGGTCATGTGGCTAGCATGACTAAACCGCTTCTGGCGAACCAGAGCAGCGCACGGAAACGCCATTTACCTTCCTGCCAGAGCGGTACCTATTTATCTACTTGCACTTTGACGTGCTTTCGAACTGCTAGGTTGGAGCTGGGACCGAGCAACGGGAGCTCACCCCGTCGCATGGATTTGAACCGCCAACCTTCTGATCGGCAAGTCCTAGGCTCTGTGGTTTAACCCACAGCGCCACCCGTGTCCCATGCTTTGGTGCTAGGAGGGACTTAAATTAAGTTCTATGCAGATAGGGCAGATGGGAGCTGTAGTCCAAAGCAGCAGTTGAGGGAGGCTGCAGCAAGACAACGATGCATGTGTCAGAAGATTATATTGCATGCTTCAGAACATTGTTAGTGAGTTATTAGAATCTACTGTCCCTATAACGTATTAAATTTAGTAGGGGTAGTAGCCAATGCAAGTCTTCAAGTAGATCCATTGCTTTCAGTGTGTCTGCTCTGAGTACAATTTAGCTGAAAGATCA
This sequence comes from Podarcis pityusensis, assembly GCF_964106645.2. Classification (NCBI taxonomy): domain Eukaryota; kingdom Metazoa; phylum Chordata; class Lepidosauria; order Squamata; family Lacertidae; genus Podarcis; species Podarcis pityusensis. Next base: position 18,064,775 of record NC_138036.1, on the reverse strand, counting down.
CCCAAATTCTTCCTCCTTCCTTTATAGTGCATCTCACAAATAAATAAGGTTCACTGATAAGGAACAGGTAGTACGTCTAGGAGTGATGCACATTTCCCCTGTAATATTCTTTCTGTGACTTACACGCTTTACGCATTCATAGCAACTTTGAGCAATGTGCCATTAAAAAAATGGGACAGCCCAGTGGTGAACTGAAAAGATGTAGCTATGTTCACATTCCAAGACCTTTTACCAACCTCCAATAAAGAGACTGATGTCTCAACACAGAGCACTCTTGTTTCAGCAAATATTCCCCATTCCTTGGCCTGGCATTCTTCATACACATTTCTGTGTGTATGACCCATAAGCACATCCCCATCAGCCGGCTTGCTTTGGTTTCCCCCACTGCACACTGACATTAGGCAAGTCTTTTTCCCAGCAGCAGTAATTTCATTTACCATAAATTATTTTATTTGCAGTACCTTGGAGACGTCCTAATGCTTTCATGTCATAAAAAGCTACTTCTTCTGGAATAGTTGGAAGCACGTCTTCAAAATCTTTTTTTATTTAAAATAAAATGCAAAGGAGACAAACAAAATAATTACACTTGGTAAGAAAAACCATCACATATACGTGAAGAGAAAAAGGCAAACTGGCCTTATGCACTTTAATTGTGTGCCAGCTTAAGCAAAATCATAATGGCAATTTATAACTGTTAAAAAAGAAAGAAAGAAAGAAAGAAAGAAAGATAGAAAGAAAGAAAGAAAGAAAGAAAGAAAGAAAGAAAGAAAGAAAGAAAGAAAGAAATCAGGGCTAGTCCTACTCAGGGTAGACCCATTAAGATACATTTTACTTTTTTAAAGAAATAAACACATTAAGATTAACCAACATGACTAACTTAGATGCGTTAATTTAAATGGGTCTACTCTGAGTTAGACTAGCACTGGATACAAAGCATAGTTGTCTCCACTGTGTAGCATCCATGAATGTGCAAAACTCAACACCCAGAACATTAAACTGTCGAGATCAACCCCTGCAGAAAAATGATGCTGATGCTGATGATAATTTTATTCTTTATATGCTTCCACCAAAATATTAAAACACAATAAACCAAACATTAAAAACCTCCCAATACAGGACTGCCTTCAGGTGTCTTCTAAAAATCGTATAGTTGTTTATCTCTTAGGATAGTAAAGGTAAAGGGACCCTTTACCATTAGGTCCAGGCATGGCCGACTCTGGGGTTGTGGCACTCATCTCGCTTTATTGGCCGAGGAAACCAGCGTACAGCTTCCGAGTCATGTGGCCAGCATGACTAAGCCGCTTCTGGCAAACCAGAGCAGCGCACGGAAACGCCATTTACCTTCCCGCTGGAGTAGTACCTATTTATTTACTTGTACTTGCTTTCAAACTGCTAGGTTGGCAAGAGCAGGGACCAAGCAACGGGAGCTCACCTCGTCATGGGGATTCGAACCGCTGACCTTCTGATCGGCAAGCCCTAGGCTCTGTGGTTTAACCCACAGCACCACCTGCATCCTATCTCTTGGGATACACACTCTTAAAGGAAACTCATGCTCAGAAATCTGCCACTTTCTCCTTGCAAATACCCATCTTCCAGTAGCTGCCCACCCACCCAATCCAGATTTCAGATACATGATAAAGGCAAGCTTTGGAACTGTTATGGAAGGCCAGTAGAGTAAAAGCCAGGAGGGGGGAATTCCATGGAGAAAGCAGAGTCAGAGGTTAAGATCTCCTTCAACGCACCACTCCTTCCCTTCCCAAGCTGCGCTGAAGCAGAGAAACAACAGCAAATGTTCGGATCATGTTCTGGCCAGATTCTTCTAAGTTTTCCTGGAAATAGATTTTTTTAAAGAAGAAGAAAACCCCTAAATTCTTGAGAGTTTTTTTAAATAAACGCCTGAGAAATAGCCATACATGCATCTATTATACTAGGGACTTTTTTTAAATAAAAAAAAAACACATTTCGCATGTCACACACTGAAGCAGTGACCGATGGGAATAGGTCTCACTGCTCTTTCCAGTAACAATTCTGCACTTCCCATATTTCACGTTCCAGAAGGAGCAAAGTTATTAGCCTTTAAAGGCGGCTGTTGCTTGCGTGACCTCCTGCTTCTTTGGAGGAGGGGAGGCAAATTAATGAGATCACTGCGAGGGCTAGTTCACGAGAAGCTCATTTCCATTTCCTCCTTTTAAAAAGGGACATGCTTCTTGCAATTTTCAGGGACTGGTTTTTTGTTTTTTAAAGAGATAATAAAGAAGGTTCTTAAGCAGGGCAAGAAATGACAAAAGAATGCTGTAGCTCTGGTTCGTTAAGATGTGCGGTGGGGGTTCAGTTCTGCCTCTATGATGTCAGAGACAGAGAGAGACCCAGAACCAGAACCAGAACGAGACCCAGACCCAGAACAAGAACAAGAACCAGAACCAGAACCAGAACCAGAACCAGAACCAGGACAGAGAGCTGGAGAAATGTTTCCAGGGAAAGAAAAACACACCCCACCCATGGCCACCTTGCTATGATTACAGTAGCGTAGCGTGGGTTGTCAGCACCCAGGGCAAGGCAAGTAATTTGCGCCCCCTAACCCATGGATTTGCGCCCCCTAACCCGTGGATTTGCGCCCCCTAACCCTAACCCCCAGATGTTGCGCCCGGTGCGGCCAGCCCCCCCTGCACCCCCCACGCTACGCCACTGTATGATTAAGATCAGAAATGAAAGGAAAGGAAATCACACACACACCGAAATTATAAAGCAATTCTCAAAGGCCCCGAGAAGGAGGCAGAAAAATGGAAGCGTCTTAGACTGAGGATGAAACCTACCGAGAAACTGGATGACAGATTTTGGCACAGTGCTAATTCCAACAATAACAAAGTAGACAATTAAGTAGTCAGCCTGTCAGCCAATTACACAGCAGATGCAACATAAACAGAGGTGAGGGGGGATTCCAGATGATAGTGAACCTGAGTATTTCCATATGATTCAGCTTTCAAATCCCTCCCTTGGTATTTAGTGGAGAGTACCTGAGAGCGTCCTGCTTTCCTGTCATTGTTCCAGGGATCTAAATTTGCTGCAAAGGATATTTGTCTATGAGTGTGGGTGGGTGGGTGTGTTAAAATTCAAGTTCCCAAGAGGGTTATAGGGCAGAGTTTCAGTGTACTGATAGCTCCCTGCCATCTTTAGCACCTGTAAAGGTAAAGCGACCCCTGACCATTAGGTCCAGCTGTGGCCGGCTCTGGGGTTGCGGCGCTCCTCTCGCTTTATTGGCTGAGGGAACCGGCATACAGCTTCTGGGTCATGTGGCCAGCATGACTAACCCACTTCTGGCGAACCAGAGCAGCACACGGAAACACCATTTACCTTCCCGTCGGAGCAGTACCTATTTATCTACTTGCACTTTGACGTGTTTTTGAACTGCTAGGTTGGCAGGAGCAGGGACCGAGCAATGGGAGCTCACCCCATCGGGGGGGGGGGGATTTGAACCGCCGACCTTCTGATTGGCAAGTTCTAGGCTCTGTGGTTTAACCCACAGCGCCACCCGTGTCCCTATAGCACCTGTAGCACCTGTAGACATCCCTTTTATTGCACATTCATGATGATTTGCACCCTTAATGCTATTGGGGCAGTCACACACAAGCCCACTTTCAATACTTTGTGCACCTGCTAAAGTTTTTGGTCATGCTGCTTCAGTGCCTATCCCATAGCTTCATGCTGAAATCCCACAATTTTCTATACCACCAGTGTTCTGGCTTTTATTTTTCCGGCTTTTGTTGTGCTATAGTCCCTCTGGACAGCAAACATGTGGCAGCATAAAGGAAGCATCACAGAAAACTAAGAAAGTGGAATAAATCCATCACCAATGCAATATTATCGTGTTAAGGACATGTTGCAGAATATACCTGCAATAAAATACCAGTCTGGATGGGTCTTCTACAGTATTCTGAAGTGAAATAAATTGTGCAGCCTAAGCAAAAATGCTTAACAGGTTCTGAATTTACATTCCTTGAGGTTAGAACTGCAACTAAATGAAGTAATCAGTTAGATTAATTGGAACTGAACCAGATTGCTGCTGCTGACCTTGAAGTTGATGGTCGTGGACCTGCATACCCTAGCTTGAGCCATGATGCTCACAGATACCTTTCCTCAAGTACAATTCACCTGAGAAATTAAGCTCAAACTCACCATGAACTGAACACCTCCCTTGTTCTCCCAAGAAGTGCCAGAATTGAGTTCCAGTGAGCTTGACCTCTTTTCTTTCAGCAAACATAGTACATGAGGTTTTTACCAGACAGCTTGGCTGTTTATGTCTGTGCCAATGCCTCAACGACTTATCCTCTGTTTTCTTTACACTGCCACTGTGCTGATTAACGTCTCGGTGAAGATCATTGTCATAACCCTGACACACTAGAACATGGGTAAGCCAATGTCACCAATGACTAATGGCTCTGTATAAGGAGTCAGCTATTTAAAATGCAAACATAAAAAAGTAGAAAAACAGATTAGATATAAGCCATGTGGAACTCAACAGAGAAAACCACAGTCCTCCAGGTAAAGCCTTCTAACTACCGGCTGAGTAAGTGTAGAAATATGGCAGTGTACAAATTAAACCAACATTCCTGGAGTATCATAGAATTGCATAGTTGGGGAACCAAAAGGGTCATCTAGTCCGACCCCCTGCAATGCAGAAATCTTTTGCCCAATGTGGGGCTCAAACCCATGACCGTGACAGTGAGAGCCTCATGCTCTGCCAACTGAGCTATCCCAGCTTGCTTGCTTCTCTGTTCCATATTGTTAGACTGATGGTCTTAAAGAGTTTCCAAGGAAGGGAAAAAGTGTTAGTTTTTGGTTTCTCTCAGTTTCCCATTTTTATAATCTTATTTCCATATCAGTTTGCAATTTTATTTAATTTTTAAAGTCTTTCTCAAAATTCACCAGCCTTTTAGTGCAAATTTCTCCTAATAAGACTCATTTTTGGTATGCGATTTTATCTAATATGCACATTCTTGCAAAGCAATTTCCCCATATATAATGATGTTTGTTATCTTCATTAATATATGCTTTTATAGATGCAGTGTTTTTGCATGCAGTTGAAGAGCTACATTGCAAGATTTGGAGGAGTGCCAAATTCAAATGCTGGCTCTGTTTCAGTTCACATGTTGTTTGTAAAGTACGCATTAAGTAGGGCTTACCTTTAAATGCAAAATGAATTGAATTTCTCCTCCATCTCTTAAGTGGGTCACAAATCAAGTCCAAAGCCATTGTATGGTATCTTTAAGGGCTGCCACTTCCCGTATGAAGTGGGTGATAATGCTTCATGCAGTGTCACCTACCTGCCCTGGAAACAAATTGGTATGGACGCTTAAGAAATAGACAGAATTGTCTTATCTTTCTGCAGACAGATCAGCAGTGCCAGATTTACATATAAGCTAAACAAGCTATAGCTTAGCACCCCACTCTCTTGGGGCCCCCAAAAAAATTTAAAGGGAAAAAACCCTGGATGTACATCTCCAAATATAAGATAAAAAAACAAATAAAATAAAACTTACATACAGCAACAGTGTTTTGTGTTGTGTAGGCTCCTATTTTGTTATGTGTAAATAGCTTTAGATATTTATTAGGTCCATAAATTACCATATAGCATATATTCAACACAAAAAACAGTGACAATTTGTTGTTGACAAAGGACAGCTGGACATATAAAAGGCCCCATTACCTTCAGTAGCTTAGGGCCTCATCAAACCTAAATCCAGCCCTGCAGATCAGTATGAATGATCGAAAAACAGGTCATCTGGAAACAACTGCTATTATTTGTTGGTTGCTTGGTTGGTTGCTTTTGTAAACCACCTTTCTGCCATGACACCTAAGCTTTACAATTTATAATATTAGCAGAACTTCAAGGTCAATCTAAAAACACTGCCCAGATTCACGATGGCTAAATGCCACATTTAAGTGGATAGCCCAGCCAAAGTCTGAAGAACAAGTTGCTCAAACTGAAGAGGTGGGCCAGAGTTTGCAGCTTTACAAGACTACACAAATCACCATTGGTCTCTGCCATCACCTGACTCCCTCAATGCCACACCCCTTTTGTATCTGCTGTGGTGACACTGGAATACAGTGGTGAGAAAGCAACAGCAGCCTCCTCAGCCTCACCCCTAGAGTCTCTCTGGTGCCTTTTCCTGAATCGTGGAAAGAAGCGTATATTGCACTGATACCAAAGACAGAGACTGAAAAGACTCAGATCAAGAACTACCGCCCTATATCACTACTCAATGTGGATTACAAAATTTTTGCAGACATTTTAGCAAAAAGACTGAAAAAAGTGTTGGTGGGTGAGATTCATAAGGACCAAGCAGGCTTTCTCCCAGGAAGACATTTGTCAGATAACGTGAGGAATATAATAGACATTATGGAATTATTAGAAGTTAATAGAAACACTAAGGCAGTTTTGATATTTGTGGACGCGGAGAAAGCCTTTGATAACATTTCTTGGAGTTTTATGAAGAAGAATCTACAAGGGATGGGGGTAGGCCAAGGTTTTGAGAATGGTATAGGTGCAATATATTCTGAACAAAAGGCCAAATTAATTGTAAATAACGTGGTAACTGAAGCAATTCAGATAGAAAAAGGGACACGACAGGGGTGCCCAATATCTCCACTGCTTTTTATATCAGTCCTGGAGGTCCTGCTAAATATAATTAGAAAAGACCAGTTGGTTAAGGGGGTTCAGGTCGGAGCAAAACATTATAAATTGAAGGCCTTCGCAGATGATTTAGTACTTACTTTGCAAGAGCCAGACACTAGGACGAAAAGGGTTTTGGAATTAATTCAAGAATTTGGTCAAGTTGCAGGTTTTAAATTAAACAAACAAAAAACTAAAGTGCTGGAGAAAAATCTAACAGCTACGGAAAGAGAGCAGTTTCAAAAGGAAACAGGATTAGCTGTGGTTAAGAAAGTGAAATACTTGGGGATTAACATGACATCTAAAAATGTGAATCTATTTAAAGATAATTATGAGAAATGTTGGATGGAAGTTAAGAAAGATCTAGAAGTTTGGTCAAATTTGAAGCTTTCCTTGTTAGGCCGAATTGCTGTTATTAAGATGAATGTTTTGCCTAGAATGCTGTTCTTATTTCAGGCTTTGCAGATTTTGGACAAAATGGACTGTTTCAAGAGGTGGCAGAAAGATATATCTAAATTTGTCTGGCAGGGCAAAAAGCCCAGAATAAAATTTAAGATACTTACGGATGCAAAAGAAAGAGGGGGGTTTGCCCTGCCGGACTTAAAGTTGTACTATGAATCAGCAGCTTTTTGCTGGTTGAAAGATTGGCTGCTCCTTGAGAATACAGACATTTTAGATTTGGAAGGGTTCAATAATACCTTCGGATGGCATGCTTATATATGGTACGACAAGGTAAAGGTTCATAAAGGTTTTAAGAATCACATTGTTAGGAAAGCTTTATATAATGTTTGGATTAGATATAAAGACTTGTTGGAAAACAAAACCCCAAGGTGGCTGTCGCCAATGGAAGCTAAAGGGTTGAAAAAACTTAATATGGAATCGAAATGGCCAAAATATGGGGAAATTCTAGAGCAAGAGGGAGATAAGGTAAAACTACAGAGCTATGAAAAATTGAAGTCTAAAGTTCGAGATTGGCTCCATTATTATCAAATAATGGAGGTTTTTAAACAAGACAGAAAAATTGGCTTCCAGGTGGAAAGATCCAAATTAGAAACGGAATTGTTAGAACCCAATACTAAAACTTTGTCAAGAATGTATAACTTGTTGCTGAAGTGGAATACACAGGACGAGACGGTTAAGTCAGCTATGATTAAATGGGCACAGGATTTCGGTTATAACATTATGTTTGCTGACTGGGAAAAGTTATGGACCACCGGTATAAAGTTTATGGCATGTAATGCCCTAAGAGAAAATATTATGAAAATGATTTACAGGTGGTATATGACACCAGTCAAGCTTGCAAAAATTTATCATTTGCCCGATAATAAATGCTGGAAATGTAAAGAAACTGAAGGTACATTCTTTCATCTTTGGTGGACTTGCCCAAGGATTAAAGATTTCTGGGAGATGATTTATAATGAATTGAAAAAGGTATTTAAGTATACCTTTCTTAAGAAACCAGAGGCTTTTCTCCTGGGCATGGTTGGCCAATTGGTGTTAAAGAAGGACAGAACTTTTTTTATGTACGCCACAACAGCAGCAAGAGTCCTTATAGCAAAGTATTGGAAGACACAAGAACTACCCACACTGGAAGAATGGCAGACGAAGGTGATTGACTACATGGGACTAGCTGAGATGACCGGCAGAATCCGAGATCAAGGAAAAGAGACAGTGGAGGAAGATTGGAAGAAATTCAAAGTTTATCTTAAGAATTATTATAAAGTAAATGAATGCTAAAACGCCAAGGTTAGGAAATTATGAGGTTACTGCTGTATTGACTTGGTAATGACAAGAGGGTTTAAAGGTCAATTAATTAAAATTTGAAGAGAGGATTTGCTGGAAGAAATTTGAAAACAGGGATGCAGAAAGGGAGGGTATGGGGAAGTCGGAGAGAATAGGGGTATGAAAAGAAGGATTTGAAATTTTACATGTTTATGTGTTTGTTTGTTATTGTATTGTGTTTTGTATGTGTTAATTAAGTGTTAAAAAATCAATAAAAATATTAAAAAAAAAATAGAGTCTCTCTGGTGCCTTTTGAGAGTTATGTGGCAGCTCTCGAATTGGTGTTGAGCTCTGTAAAACTTTTTTCAGGGAGAGGGGGACACAATCCAAGCCCCAACGGTGTCTTTCTTTACATCAGTTCTTCTCCATTGCCCCGTGATATAGTTTTGTCCAGAGTTGCAATCACCTCTGATAAACCTCTCTCAATTCTAGCCAAGCGAGTTAAAATCCTTAAATCCCATTGTTTTCAAAAGGCACAGAGAACCCATCACAGGACTGCTGCATAGCTGGTTTTCAGCCACTCCATTTCAAAGGACAGCCTTTGGTCTTCACCTCTCTGAGTGGTCACCAGCATATTTGTGGCGTGGAGGACTTAAAAAGTATCTTCTCCCTTTAGGACTTGGCTGATCAAGCAAAACCAGATGGATTTCAAGGTCTGTGAGCGTCAGCAAAGCCCTGTGCAAAGATCATCAGCAGGGCATGACACACCCACACCCTCCCCAAATAATAACAAAAGAAATAAAAGTTGTTATCTCTTGATGATGTGGAATGGATTGTCCAAGTGAAAAAAAGCTTCAGGGTGGCCATGGAATAGGGCACAGCAGAATGGGTGGTAGAAATCACAGAGGTAAAAGTTATATTCCCAGCTGCTGTATTATTCTGTCTGGCTTCTTCATGATACAGCTTTCAGCGTATTCTGCAAACACACCTATTTGCCCTGGCCTTTGACACCTGAGATGCATGCTTTGAGGGTGCACCCTATTCCTGTGACTGTAAGCCCCTCTTAATTCTGAATCTTACATTGTTGTAGCCAGCCTTGGGACTTGCTGAGGGGTGGCTAATAAATTTACCAACATCATCATCATTGGGCAGCCTCTTTAATAGCTGGTGTACTGCTAGGGGATGAGGTTTCACACAATGCTCTCTGTGCTTTGTGGGGATGCTACACTCCCCCAACATCCACAAGTCCTACATCAGATGGAGATTTTCTTGAGCACCAAGGCACACATGTAGTCAGCTTCCACATATGGGAGAGAAAGAGAAGAGGGGAGGAGGATTTTCAAGGCCAGCACATATAAGGAGGGAAAGAACTCTGATGGGATGGAAAAACAGGGAAGCTTCATGAACTGTCAGGGGGCTACCTGTGTCTGACCTGCAAGTATATATGTGCCAGGCTGCAGTTAAACTGTGGGTGGCACTGTGGCCTAAACCACTGAGCCTCTTGGGCTTGCCGATCAATCCCTATGACTGGGTGAGCTCCTGTTGCTCTGTCCCAGCTCCTGCCAACCTAGAAGTTTGAAAGCACACCAGCACAAGTAGATAAATAGGCACCGCTATGTTGGGAAGGTAAACGGCGTTTCTGTGCGCTCTGGCACTCATCATGGTCCTCTGTGCACCAGTAGCAGTTTAGTCATGCTGGCCAGATGATCCAGAAAACTGTCTGTGGACAAACGCCGGCTCCCTCAGCCTGGAAGCGAGATGAGCGCCACAACCCCATAGTCGGCTTTGACTGGACTTAACTGTCCAGGGGTCCTTTACCTTTACCTTCAAACTGATATTTAGCCTTAGTCACAGAGCTGAACCTCTGAGATCAACGGGTCTTCTCTGAATAAGATTAACATTGTCACCAAATACCACATCCAGCGTTGTGTTAGATCCAGGGTGGGAAACTTTGGGCATGGAGGTCAAATATGGCCTCTGGGCATTTCTGTGTGGCCCTTTGAACTCTTCCTAGGCCACGCCCTCACTGGCTCCGCTTTCCACACATACACAATGTTTTTGCCTGACTGGCTTGTGTTCTTGAACTCTGATAATGCCTCTTGTTTGGATGGAGGATAGAGAGAGATGTCTGTTGTACACATTGTACAATGGTAAAATCTACGTTTGTTGCCCTGTCTGCTTTTGCTTCTGGCTCCACCTGCTCTGCCACTGGCACATGGACCTCCAAAGGTTGGCCAGAAAGGAATTGGCCCTTGGATTAATAATAATAATAATAATAATAATTTTTTATTTATATCCCGCCCTCCCCAGCCAAAGCTGGGCTCAGGGCGGCTAACAACAATAAAACAAGAGAACATTTCAAAATCATTCCATTAAACAATTGCTTCAAATCAAATTGATGGCAACCATTGGGTAGATTGCCAAAGGAGGGAGTCAGGCTGTGCCCTGGCCAAAGGCTTGGCGGAACAGCTTTGTCTTGTAGGCCCTGCGGAAAGATGTCAAGTCCTGCAGGGCCCTAATCTCTTGTGGCAGAGCATTCCACCAGATCAGAGCCACAGCCGAAAAAGCCCTGGCTCTAGTTGAGGACTGAAACAAGTTCCTTTCCCTGGGCTGGAATTGTGGGCTCAGAATAGAGAGATGTGGGTACAACCCATTGCTCAGCCATAGAGTTTATCCAGTGATCTTGGGCCATTTGCTATTTCTCCATCTGAGCTACCTCCCAAGAGTACTGTGAGCATAAGTGGTAGGACTACCTAGGTACTCCTGAGCTTCTCAGGGGAGAAATCAGGCAGAGTACCAAGGCAAGTAAGAAAGCTGGCAATCCTCAATGCTATTGCTCTTGGGTTTCCAAGAGGCATATGCTTGACCATCATGAGAAGAGAAGGCTCAATTTGATCTGACGAAGCAGGACTCTTTCTGTGTTCGAAACTAAGAAAAATAGCAATATGGCTTGGGGTGGGGTTTTTTTTATTAAGTCACAGTAAGTGGGAATAAAAGACATCTTTTTTTACAGATCCACTTTTCTGGAAAAAAGAGTGCCCTTGAAATTATGTGCTCCCAGTTAACTGTGCAGCTCTCTGTTCCAAAACATGAGACGCAGCCAAGCTGGCATGCTGATGAACAGCAGCTTCCCTTCAAAAACAAAGCCAGGAACGAGATTCTGGCACAGCGCAGCCGGCAAAGTGCAGTTGAGAATGGTGGCCACGATCCAATGCAGAACTGAGCACGCTTAAGCCCATTGAAATCAAAGGGATTATCTGTGCCTGGTTTCTTCCAACTTGGACTGCGACCAATATACTGTATATATGTATTTATGTAAGTATTCAGGATGAATGAAATTGTTCAATTAAGGTTTAGGTACAAGAAGAGACGCTATCGGTGTTCTTGTGTCAGAAAAAAATAGCTTTTTTTAAAAAAAAAACAACTCCTTTTAGAGATTAAAGTTCTTTTCACATCCAGTTTGCAATGTGTTCATGATTTTGTTGCTAAGATAATAAAAATGAGTTTTTGTTAGGTGCTTTTTTCTTTTTTCTTTTGTAAAGCCCTGTCTTTTTTACCTACTGACTTCCAAGTTATCATTCAGCCATTAAGGAAACTGAGTTCACTGGAGGTTGAATATTCAGATCCAGGCATGTGCATCTCGAGTTTGCTCAGGGTTTGCTTCTGCAAATACAAGTATAATATTTGCTTGGGTGTAGAGCTGTATGCCTTAGTTTAAAAGGTGAGTGGCAGGTCAAATGCACACCGCAACAGACACACTTCGAATCAGCGAAAATGTAAAAGCAATAAAGTTGCATACGGACATAAAAGCATAAAATGGATAGCAAAATCAGCCAGTAAGGTAAAGGTAAAGGGACCCCTGACCATTAGGTCCAGTTGTGGCCGACTCTGGTGTTGCGGCGCTCCTCTCGCTTTACTGGCCGAGGGAGCCGGCGTACAGCTTCCAGTTCATGTGGTCAGTATGACTAAGCCGCTTCTGGCGAACCAGAGCAGCACACAGAAACGCCATTTACCTTCCCACTGGAGCGGTACCTATTTATCTACTTGCACTTTGATGTACTTTCGAACTGCTAGGTTGGCAGGAGCAGGGACCGAGCAACGGGAGCTCACCCCGTCGCGGGGATTTGAACCGCTGACCTTCTGATCAGCAAGCCCTAGGCTCTGTGGTTTAACCCACAGCGCATATCACTGCAGACATAGGAGCATAAGAACCAGTAGCCCATCTAGTCCTGTTCTCAAAGTGGTCAACCTGATGCCTTTGGAAAACCTGCAAGCAGAATCTGAACTCGGGAGCACCCTCCTCTCCTGCCATTTCCAACAACTGGTATTCAGAAGCAGTTCGGCCTGCCTCTGACCACAGAGGCAGAGCAGTCAATTTAGTGAAGTCAATATGCCATTAATTAATAACATGCCAAAGCACCTAATGGCAGGCATTCCATCAGGCTACAGAGCACAGAGAATATCGGGGGGGGGTGTGTGTCTTTGTCAAAAGCCTGACTGAAATCAAGATACACTATGTCCACAGCATTCCCCTGATCCACCAAACTTGTGACTTTAACAAAAAGAAAGAAAGAAAGATGAGATTTGTCTGGCATGACAGCTCTCAATATTCTTTGGGAGAAGCCATTTGTTTTAAATGTATGGTATGTACACAGCCTAAGTCTTTATCCTCTTCAGTGTGTCAGCCCTTCAGGTATGTGAAGAGTGCTGTCATGCTCACCTCACCCCAGTCTTCTTTCCTTAGCCTAAACATGCTTCAATCTTCCCTCGCAGGGCTTGTTTTCCATACTCCGTTCACCTGCTCCATGCTCTTTCCCATTGACACTGCGGATACATTCATTTAAAGCATTTTTACTCCTTTCTTTGGCTGAAAAGACTCCCACAGCAACCTATAAAAGTCATTAGTCATAAGACTTGCCCCGAGATACCATCTAAAAGACATGACAAAGAAGGAAAAAAGGGTGGGGAGGGAGGAGGAGGAAAGAAAGCAAGGTCAGGCCCCATGCCTTACAGTTTTACAGTGACTATGTGGGATGGTAGCCTGATGGAATGGATGCCAGTAGATTACCTTTGGGGGAGGCCCAATGCCTTCTGGCAGAGGTGATGGAATAGGCCTGATTTTTCAGCCAAAGAGAGGAGTAAAAATGGAGAGGCTGGTCAAATCTGGGCTGGATGAGGTAACTGTTAGGTGGATTTGTAGCTGTTTGACTAGTTGAACCCAAAGAGTGCTCATTAATGCTTCCCAGAAAAAAGTGACAAGTGGAGTGCCTCAGGGTTCTGTCCTGAGCTTGTTGTTGTTCAATGTGTTATAAATGACTTGGATAAAAGAATCGATGCTCATCAAATTTGCAGATGACACCATAGGGGGAGGTAAGCTCTTAATTTGTTATTATATCTGTATTTCAAGTCCGATTTGGCAAACCTCCTCTGGAAAGACTAATGTTTGATGCAACCTGTCTGAGAAAATTAATGAGCAAACGCCTAGATTTTATTTCATCGGAAATGAGAGAAGATGGCGTCCGCCACAAGAGAAGGACTTTTGGATTGATTCGGCATAAACACCAGCATGTGAGGACATACTGCTAATAATAGACTTACCAGCTGCAAAAAAAAAAAAAAAAGGAGAGTCACACATATTTCACACAGAAGTATATTATTGTTCACTCCAACTTGCCTGTGGAAATAACTCAGAGGCTGTGAAAGAAAAGAATAACAACAGGAGGACTCAAAGAAGGAACTTCTGGAAACTCAAGGCAGTAGAAACATAAGATGATTGGACCCCACTGAACTTGAAGCATGGGAAGCCCCAACAAAAATTTATAATTTGGTAAAATATTTGGACTTTATGATATGTATTTGTATAATTTGGAATATTTAATGTGATTTGATTGGATTGTTAAAATGGAAAACTTAATAAAAATTATTATAAAAAAAAAAAATTGCAGATGACACCAAACTGGGAGGGGTAGCTGCAGCTGTCCAGCATCTAGGCCAGAGGTGTTTCCAAGACCTGCTAGCTGCGATCTTTTAAGAGATATCAGGGAATGAATGTGTGGCCTCCTGAATTTAAAGCATGTGGTATACCACTCAGCTATCGTGCTATCCCTAAAGGTAGTGTAGCGGTTAGACTGTTAGACTAGGATCTGGGAGACCAGAGTTCGAATCCTTTCTCAGCCATGAACCTCATAGGGTGACCTTGGGCTACTCACAGTCTCTCAGCCTAACCTACCTCACAGGGTTGTTGTGAGGATAAAATGGGAAGGTAGAGAACCATGTATGCCAACTTGAGCTGAATATACCATATCTTTTGCTTTATAAGACGCACCAGACCACAAGACGCACCTAGTTTTTGGAGGAGGAAAACAAGAAAAAAAATATTCTGAATCTCAGAAGCCAGAACAGCAAGAGGGATCACTGCGCAGTGAAAGCAGCAATCCCTCTTGCTGTTCTGGCTTCTGTGATAGCTGCACAGCCTGCATTTGCTCCATAAGATGCACACACATTTCCCCTTACTTTTTAGAAGGGAAAAAGTGAGTCTTATAGAGCAAAAAATACGGTAAATGTGATAACTAACTATATATTATTGTCACAGGTGGGGTCTGTAATATTTGCTACTTCAAACCACCAAAGTCTAGAACAAACCTTACTTAACAAGATGTCATTTCTGTTACAAGTGAAATTATTTTTTATTATGCCGAAGAGCCATACAACAACATGGCTGCTGTCTAAGTTATCTGCTAGCATCCCACAGAACTACTTCCTTCTTTGCATGTGCTCCCAAAAACTTTGATTTCTACTACCATTACAGCAAGTTGTCTCAAGTCTGGAAATTGGTTCATTTATTTGTGTACCACACTTCAGCAAAACAGCTCCCAGAGTAGTTCACAATGAAGTTTTCCAATAATAAAACTAATAGAACGCAGCAGATAAAATAATAAATCATGCACAAAAGCAGCAATAGTGAGCTAAGATACCGAAGGGGGGGAAGCAGTAAGAGTGTACCCCAAAATTCAATGAGGTTACCTCTTGTTAGGGCTCTGCATTCATGTAATGGATAGAATACCATTTCCAAGTCTATTAATAATTAGCCAAAGTGCCGGAAGAGAACCTGGAGAGGCAAAGGAAAACAGATTAATTAAAAATTAACAGCTAAACACAAAGCCGATTCTTTCATAGTTAGTTATTAACTTAAAAACCAGCCCTTACTCTTGAGGAGACATGTGAATTGTTTTCTGCTGATGCAATTCCCTTTACACAATCATAGCATTCCAGATAACCATTGTTTTTAGGGCTGCCTTTGATATCTGCCCAACACAAACATTTAGCAAGCAAAGTTTTGCCTATGCTGGGTAGGAAACCTTTCATGCACTTAATTTCTATGTGCTACAGTTAAAGGCTCCACAGCATGTCTAAACCATTCCCAGCAAATAACTGCCAAACTCAGACCCTCCACATGTCCCTTTTTCCCAGGGAAAGTCCCAGATTTACAGAAGCCATCCTGGTTTTTTTTATTTTAGAATATCCTGCTTTCCTTAAAGGTAAAGGTACCCCTGACCATTAGGTCCAGTCACAGACAACTCTGGGGTTGCGTGCTCATCTCGCTCTATAGGCTGAGGGAGCCAGCGTTTGTCCGCAGACAGCTTCCAGGTCATGTGGCCAGCATGACTAAGCCACTTCTGGCGAACCAGAGAAGCGCACAGAAATGCCATTTACCTTCCCGTTGGAGCGGTACCTATTTATCTACTTGCACTGATGTGCTTTCAAACTGCTAGGTGGGCAGGAGCTGGGACTGAACAATGGGAGCTCACCCCATCGCAGGGATTCGAACCGCCAACCTTCTGATCGGCATGCCCTAGGCTGTGCAGTTTAGACCACAGTGCCACCCGTGTCCTTAGGACGTGCCTATTTTCATCAAAGAAATGTTGGAGGGTATGGAGTTATGCAACCCCCAAACTAAGGAGATAAGTAACTATACAACCTTTAGAAGAAATCTGAAGGCAGCTCAGTATAGGGAAGTTTTTAAATGTTATGTTTTTATTATGTTTTTAGATATGCAGGAAGCACCCCAGAATGACTGGGGCAACCCAGTTAGATGGGCGGGGTATAAATAATAAAATTGTTGTTGTTGTTGTTGTTGTTGTTGTTGTTGTTGTTGTTATGGAATACAGTGTCCCTATTTTCATTGGAGAATACTGGTCCATTCTTCCAAGAACCTCATCATCCCCCTGCCCTTTGCCCTTTCCATGGGTTATACAACAGACAGATCTACCATCAAGTAAGCAAGAACTTGGCCTCTGTGTTCAAATGAAAACATGTATAATTCCTTAATTTAGCTCTCTAAACATTTTCTGTTTATTCAGCATGACCCTTCTTAAAGGGAAATTGTCACCTCTCATTTGGCACAGATATCTCTCTACATCACTACATCTTGTGCTAGCAAGTTCCACAGTTTAATTCCATCAATGTCACCAAGTTGCAAGAACACTCGTAGAACCCAGTCATGCAACTTCTATGCTCTTCTGCTTGCTATATTCTGTTTTCACAAATAGTTAAAGATTGTTCTTCTTCGGTAGGGAAGAACGGTTTGGAAAGTTGGACTATAGTTAGTCAGCAAAGGTGGTGCCCAGGTTTTGTCGCTGAATGCCAAGAAGGTGCTTTGGAAGTGCTCCAAGAGCAGGCAGTTTGCTGGGGGGAGGTACTGATATTGTTTAAAATACCAGCACTTTCCCATGAGGTGCTTGCCTGCCCGCCCTTCAAAGTCCTTATTAGGGTATAAACAGGATAATTTGGCACTGATTTAATGTTGTATGAAAATAGCCAAATGTGGGAGTTGGCAGAGAAAGCAGCCACCTTAAGATTTTGTGCTGGCACGTTGGCAAGATTTGTGTGTGTCGGGCACGTCAACATTCCTAATAACAACTCCAGTTTTATTTTGACTGTTTCAATGTGCAAAGCCAGCTCAAGACATTTTGGCAATGGGCAAGATTCTCTCTCTCTCTCTCTCCACCCCCTTACCTCAAATATCAATGTGCGGCACTTGATGCTTCAGCACTAGCAACAGGAGACCATCCTCTGTTGTACCTGAGGGCAGCAGGCGAAGCTACAGGGATGCAGGGCATAAGACACACAAACTCACACTATACACATCACTTTGTTACCATGTGCTCACCACTCCAAGCCTCTTGTTGCCCACTCAACTCAATGCTGCGACATTTAATAGAACAACTAGACACATTTTCGATGCTTGCCAGAATGTGTTGCCTGTGCTGGCTGCCTCTCTGCCTGCTCCTTCTTTCAGGGGCGTTCCCTAATGATGCTGCTACCTGTGATGAGTTGGGAAGAAGAGGCAAGGCAAGGAAGACTAGCAACATGCAAGCATCACCTGTCTCAAACCCTGGAGAGCAGCTACCTGCCCATGTGGACCAACATGGCTCACCTGTGGGCCTCTAGATAATGATGGACTACAAACTACAGCATTTCCTATGATGGCCAGGACTGATAGGAGATTTTATCAGGTTCCAACATCATCTGGAGGCCAATAGGTTAGCCATCCCTGGTGAAGACAATACTGAATAAGATACACCATTAGTCTGATTCAGAATAAGGCAGCTTTCCATGTGTTTATGATTGTGACATCAGCATCAAAGGATGGCTTTTATCTATGTGATATCCAAGGGTTAGTTCGGTCAAGGCAGCATGGAAGATTCTTAATCTCAGGGTTTTGGGTTCAAGCTCCACGTTGGGCAACAGATTCCTGCATTGTAGGGGGTTGGACCATGACCCTCATGGTCCCTTCCACTTCTACAGTTCAATGATTCTATGAGTGCATCATCACAGGTCTATTGTTGTAAACAAAAATTGCCCTTTTCCCTTATAGGGTATCCAAGAGCCCATATAGAGACCTTACATAGGTTCCCTATTGGTAGGAGAAAATAACAGAGGCCAACCAGAGAATATTGAGAAGCAAAGCACCTAGTAAGCTTGATCTTTATTGATCTGTTGCAACAGGGTGCTCCCCTCACCCGCAGGAGAGAGGAGGAACCCAGAAAAATGGCACACAAGGCCTTATGAAGACTTCTGAAATTGCCCCCCTGTAGATCAAGACCACCCCCAGAAACATCATACATACATCACAGAAGGGGTGTAACCTAAGACCACCCCTCAGATACATCACACCTACATCACAGAAAAGGCGGTCTAAAACAAAAATTTGAATGTTGTTTTTCTCCTGTCGTTATTTATCTCCTGTCTGGCAGGTTACTTGATTGGATTGCCTGGGGAGCCTGGCCAGTCTTTTGTAATGATAAATGCTTAGTTCCTGGGCCATGTTACAGGCTCACACCCTATTCATACCTTAAATGTGCCCTTAAGATTTGTGAGGAAAGAGGCAATGGGGAGGTTTCCCACTTTGACCTTGCAGTGAAAACATTTGCTCAGTTTAGGAATCAAAATGGTTCCAGGTCGGTCTTCCTGTGCTGATCTATGTACGTGCTTGGTTGGTACGCTTAGGAACATTACCCTATATCTAGGTAAAGGTAAAGGGACCCCTGACCATTAGGTCCAGTCGTGACCGACTCTGGGGTTGCGGCGCTCATCTCGCTTTATTGGCCGAGGGAGCCGGCATTTGTCTGCAGACAGCTTCCGGGTCATTTGGCCAGCATGACTAAGCCACTTCTGGCAAACCAGAGCAGCGCACAGAAACGTCGTTTACCTTCCCACCGGAGCGGTACCTATTTATCTACTTGCACTTTGACGTGCTTTTGAACTGCTAGGTTGGCAGGAGCTGGGACCGAACAATGGGAGCTCACCCCATCACGGGGATTCGAACCGCCGACCTTCTGATCGGCAAGTCCTAGGCTCTGTGGTTTAACCCACAGCGCCACCCGCGTCCCACCATATATCTAAGACCTCAAAATTCCTATCACACGATCAGCCTAAGCGTTAACACCTACCAAAGGAATCACACATCACCCATGTTGTCAAATACCAACCATGAAGTTTCACAATGAGGTTTATCCATTCACATTTCACCTCTGTGCTTGCAAACAGTTAACAGGAATATGTCTGAAGTTAAAGATACCTCTTTAAAAAAAAAGTCATCGGAAAGAAAACCAACAAGTCCACGAGATCCAACAGGCTCAGTGGAGTGCCGTTCTAATGAATCCCCATGAAAGGATTATTAACTGCAGGCTGTGGAATGTGGCGCTTGGGGTCCTTGTAGAGCTCTCAACTACAAGCAAGTAAATAAGCATCATTCTTGAGAAGCTGGCTTCAGTTCAAGTGCAGAGAATGAGAATTTTAGCAGTGGCTTTGGAAAGGCCTGGAGACGGACGTATATGGAAGCCAGTAGCACTTTTGGGTATAGGCAAACACGCAGTGAACCCCAGTGTACCAGCATATAGTCACAGACCCTCCACATGCCCCTATTTTCCAGGGACAGCCCCAGATTTTCAGAAGCCATCTCAATTTCTGAATTAATCCCAGAATATCCCACTTTTCCTGAGGACGTCCCTATTTTCATCAAAGAAATGTTGGAGGGTATGTAGCTATGCAACCCCCAAGCTAAGGAGATAAGGAGACATCCTTTAGAAGAATCTGAAGGCAGCTCTTTATAGGGAAGTTTTTAAATGTTTAATGTTTTATTATGTTTTTAGATATGCAGGAAGCTGCTCAGAATGGCTGGGGCAACCCAGTCAGATGGGTGGGGTATAAATAATAAAATTATTATTGAAATATACTCAGAGTCGAGAGTGGATTTCACGCTCTTTATTCAGCTCATAGTGGTGAGGAGGAATGGAAGTTCCCTCAGAATGTCTGTTTTATATACATTATTTACACAATGGGCCCCACGTGATTGGCTAATTCTGGGATTCTCCTGTAGGCCAGTCAGGTTGCGGATTCACTTCCAACTGGAGCTGGATTGGGTGGCTCCTGTGGGCCAATCAGACTGCTGCATTCTGAATCCTATTGTTCTAGGACCAATCAGACTGCTGCATTCTGAATCCTATTGTTCTAGGACCAATCAGACTACTGCATTTTGGATCCTATTCAACTCAGTACATAACACCCCTCCCCTCTAAGTTTTAGGATCCCATTCAACTCAGAACATAACAATTATTGTTGTTGTTCTTATTAGTATTATGGAATACAGTGTCCCTATTTTCAGTGAAGAATACCGGTCCATTCTTCCAAAGACCTTATCATCCTCCTGCCCTTTGCCCTTTGAATGGGTTATACAACAGACAGATCTACTACCATCAAGTAGTAAGCAAGAACTTGGCCTCTGTGTTCAAACGAAAACCTGTATAATTCCTTGATTTAGCTCTCTAAACATTTTCTGTTTATTCAGGATGACCTTTCTTAAACGGAAAATGTCAGCTCTCATTTGGCACAGATTATCACTCTGCATAGATATGCAAATATAGATCTATAATATACCCCACGTATTTTACAATATTTGGGCAGTTGCAAAAGTTTTCAAGAGGGAGAAGATGGATGGAAATGAGAGTGCTTTTTAAAAAGCTGAACTGTTCAAATATATACCCTGTGTTCCAGTGGCCACCCCAAACTGACAAACAACAACAAATGACAAGTTCTCATTTGTGATTAATTGGCCAAGTTTCAGAGCTGACTTTCAAAAGCCAAGTTTCATATGGCAGAAGGCATTGGCTTGCTTTTAGGGAGTGTTGCACTCAGTGCCAGAAAATGGAAAAACAGCAACAGGGACGGGGAGGGAGATCACACATGTGAATGACAAATAAACAGCCGAACAACAACCCTAAATTGAGAAATAGTTGTTAATAACAATGTGTCAAAGACAAGGCTTTCCCCCCTTAAAAAATAGGTTCCAGTACTTGAAGTTGTTACAGTGTCACACTTTTTAACAAAACAACAATAAAAGAGGTGCCGGTATTCACCATGAAGTTGTTAAAGTGCTACACTTTTTAACAACAAGCACCCCCTGAAAAAAGCACCGGTGAAAGGTGGAATTGCATGGATACAAAACAAAACAAAACTACATTTAGAGAGTGGTGTTCAGTGAAGTCTTGCTCAGAACGGAAACTAATGAATGTGACTAACTTAGGTTCGTGAATTTTAATAGGTGTGCTCTGGGTAAAACATAGTTGACTGCCACCAAAATCTATTACATACATAAAACAACTTCAAAATGATAACTTAAAAAAACCCAATATCATAGTCCAATTGCTAATAGATTCATCTCCATATGCAATGATATTGACAAACTGGATACATGCGGATATATAAATAAATTACAATGAAATATCATGTGCAGTTACATGAACCAAATTATTTCTAAACCAGTAACTGTAACCAGACAAGTTTTGACTAATCGATCTTCTTCAGTGGCACAAAAGGAATACAAAATACCAGTGCAGCATTTAGGCTTATCTAGTCATGCTGGCTATACTACAGTGGTACCTCGGGTTACATACGCTTCAGGTTACAGACTCTGCTAGCCCAGAAATAGTGCTTCAGGTTAAGAACTTTGCTTCAGGGTGAGAACAGAAATCGTGCAGTGGCAGCGCGGCAGCAGCAGGATGCCCCATTAGCTAAAGTGGTGCTTCAGGTTAAGAACAGTTTCAGGTTAAGTACGGACCTCCAGAACGAATTAAGTACTTAACCCGAGGTACCACTGTACCTCCGAAATGAGAGATAGTATGCCTCTAAATGATAGTTTCTTAGGACCTTGACGACATCACTTTCTCTTCCAACTTGCACTCATCACTTGCAGCGGGATTTCTGCTTTGCTGCAGTCCATTGCATTATTTGTCTCATTGTCCACTGTGGCACAATATTGTGCGTATCATTATGCAATTCATTACACTATTTCACACTATTCATTTCTGAGCAAAGCAAATGTCATATAAATAAGGGGGGAAATCATCCATTGCGTACTGTTTGTAACCTGAAATAGCAGCAGCAGTAAATACCAATTGTACTTGCTGGATTTGTGTTCTGAACAGCGAGCAAAGAAGTGAACATTGAACATTTTTGCTTCTCTTTCTGTTGGGATTCTCAGACACCCCTACTTCTGACCAAGAGGGGGCTGTTGCATTCATGAGCTGCTTACAGGCTTCCAAGATGCATCTGGTTGGCCACTATGAGAACATCATCATCATCATCACTTTTAAATTGTATACCATCTTTCTATCTTACAATACCCAAGGCGGTTTACAAGCTGAAGAAACAAAGAATGTACACTGTATAACCATCTAGTGCAATACAAAAATGTGATAATGAAACATAACTTTAAAATAAGCAACCTACATCAAATAAAGTAACATTCAACAATCATTAGAATCGTATAGAATAATATTAAATATCAGCACATAAAAATTAATCAGAAATCCACTCTTAACAATTACAATAAATAATTTCTAAACTGCAACCAATAAAACAACGGCAAGCCAACGGCAAGCCACAGTGCAATAATAATAATAATAATAATAATAATAATAATAATAATAATATATAACCCTGAACACAATGGGCTTTTAGTCTGATCCAGTAAGACTCTGCTTCTGTTTAGCTGAAAATCAAATAGCGATTAATGCCCCACCCCACCCATAACAAAAACGTTTGGTTCCATTATCTTCCTTTTACTTTTCCCTACACAGTCCTTTGTTTCTACAGTATACGGTTAGGCACCTCCGGGCACACTTTCTGACTAGGGGCTTTCTCACTATGACAACCAGCCCACATCTGCTCTTTGTCCGCTTTTGGAGATAAGTCTTTTTACAGAATCCCAAAGCTCCACCCTGTGTTTCGACTCCCCTTTCAAGCCCAAGGTTCTTTCACCTCCATAATAGGCACCTATGACAGGCTGATAAAGGGGAGATCAAGAGTCCCTTGCCAGGCAGGTTTAATTGGTGATCGTCACCTATTATACCGAGCCTATTACTCTTGCGTTTTAAATGCCCAGGCTCTCCCTCATTTTGACACCCTCCTCTTTTGCCACCTGCTACCAAGGTGGAAACAAAAAGTTGTGATAAATATAGACACAGCCTGGGGCATCTACACCCGCACGGAGCATTTGCAAAAATAAAAATAAAAAGTTGCAGAAAAATGGTAAAACTGTTCCCAGTTCATATCGTTGCAGCCTCCAGAGCAGAGGGAAATGATTTAGTGGAGTGTTTTCCTATGAAACATATCCTATGCACATATAAAGCATACATATCACAGGGAAGCTAGGTCAGAACTGTTGCACCTGATAACTAGGGGTTCTTTGTACAGGAAGTGTGTATACAAGTGAGGAGGAATATTTGTCCCACTGCCCTGAAGCACTAGAAATGGGATATGAAGCTGTAAAAACATGTCTATTGGGTCCATCAAGTTTAGTATTGTCTGCACTAATTGGCAGCACCTCTCCAGAGTTACAGGCAGGAGTGCTTTCCAGCACTACCTAGAGATGTTGTTGTTGTTTAGTCATTTAGTCGTGTCCGACGCTTCGTGACCCCATGGACCAGAGCACGCCAGGCACTCCTGTCTTCCACTGCCTCCCGCAGTTTGGTCAAACTCATGTTAGTTGCTTCGAGAACACTGTCCAACCATCTCGTCCTCTGTCGTCCCCTTCTGCTTGTGCCCTCCATCTTTCCCAACATCAGGGTCTTTTCCAGGGAGTCTTCTCTTCTCATGAGGTGGCCAAAGTATTGGAGCCTTAGCTTCACGATCTGTCCTTAAATCTGGGACCTTTCACACGCAGAGCATATGCTCTACTCTTGAGCCATGGCCATTATGCTGCAGGCTTAGGATTAGCTAAGGACCAGAAAAGATACACATAATTCTTGCCTAGTCTGGATTTTATGAAATCGGCTTGCTCATGATTCTGCCACCGATTCACTTAACCTGGGAGAAGAAGAAACATTTCTAGCTGGACCTGATTAATATTAGAGGTTATGCAAGTCGATTAGGAGAGTCATATACCACCCTGAGTGCTATTTGAAATTTGCTTCTATTTGAGAACATCAAAATTGAGGTTACTCAAACAAACCTGGATTGTGGTTTATGACCATGCCTTGTGGCAATAAATAAATATTGATGGTTGTTTCCAAAAGGATGAAAGGAATTAATAGCTCAAGTTATAAATGGACTGATTTTCCAGGTATTGTGACGTTCTCGGCTATAATGTTATTTTCTTATGCTGGATTCTAACAAACCTATAATAATCAACTACTAATTTTGCTTGTTTTTCTTTAAAAAATAAAACACAGGAAGTTAACACTTGTTTTGATTGTATAAATACTTACCTAGCAATGGGAAATACCACAAGAGAGTCCCTCGTTGGTGCCACAATGTCTACGGGCATCATAGGAAGGAGACAGAGGACTTTTCTGGAGACTGAGAGAGCACAGAACCCCTAGGAATCAGAACCATAATGTGCAATTTATATTTTGGTCGTTTTATTCATTTACTATCTGTTTATCTCACATATCCTCCATTGAGCTAAATATGGCACATATCATTCTCCCTCACATCCATTTATCCTCACAACAACTTTGTGGTTAAGGTTAGGCCAAGAGAGAGTGACCAGCCCAAAGTTACCCAGCAAGCATTGTGACTAAGTGGGGGATTTGAACCCTGGTCTCCCAGGATCTAGGCTGACACTCTAACCACCATACCACGCTGTTTCGTGACAAATAACTCACTGAGCAAGGTGCTCAGAACTCTGCGAACATGGATTAGCTGTGTTCTCACCTTCCATTTGCTTCTTCCTGATTGGAAAGTGCTCAAGGCTCATTGGGGATCTGGTCCTTTCTCTGTATTTATGGAAGCAAGCAAAATCTTGGCCAATGGACCTTATGCTGGGCTTTGGATTTTAGGGTCCAGATAAGTGCTTATTAGGGCAGGTGGCAGGACTTCCCCAGGCTAGGACCCATGTAGTTTGGGCTAGATGCACAACCTTTGCAAAGCCCTGTGGTTGCTTTCACCAACACCCCTATACCTTTTCCTCTTTGGAATTGCCTTTGCTCACTTACTTCATGTAAGATTACTTTATCCAGATTACATCATCAGATTGTTGCAATTCAGGTTTCTGTGTTCTTTTCTTGTGCTTTTTCAGACCGAATTTGTGTTTGTGTGTATGTTTAAGTAAGAAAATGGCAGCACAAAGCCTGCCCAATATGGGCTGCTCTATCAAGACTATTGTGAATTAATGAAATGGACTCTTTCTCGTTCTTGCCCGTTTTATTGCTTCCCATTGATAAACAGCCTCTTGCTTGCCGCTGCAATAGCCAATAGCCCATAGCCCCTGTGTCAGTTTCTGTTCCTACAGAGGGAGAGGGATTCAATGAATAACTTCCTCTCATTAAAATTGATTTCATTTCATTTTTCCATCGTGAAATAGTGCCATAAAAGCAGTGGGGAGGGGAAACAGAGGAAATCATTAGGTAAGTTTACCTTTAAATGCGAACTGAATTGAATTTCTGCCCCATCCCTAGTCACAGCAGAAGGCAGGATTTAGCCCTTTTCTCATCCTGTATCTTGATATCTCAGTTATATAATCTTTGTGATGGTATCATCTTTGCATTGGCTTAGGGAACAGTGTGTAGCTAGATGAACTGGAATGGCTGTGGAGGGTTGCTAAATCCTCAGCTGTATTTAGTGTGCAAAGTCATAGCGTTAAGCTTTCCTTTGGCTTTTCTCCAGCTCCTGCCTGGGGATGTGAGTGAGCTGTTTTGAAACTGACTCCTTTAGCCATTTTGCTTAAGAAGTCAATGGCACTAAAGTTAAAAACACGCTAAGGTATGGAATGCACTTAGTTAATAACAAGGGTGAAAAAATGTGATGGAGCACAGGAAACTGCCTTATACTGAGTCAGACGATTGGTCCATCTAGTTCAGTATCATCTACACTGATTGGCAGAGGCTCTCCAGGATTTCAGGTGGGGGACGTTCCCAGTCCTACCTGGAGGTGCCAGTAATTGATCCTTCAGCAAATGAAGCAGATGCTCAACCACTGACCTATGGCCCTTCCCCAGTTTGAAGGCCTTGTTGTTGTTTAGTCGTTTAGTCGTGTCCGACTCTTCGTGACCCCATGGACCAGAGCACGCCAGGCACTCCTGCCTTCTGCCGCCTCCCGCAGTTTGGTCAAACTCATGTTAGTAGCTTTGAGAACACTGTCCAACCATCTCATCCCCTGTCGTCCCCTTCTCCTTGTGCCCTCCATCTTTCCCAACATCAGGGTCTTTTCCAGGGAGTCTTCCCTTCTCATGAGGTGGCCAGAGTATTGGAGCCTCAGCTTCAGGATCTGTCCTTCCAGTGAGCACTCGGGGCTGATTTCCTTCAGAATGGATAGGTTTGATCTTCTTGCAGTCCATGGGACTCTCAAGAGTCTCCTCCAGCACCATAATTCAAAAGCATCAATTCTTTGGCGATCAGCCTTCTTTATGGTCCAGCTCTCACTTCTATACATCACTACTGGGAAAACCATAGCTTTAACTATATGGACCTTTGTCGGCAAGGTGATGTCTCTGCTTTTTAAGATGCTGTCTAGGTTTGTCATTGCTTTTCTCCCAAGAAGCAGGCATCTTTTAATTTTGTGACTGCTGTCACCATCTACAGTGATCATGGGACCCAAGAAAGTAAAATCTCTCACTGCCTCCATTTCTTCCCCTTCTATTTCCAGGAGGAGATGGGACCACTGGCCATGATCTTCGTTTTTTTGATGTTGAACTTCAGACCACTTTCTGCCATTAAGGTTGTGTCATCTGCATATCTGGTGTTGTTGATATTTCTTCCAGCAATCTTAATTCTGGCTTGGGATTCATCCAGTCCAGCCTTCCCCAATTTGGTGCCCTCCATTTGGCTATTGGTTAGGGAGGATGGGCGCTATAGTTCAAAACATCATGAAGACACCAGATTGGAGGAAGATGCATTAGGCCGTAGTTCCCAGATGTTTGACCAAGCAAGGCCCAAAAGCAGCCTTTGGCTGGGCATCGGTCCTTACCTCACCTGGAAATCACACTCCATTGAACTAAAGTGACATCACAATCTCTCTACTGTCAGGGCACAGTTTCCTTCACTAATTTCCTGCATTGATAACAGTTTCCTGGGTCTCTTATAACGTCAACGATTCAAAGGCGTGTGCTTTGACATCACTTCCTCCTGATTCTAACCTAAACAGAGACACTGACAAACAAGAGGGTTGCACCAGCATGCTGTAACCAAGGACAGTCTTGGGTTTTTGACACCTGTCAGTTGTAAACCACCCACCTCGTTTTGCCTGTCTGATAGACTTTTGGTGATGAGTGCAAGTTACTAGTGTCATTCTTTAAGGTTCATTTCTCCAGAAGTTCTGAGTGAGTGAAAGCACACTGTCTCTCATCATCCATGTATGTAAAGCTATGCCTAGATACTGCGTACAGTGCTCACAACCTGTCATTTCACACACTGTTGACGTCAACATATATTTTGAACTGTTGGCCATGCCCTAAAGGGGAAAATATCCTACAGTGTGTTGCCTTTTCTAGTATATCTTGCTTAACCAAATGAACACTCAGCCTTTGAGAATTTAAATCAAGGGAGAATAGGCTGTTGAAGGGTAAATGGATACAGTCTACAGCTGAGATTCTTCTACACTTGGTAGTTGACCAGAGTGTGGGACTCACAAAATCATCTTGAGACTATAGGGTCGTTACTTACAAGCACATTCTCTGTTTTCAGTTGTGCAATGCATGCTGTACACATCAGTGGCCTGCATCTTGATGACCCATCTGCAAGCATTTGAAGAGAGAGAAAAAAACACATAGACATTGCATCACCATCACCCTCATCATTTTATTATTTATATCGTGCCCATCTGGCTGGGTTCCCCTAGCCACTCTGGGCAGCTTACAGAATATGTAAAACATAATATACAACATTGCATTAGTTATAATATCCAAACTTTCACCTCTCTGCAGCTTGGGAAGCACAAGGCCTCTTCAAAACACACGCAACACTTCTGCTCTCTTCTGAGCTGGAGACACAAAGGGCTGCCAGTAGGAGGAGAACAAGCAGAGGCCAAGCAGAGCAGTAAGAGCAAGCTTCTGAAGTGCTCTTCCCTTAAGTGGCCAACCCTTAAAAGAACAGCGTCTCTTATTAAACCAAGCTGCATTTCGTTGTGGGTAGGGATAGGCAAATCTATCCCTTTGGGTTTATCTCAGTTTCTTATTTTTCCAGTCTTCAGTTCTCCACATTTCCACATCAGTCTGCAGTCTTCTTGAAAACCTGTCAGCATATTAGTGCAACCCTCTCCCAGTGTAGACATTTTTGCATGCAATTTGGTCTAATAAACACTTCGCTTTGTGAAGCAATTTCCTTTAATGTCCTGCATTTTTGGTATGCTGTTTTCATTAGCATAGGCATCCATAGGCAAACTTTGCCCCAGTAAAGCATATTTTTGTACACATTACTTGGCTGGAGAACTGCATTGCAAAATTCAGAGAAGTGTGAATTTCAAACAATGGCTGTGCTTTGCTTTGGGTATTGTTTCAGAATGTGTGAATTAGGTAAGATCATATTTAAATGCGAATAAATCAACACTCCCCTCCATTCACTAGTTGTGGATTCCTACTTGTCTGAAGTGCAGGGGAGGACCACCGTGATTGTAGAAGGGAAGTCAACTGGTTCAACCATCTCTTTCAGTATTTAACTTTCATTTCTTGCTTTCATTGCTTTCCTAAGGGTAACTTTAAGGCATTTTCATATTTGCCCCTGCCATATATGCATTTTGGTTGGAGATTCAGCAAAATGTGGATTTCGAGTGATATTTTTTGCTTGCTTCGTTTTTGTTTTTGTTTTTTAAAAAACAATTTATTGGGTTTTACAATAGAAATAAACATAATAAACAATTATAACATTTGTCTTAACATAGTTTCACATTTTCTTTAGACTTCCTCGCATCTCCCGCTCCCACTTTCATCGTTATAACATTTTGTCAGCAATTTATCATCTTATTTAGAATCTTATGTCCCTTCTATGTTTCATAATCTTATAGTTCTCGAAATGAGTTAAATTTTCACAATCTTACTTATTTTCTTAAAAACCTCTAAATTTAGTGGTGCTCAGTTATTTTAGTCTAGCATCTTATTTAGCATTCACTCAAATTATAATGTTTTTGTAAATAATTCTTAAATTTCTTCCAGTCCTCCTCAGTCCTCTCTTCTCCCAGGTCACGAATTCTGCCGGTCATTTCAGCCAGTTCCATGTAGTCTATCAGTTGCATCTGCCATTCTTCCAGTGTGGGTAGATCTTGAGTTTTCCAGTATTTTGCGAGAAGTATCCTTGCTGCTGTTGTTGCATACATAAAAAATGTCTGGTCCTTCTTTACCACCCCTTGGCCGACAATACCCAACAGGAAAGCCTCTGGTTTCTTAGTGAAGGTATATTTAAATACCTTTTTCAATTCATTATAAATCATTTCCCAGAACGCCTTCACTTTAGGGCAAGTCCACCAGAGGTGGAAGAACGTTCCCTCACACTCTTTACATTTCCAACACTTATTATCAGACAGGTGGTAAATTTTTGCAAGTTTGACTGGGGTCATATACCATCTATAAATCATTTTCATTACATTTTCTTTCAAAGCGTTACATGCAGTAAATTTCAATCCATTACTCCACAACCTTTCCCAGTCCTCAAACATGATATTATACCCAATGTCCTGTGCCCACCTTATCATAGCTGATTTAACCGTTTCATCTTTGCTTGCTTCGTTTTTGTTTGCCCAGGAAGTGTGGTCTAGGAAATCACATTAAAATGCAGACTGAACTGAATTTCTCCCTCCCCCCGCCCATCCCTAATGTTCAGTGGTGCTTACTCCCAGGTAAGTGCACATACGGTTGCAAGGTAAGTGCAATTATTTCAGCGAATTTCTTCTGGGTGTCCTCCAGGAAACTTCCACTCCAACCAAATAAGCAACTTCCCATGAGATTATGGTGGAGAGCTTTCTTACGCATTAAGTTGCAGGGCAGGTGTCTGTGTGTGTGTGTGTGTGTGTGTGCGCGCCAGCCCATTCCCTCTGTTCTAATTTGCAGTTGGACTGATAAGAAACACAATGTTCGGGATCAGCTGAGAAGTCAAGCCTGATGAAAGTGTGCAAAGACAATGGTGTACACTTAGTGCTCTGTAATTGGACTGCCCGAAGTACACAGCCTCAGGCACAAATAAGTAATCAAAGCCCCGTGGGAACAGGTTCAGCAGCTGGTAAAAATGAGCAGCTGGCAGGTGCAAAGTGGCGTAGTGGGTGGAGGTGCCTGGATCACACCGTGCTCATTATCATGTCCACTCCATGCATGTGCACAGCCTGCCTAATTCTGACTTCCGCTCATCAGCTTTATTGGCATAGACCTCTGTGTACTTTGCAAACCATGCCACTCAAATATTGCACCAAGAAATCCTGCAATCAGAATAAATTCTATAGGTTGCACAAGCATAATATTTTAGGTCGTAGTGATTAAGTGGCATGTAAGTGGTATGTCCTTTATTGCACAGGGCTGAATGTACCTTGCAAAACCATACCACCCAAGTCTTGCACCAAGGAACTTCAAATTCTGCAGTCAGAATAAGTTATGTTGTTTGGCATGATATTTTATGAAAACTACATACAGTGGTACCTCGGGTTACAGGTGCTTCAGGTTACAGATGCTTCAGGTTACAGATGCTTCAGGTTACAGACTCGGCTAACCCAGAAATAGTACCTCGGGTTAAGAACTTTGCTTCAGGATGAGAACAGAAATCGTGCGGCGGCAGCGAAAAGCCCCATTAGCTAAAGTGGTGCTTCAGGTTAAGAACAGTTTCAGGTTAAGAACAGACCTTCAGAATGAGTTAAGTTCTTAACCAGAGGTACCGCTGTAAAGGTTTTCATAAACCTTTATCATGATGAGAAAGTGGTATGTTCAAACAAAAACATCCTGAAGGTCCCAGGCCACAGAGACGTTAGGCTGGCCTCAACTAGAGCCAGGGCTTTTTCGGCTGTGGCTCCAATCTGGTGGAACGCTCTGTCACAAGAGACTAGGGCCCTGCGGGACTTGACATCTTTCCGCAGGGCCTGCAAGACAGAGCTGTTCCACCAGGCCTTTGGCCAGGGCATAGCCTGAGTCCCTCCTTTGGCAATCTTCACAGAACTATAGCCTAATGGTTGCCATCAATTTGAGTTGAATTAATTTTATAATGGAATGATTTTAGAATGTTGTACTATTTTATTGTTGTTAGCCGCCCTGAGCCCGGCTTCGGCTGGGGAGGGCGGGATATAAATAAAAAAAAATTATTGTTATATTATTATTATTATTATTATTATTATTATTATTATTATTATATACATCCTGTTAAACGTGTGTGTGTATGAATCATAGAACTGAAGAGTTGGAAGGGACCCTGAAGGTCATCATCCCTCTGCAATGCAGGAATCTCAACTAAAGCATCCATGACAGATGACCAACCAACCTTGGCTTAAAAACCTCCAAGGAAGGAGAGTTCACAAATTCCCAAAGGAGACTGTTCCACTGTCAAACAGCTCTTACTGTCAGAAAGTTATTCCTGAAATATAAACATCTTTATTTTTTGCTGTGCAATACTGAACAGTGGAGTTCCACCAGAGTGACTACTTCCTTCTGCTCTCTAGGATGCGGGTGGCGCTGTGGTCTAAGCCACTGAGCTCTCTTGGGCTTGCTGATCAGAGGGTTGGTGGTTCAAACCCCCATGACGGGGTGAGCTCCCATTGCTCTGTCCCAGCTCCTGCAACCTAGCCATTCGAAAGCATGCCAATGCAAGTAGATAGCTACCACCTCCATTGTTCTGCCAGGACACTGAGGTCCAGCACCGAGGGCCTTCTGGTGGTTCCCTTGCTGCAAGAAGCCAAGTTACAGGGAACCAGGCAGAGGGCTTTCTCGGTAGTGGCACCTGCCCTGTGGAACGCCCTCCCACCAGATGTCAAAGAGAAAAATAACTACCAAACTTTTAGAAGACATCTGAAGGCAGCCCTGTTTAGGGAAGCTTTTAATGTTTAATAGGTTATTGTATTTTAGTGTGTTGTTGGAAGCTGACCAGAGTGACTGGGGAAACCCAGCCAGATGGGTGGGGTATTAATAATAATAATAATAATAATAATAATAATAATAATAATACATTATTATTATTATTATTATTATTATTATTATTATTATTATTAACACTGTTTCCGTGCGCTCTGGTTTCCATCACTATGTCCTGTTGCTCCAGAGGCTGTTTAGTCATGCTGTCCACATGAGCCAGAAAGCTGTCTGTGGACAAATGCCGGCTCCCTCAGGCTGGGAGCTCAATTGGTGACTTTAAACCTATCGTTTTCTCTGAGCCCAACCTTCCTCACATGAAAAGGCATGTGTGTCTGCATAGGAAAGTCTATGCACCCTGCTCTGAGATCCTTGGGGAAGGGATGAGATATAAATATAACTCAAACTAACTTTTTATCACATGTGGTGGGAATGTAAGAAATTGAAAAACTTCTGGGAAATGATATATAATGAGATGAAAAAGATGTTGAAATATACATTTATTAAAAAACCAGAGGCATTTTTACTTGGCATTGTAGGGGAGAACATTAACAGACAGGACTGTAATTTTTTTTTTTATATGCAATAACGGCAGCAAGAATACTATTGGCACAAAAATGGAAGCAAGAAGAATTACTGATGAAAGAAGAGTGGCAAATGAAATTAATGGACTATGCAGAATTAGATAAATTAACAGGAAGGATTCGAAACCTGCAGGACCAGAGATTCTTAGAAGACTGGAGTAAATATTTGAACTATTTGAAAAGCAATTGTAATAAACAGATCATGCTAGTAGGACTGCAAGAAGTTCTGTAAGGAGGATTAGGTGAAATATTGGAAGGAAGGAGAACTATTAGTTAATGATAATTAAAAGTAATAGAGAAATTAAGAAATGCAGAATAAGTGATAAAGAATGGAAAATCTTCAGAGGTTGTTGATGGAAGTCTAAAATATTGTATAAGATATGAAATTATGTTAAATGACTGTTGGAAATGATATGTTAAAATTAATAAAAATGTATATTAAAAAATAAAAATTAAATATAATCTACAAACTGCCCAAGTTGAATTTCATAGTCTGCATATAAAATGCAACATGTATTTATGTAAATTAAGCAAATTGTCAGGACTAGACTTATTTTACATAATTCATTCTGCATTTTTAGTGTCTTGGATATTTTATTTTGCTTGCTAACTAGCCAGACAGAGGTGCAAAGAGCGATTCTGGAGAAGGACTGTATTAATAGAGCACATGTGTTGCATGCAAAAGGCACCAGGTTCAAAACTCTGGCAACTCCATACAGAGGTACTTCTGCCTGAAACCCTGCAGCTGCCAGCCAGTGTTAGACATCACTGAACTAGAAAGACTCATGGTCCAATGTGGTATAAAGCAGCTTCCCACGAGCCATAAATATTGTTTAGCAATGCTTCTGGCACCAGAGAATGCACAACGCATTGATTAAACACTGCCAAGCATATTTTCACAGCCGTAAGGACTGTGAAGCAGGTTTAAAAAAAGAAGAAAGAAAGCTGAGATTCTTGAAACATTTTGCAACTTTTTGTGCTTTCACATAATTGTGACACCCTGGCAGCCCACAAGGATTTGACTGCGCAGTCATTCTTGCAGATTAATTCTTGTGTCAAGATTGTAATCAGCAGGTCAATAAAACACCTCTTATGTTCAACTACAGCTGTATTATTTGTTCCCCTGTATGACCTGCTTCGGAGAAAGCTTGTTGGATAGAGAGAGAAGAAATCTGAGTAAGGGTAGAGGAAAGAGATAGGAGTTTGGGTGCTCTGATTTAGCACAGTCTGGGGATTCATTTTTCTCCTCTAAATCTGGACAGGGAAAATAAACAACCAGAGGTGCTACATATGTAAAGTTTGATTGCTTCAAACTGCGGGATGCCAGAAATTCAACCATGATCTCCACTGCTTCCGTTTTCCTGTTTTACTTTTGCACCCAGAATGAAGTGATAATCTCATAATAGCTAATCCTGTTTACTCGAGTTGCATAAGGTTCTTGCCATTGACCCAGTTACACTTTGCTCCCTTTTTTTAATCATGCTGTTTCTTGCAACCTGAGAATTTTGCAGATAAAGCCCTTACTCCATCCAACAGCTTCTTTATTTCTGGCTTCGCCAAGATCTCCATCGTTTCTTCTCTTTCCTCCTCTCTCTTGCTTCCTGCCAGGATCTGAAGGCTTGATTGGGCTATTGCTGTGTCCACCTGAATGCATAGCAATAAGCTGCTGGTATTTCACTGTCGCCCTGTAGCTTGTGAATGTTTGGCTTGTTGATTCAGTGCACCCAACACTTGCAAATCCCAAGCTCTGGAAATCCACTCCACTTCCCAGTGGGGAGGAGTTGCGGTGGACCGCGTAGCCACCCACTCCCCACCAGGGGCGGGGGACTTTGTCCCCCATTGCCTGGGGGATCCCGGCCACATCAGAGCCCGGCCAGCCAATCCACTGGCTGGGGGGCGTGGCCGGAGCCTTTTAACGGAGGAGCGAGCCAGAGGACTTCCTCTTTGGCTCGCTTCCTCAATCACCCGCACTCCCTCCCTATTTTGTAGGTTAGGCAATGACCTTGCTATGGACTTCGGTTGGTCGCCTTGGTTGTCCAAGGGGCCTGGTAGGAATTTTTCCACTTGGCAAATTGGCACTGGCCACTTGGTTTTCGCTTACCTCATAGCAATCGTCACAACTTTGTTAGGGTTGCGGTTAGGCATTGTTTGACCTTGTGTGGGGGAGGGGAGGTGTGGCGATCACCTGCCCCTCCATGCTTAAGGGTATTTCGTTAAAGGAATCCAGGGTTGTTGATCTAGTCTGAAGCCTGGCTGGGGGGCTAAGGCCTTGACACGACCCTGACGGGAACACCAGGGGGAACTTGAGTTGGTTCGCATCGACAGGGCTCCCCCTACCGGTGGCTTACCCTTACTGGACTTCCTGCACAATGGGCAGGAGTCAGATATAGTCAGGTCCAATCAATGCCTAAGCCAATACCGCTCACTTTCTGTAATTTCGATAAAATTGTGGCCAAAATTTGCCGAATAACATAAACCTAATATCTGTGTCCTTGTATGAGTTATTTCCAATGAGGGGGTGGCTGCGAGGTCTCGACACGCAAATGTATGGTTAAGTCAAGCATGCCTTTCCAAGCTTTTAATGGTCGCATTTCTTTCTTCAGCTGATGTGCGTTATAGTTCAGTAAAAACTGTGAACTCAATGCCACATTAAGAATCCAAGATGAGTTTACAGAATCATCTAGTCCAGCAACCTGTTCTCACAGCGGCCAACCAGATACTTTTGGCAAACCAGCCAGCAGGACCTGGGCACAAGCCCACTCGCCCCTTCTGGAATTCGGAAGCCTCTGACCTAGCATACCTAGTAGCCATTGACACCTTTACCCACCATGAATTTGTCTAATCCTCTTTTAAAGCCATCCAAGTTGATGGCCTTCACTGCCTCCTGGGGGAGCAAGGCTGGATCTACACTGACCTGTTTAGCGTTATTAGAACAAAATTAGATATAGGGTTCTACAACGACACAGGGCATACTTGTAAAATAACATTAAAAACCGTGAGTGTAGATCTGCCCCTAGTTCCATAATTTGACCATGCGCTGCGTACTTTATTTTATCTGTCCTAAATGTTCCAGAATTCAGCTTCCCTGGATGTCCGCTAGTTCCAGAGGGATGAAAACTTTTATATTTTTTATAAAAAATAATAATTAAATTTTCTAATTTACATTTCAAAATATTCATTTATACAACCTTAAATCAATGACTTCCCTTCTTGTCTTTCCATGGTTCATTTTGAATACCATAAAGGTAAAGGTAAAGAGACCCCTGACCATTAGGTCCAGTCGTGGCCGACTCTGGGGTTGTTGCGCTCATCTCGCTTTATTGGCTGAGGGAGCCAGCGTACAGCTTCCGGGTCATGTGGCCAGCATGACTAAGCCGCTTCTGGCGAACCAGAGCAGCTCACGGAAATGTCATTTACCTTCCCGCTGGAGTGGTACCTATTTATCTACTTGCACTTTGACATGCTTTCGAACTGCTAGGTTGGCAGGAGCAGGGACCGAGCAACGGGAGCTCACCCCGTCACGGGGATTCGAACCGCCAACCTTCTGATCAGCAAGTCCTAGGCTCTGTGGTTTAACCCACAGCGCCACCCGCGTCCCTTTTGCATAGCATACATCCCTGCATATTTTACATGAACTAAACCGTTCAGTAATCCATTGTTACATCCATCAAAACTTATTTACACTGTTGATTTTATCTTAATGCTACCAGTGTTTTTAAAGAAACACAATTTTCACCCATATATTCAGTAAACATTTTGCAGTCTTCTTTAAACATACATTCTTCTTGTTCTCTTATTCTATATGTTAAGTCTGCAAGCTGCACATATTACATCAGTTAAAGTTGCCATTCTTCTTTGGTTGGGACCTCACTTGTTTTCCATTTTTGGGCTAATAAAATATGGATTGCAGTAGTAGCATACATAAATAGTCTTTATTGACACCTAGGAATTTCTCTTTCCTCTTTCTCCATGCCATGCATTATGCTATAAATGCTATAAATCATGTCACCTTTTACTCACCTTTTCTCTAAATAGTCCCAAATGCTGCAACTTTTTTTTAAAAAAGGGATCGCTCTATCCCCTCAGTCATTTAGGTGGCCCCTTTCTGAACCCTTCCCCACTCTACAATATTGTTTTTGAGGTGTGGCAACCAGAACTGCACACAGTACTTCAAATGCATTCGCACAGCAGGTTTGTAGAATGGCTGTGCTGGTCCCGAGGGTTAACCATGTGGCGAGGTCCGAGTCCAGTCCGAGGTCGAGGGTGCGGTATGGAGGCTGCCTATCAAAGCTGAAGCGGGGTCCAAGGCAGGGAGTCGGGTGGGGTCAGGGACTCTGGCAGAAGAGCAGGACAGGGTGCAGGCAGGAACAGGCTACCAACAACATTGCTCCTGCAACCTGGGACTGGGGCTGGCTGGCTCTTATCTGCCCCGAGGCATAGGGCGGCCCCGGTCCACAGGTGACTCGCCTCTCCTGGCCTGGAGGTGAGCACTCCTCCTGCAGGAACTTAGTTCCCTCCGCCTCTCTGCCCTGAGCCTCTGCAGCTCAGGAGAGGCTGGAGGGCTACCGGATCCAGAGGCAACCTCAGCTTCCCCTGACGGGGCTGAGAGTGGAGCACCTACAGGCAATGGGTCCTCCATCACCTCAGGGGCCAGAGCAGACTCAGCTGGTGCCTGCACCTGAGGATCCAGGACAGGTGAGGACCCTTCAGGCTCAGGCCCCAGCCGTGGCTCAGCTGGTTCTGGAGGCGGGGACTCCTGTGCAGGCTGGGATCCCTCAGGTTCAGCCTCTGAGTCCGAATCCCAGGCCATCACCATGGCATTAGGATGTCAACAGTTTCATTTTCAATTTCTTTCCCAATGATCCCTAGTATTATTAGCTGGGAGTGAGTCCCAGTGAACTCAGTGGGACGGATTCTGAGGAAATACATATAGAATTGCTCTGTAAGTTTATTCTTAGGAGTACTGTCAGTTTGGTACATATGTAAGTAATGCACAAGAATTAAAGTCAAGCGGCTGGAAGCTGGGTGGTCCAGTTAAGACTCAAGGGGTTTCAGATCTGGCATCCACATAGCCCTTGAGGCCAAAGATTTTAGTTATTTCACATGGCCTTAGGATCAAATGACACTGAGTTCTTGGCTATCTAAACTTCCAAGCTGCAAATCGTAACTCAAGAGTTCAGGGGCCAATGGCAGAGGCCCAAATCCTGAACTGTTCTGTGATTGGATATCATGTATCGAATCAGAACACAGGGGCTCAGACTCCTTAGTCCAGACTCAAGCTCAGGCAAACACAGACCACTGTATACATAACAGTAGTCATCATTTCTAACAGCCATTGATAGCTTTCCCTGGTAGAAGGTAGCTTCTTATATGCCTATGGTTCTCTTAGCATGAGGGGAGGGCCAGATAAAGTCCCCTTGTCCTGAGTTTTGACGTGAGGTGGCTGCAGTTCACAAGGGGAGAGCTTTACCAGAGAGGCTCAGTTGTTGCTCACACCGGAAAGGAAGGGGGTATAAAGTACGTTGACTCCATCCTGGTTAGAACTGGTTCCATCCAGTGGATAGAACTAACATCGCTGGCCCCTTCCCCTTTTCCTCAGTTCGAAGTATGACACACACATACACCCAGTTAAAAAGTAATTGCTAGAACAGGAGGTAAATGGTAAATGAATAGACTAGGTTAACTAAAGGTGAAGAAGACAAAATTAATATGACAACAGAGAGTACAGAGAGGACCTGAGAAAACCCAGAATCCTCCAGGCTTTATAATTAAATTGGAACTCCCTCCCACAGACATGTGCCAAGCACCTTCATTGTACAGCTTCCAAAGAATGTTGAAGACACACCTCTTTAACCTGGATTTTGACCCTTGCGGTGTACATTTTTAGGGCCCGCTAAAAACTGAACTCTTTTCAACATTGTGTTTTAATGCTGCAACCTGCCCTGTGAGCTTAAGGTGAAAGTGGGGGTGATGAATAAATCACTAATGCATGGCTGGCATATTTACCAGCGGGGATGGTCAAATCCATCAATCACAGTTTCTCATTTTTCTAATCTTAAATTCAGTTCTCCACGCTTCCACAGTAATTTGGGGTTGGTTGGTTGCTTGGTTTTAAATCCTCATGAAAATTCACCGGCATTTTAGTGGAAATGCAAGCAATTTCCCCTAACATTTAGCACATTTGTCTGTTTTTTTTTGAAAAGAAAGAAAGAATGCATTCACATTTATGCATGCTTTCCTCAAATGTATGCATTGTTTGGTTGGAGAAATGCATTGCAAAATTCAGAGAAGTACAAATTTCACAGGGTAATAGCGCTTTGGTTCTCGTATTGATTTAAGAAGTGCTAATTAGACTGCTTCTCGCCAAAATGCAAAGAAAGTTGAATTTATTCCCTACACACCAAGGTATCACATGCCAGCTTAGCTACCTTGCAGCTCCCTTCAGGATACTTTTGTTTTAAGGGGCAAAACAGTATAAAAAGGAGGAGTGTGCTGCAGTGGTCAAATTTAAAATGCAGGAGCTCATCCCGACAGCCCTCATGGCTGCATCCCTGAGAAGGATCCAAAAATGCAAGCAGCTGTGTTGATTCATTTTATATGGCTATAGATCCCATCAAGGGAAGCAGTAATACAAAGTCAAAGAATAGTGAGCTGGCAAAGGGTAATGCAATGGATAGCACATATCTGAGGTGTGCTGGTTTCACATCCTCGATCAGCCATGTTTCGTGGGCACAACCGAAATCCTCTGCATGGGGCTCAGTAGGACTAATTTCTGACAGTGTAAGTTCAATTTACTAAATACACCGAGTCTTAACAAAAGATCTTCAGCCTGGTTAACTTGAACCTTTAACTTTTAATTAGACATGCAAGAAATGCAAGCATTTAAATTGCTAACAGGAAGTAATAACCCACCAAAGGAAATACCGTATTTTTTGCTCAATAAGACACACTTTTTTCTACCTAAAAAGTAAGGGGAAATGTCTGTGCGTCTTATGGAGCGAATGTGTGGTCGATCACTGGCTCCCTTTCCAGCCCAGCCCCCTTGCCCAGGCCTCCATTGTTGGATGTCCTGCAAACAGAGACTGTTTCTTTCCCCAGTGACATGTGACGGCTGATTAGATTATCTGTCTGGAAATTGTAGAAACGGCTCCCTTTCCTTTCCTAAAGAAGATGCAGAACTGTGAGTTGAACCCCATAAAAACAGGATTTTTTTCTCTTTGCAAAGTAAGCTCAACAACTTTGAGCTGATCCTCAAAAAAAGGAGCTTTTCCCCTTTGCAAAAGCAGCTGCACAACTTTGAGCTAATCCTCAAAAAACCAGGGCTTTTCCCCTTTGCAAAAGAAGCTGCATAACTGTGAGCTGATCCCCCCAAAAATGGGGCTTTCCCCCTTTCCTCCTCTAAAAACTAGGTGCGTCTTGTGGTCAGGTGCATCTTATGGAACAAAAAATACGGTAAATGCTTCTTTGTTTTCCTCTTTCTCTGATTTCCTCCATGCTAATAGTAAATAGCAAAACTTGAAAGCCTTGTTATCACTTCATTCACTTGCCAGATCAAGGTGGTGTGTGTGTGACCAGGAATCATCCTGGTACTCCAGTTTATGATGTCATTGCTCCGGCTACGCTTCCCCATATCACCCACTCCCAGCATTCCTGGTTCACTACTCTATTGCTTTCGGCATCACAGTGGGGCAGTCAATATGTACCATGCACAGCCAGCTTCTGCTCCGAGCTTGCTTTTGTTCCAGAGCTCAGCTTGGGAAAGGAAAGTTGTGTTTGATCTGAGCACACCGAGGTTGCTTTCAAAGTGTCCTCAGCTGCTCTAAAAATGTCACATTTGTCTTTGCCCTAAAGTTCCAGTATTGAATTCCCTTCTCGCACAGCATGACAAAAGCCAGACAGGAACATTAGCCAAACATGCGCAGCATATTTTCTGCAAGATTCACATTACAAAGCGCACGGCAGCTTCTTGTAAGAGCACGATCTGAGCAACTGTAATTTGCGTCGGTAAACAAACACTGAAACCGCAGGAAAAAAGGAGGTCTCTAATTCCAGTTATCATGTAGACAAGGGGCCTGATTTATATTGGAGGGTGACATTTGGTTTCACCCAGCAGTGCTGAAAGGCCCTTCATCCATGCACTGTCCCTCTCATAGCTCTAATCATAATACCTACGTACCAGACCCTAAAAAGAAAATTTGTAGGAGTATTGTTGCAATACATACACACTCATATTCAAGCACAGATTTAAGTGTATAGAAATTAGGAGGTGGGGAGGATTTATCTCCTAAATTCTGCCACATAGTTTATTTCCATTAAAAGGAATAAAACAGATTGAGCACAACTTCACCTGAGAGGGAATAATTCAGTCAGCAGTTAAATAAACTTTGTGAACCAAACCCCATAAAGTTCTTATAGGTAATGACATAAATGCAACCGTGGATCAAGACTGCTTCAGCTCACTGGCTAGACTGTAGCCGAAATCGTACAAGGCACAGAAGCTCGATCCACTGTCTGCTGGGAATGTGCCCCTTCTGGTTTCTGATAGTTCACCAGGTCCCTTTCAATCTTAATTCCATAAGGACTAGACGCTTGGAGTGGCATTCAATAGAGGGCTCACCCAGACTTGCCCTTGCCCCACTACTAAACATGGATAAACCTGACCACAATGACTAAACTTTGCCCCTCACCTTGAACAACCTTACATCTTGCCATTATTTGCTCTAGATTTGAAGTGCAAAGGTTTGCCTGGCTAGAAGCTACTTAAGGCAGTGTACCTGGGTTTGCATGCATCCTTTTACCAATATAAAACTTCAAGAAACTCTCTCTGAGGTGCACAGCTGATATCATAGTTTCCAGCTTGGAATTTCCAGCAGAAATTCCCAAAGACCATGAAGGAGGCCTACAGAACAGATGCCAAAGAATTGGTCTTGTTTGTTTATTTCTCAGATGACCTGTCCGAAGAAACCAACTTAGTCATCATTAACCGTGTGAAAGGAAGCCTTATGCAGTGAAGGGTTACTTTAAGTACATTGGCTTGGATCCTAAAATAGGTTAACTTAAAGGAAGTTCATTGTAGGAAACTTTCTTGTCCCCTTCTTTCCCTTCAGCCCCTGTGCCCCAGACTCACATTGTTTAGGAAAGACTCTGACCCATGGAAGAGGCTTGTGGGGTGCCATTTTATTTACCTCTAAAAACAGCAGGATAATCACGGGCAGGACTAGGCAGCCCAACATGGTCTGATCCTGCTACATTTTGACAGCTCTGCATTCCAGGTGGAGAGGTTTTTTTGTGCATGTCCAGGTCAACAAGCTCAGCTGGAAAGCAGAGATGGGTGCACTAGACTACAACTCCCATCTTCCCTGACCACTGGCTGATGGGAACTGGAGTCCAACCACATCCGGAGAGCCCCAAGTTCCTCACCCCAACTGTAATGTATGCTTAGCTGTAAATTGAGGCTCTGTGGGTCCTGATTTGGCCAGGAACTGTGATACATGAAATGTAGGGTTTGTGATCCATTCCGGAAGCTGGGTCGAAAGACCGCTGCATACAGCTATTCCATGAGGACAGAGCTCAAGCCATCTGCTGCCCATCTCAGCGTCGCTCTGTGCTGTGAAATGAGAAATGTAAACATGAAGTGGCAGCTTAAAAACTGTATTTCTGGAATTTAAAAACATCTCCTGGTGAGTCAGTGGCCCATCAAAGGCAGCCACAAAGTATGAGCAGAGTCTACCCAGGAATCTTAATGTTAGTGCTCAAACCTTTAATTTTTCACTGGTTTTGAAAGTTCAGGCTTCTATGGGAGCAGGTCCAATGAGCAGCAATGAAATGTGCATATAACAGTGCAATTTCTTAGTTTTCTACGTGGCCGTGTATTGAGTTCAAGACACATGACTGAGCCTAAGTACATGTAATTGAAAATAAAACTAAATGCTGCTTCCAAGCTGACCCCTTCCCCATTTAACTCTTCACTTTGTCTGTTGTTTCCCGTGTCAAATTTTAGACCTGGCCACTTGTATTCAACAAAACACTGCACACACTGTAATAAGAATTCTAAGGTCCCTAATATAAAATAAATGTTCATAAATGTACAAGGCAAACACATACTTAAGCATATATACCATGTGTCTGAAATAGTACAGGAGAGCAATCCTGAAGCCATTTTGTCTCTCCCAAACTGACCTCAAATATTTCTCTGCAAGGAGGAAGGAAATGGGAAAGCCTCTCCATTGTCTTTTGCTCACCTGTCTTAAGGGCAGTTTTGTGTATGAATAGGGTGAGCCTGTGACCTGGATTCAGGAAGTATTTACCATCACAAAAGAATGGCCAGGCTGCCCAGGTAAAGCAATCAGTGACCATTAACAGATATCCTTGCAAACAGGATTTCTGCTGTAGATTGCCCCCTTCTGTGATGTATGTATGATGGGTTTTTTTTTGGGGGGAGGGGGTTTGAGCTACAGAGTGGGCAATTTCAAAAGTCTATATAAGGGGCTTGTGCACTGTTCTTCGGGGTTCCTTCTGCCTCCTGCATATGGTGATTTAGGACCCTGTTGCAACAGTTTAATAAAGACCAGGCTTACTAGCTGCTTTGCTTCTCAATATTATCTGGTTGGCCTCTTATTTTCTCCTACTGATAGGGAACCCACTTAAGGACTCTATAAGGGAAAAGGAGCAGTTTTTTTT
The DNA here is from genome assembly GCF_964106645.2 of Podarcis pityusensis. Lineage (NCBI taxonomy): Eukaryota > Metazoa > Chordata > Lepidosauria > Squamata > Lacertidae > Podarcis > Podarcis pityusensis. Next base: position 18,021,091 of record NC_138036.1, on the reverse strand, counting down.
CTATAACAGTACACATATCTGGTCCCAGCAGCTTTTTCCAGGCTAGCACTGGGGCTCTTGAGCTGGAGCTGCTGGAAGCCTGACCTCACTTGACTCTTTGCCCTCAAGAGGAGGATCTTACTCCTGAGGAGGCCTTGACTTCCAGTGATTCCTTGCCTACAGCCAGGCACATCTCCAGATGGGGCAGGTTTCTGTTTGGCATTTCAGGTGCCATCTCCCCTGCATCAAAGTCATGTCCTGATGGTATCTCCAATGGAAAATTGGAGGTTGCCCATTCCTACCTTTGACACAGTCTTATGTTGTGATGGGGGTGAGGGGAGACTTTCAGTGGCAGCCAAATCTGAAAACAGGACAAGTTATTCTATCCACTTTGTGGATATATACCAACAATTTGCCAGGGTGGTTTTCCTCCCCCAATGACAGTAAATGCATTGCAAAATTCGAGATGCATATTCTCGTATCGCACAAATAAGCAAAAATAAAAAATAAAAAATCAAAGGGAACCAACAGAACTAGTCAGACAATCAATGTAGGGAAGAAGCTACTTATGAAAGTCATTTATTGTTTACACTTCATCGAGGGTCCTGTCTGCCAGAACATGTTTTTAACGCCAACTTGCTATTTTCCTGTAAAAGCTCTTATGGTTTGTTGATATGGACTCTTGTTAATATTTTATACAACTGCAGATGACATAGATAAGAATCAGTTTGTTGATCTAATTCTTATTGATTGGAAAAAATAAATGATACAGTTTTGTACGGGGCGGGCATGGCCCCAATCAATACTAAAAACATTTAAGGTCCCATTTAGGAGGAACATTTAAGCACATGCTAAACTGGTCCAGTGAAATCCAGCAAGGTTTTAAAAGTGGCTTGTACTGGATTGTACCTTGAAAATGTGCTGGATTCAACTAAGCCATTCTGCTAGTGGAAGCCAATGCCAGGACTCCTGCTAGCATAGGTGCCAACTCCCTGGGGCCCGAGCACCCACAAAATTCCCCATGAAGGGGCTGGGCGTCCACTAATTTCAGTGCCAGGGTCATACACGCAGCATAGCACTCACAGCCCTAAGCACCCACGGTCGCAGAGCCAAGTTGGCACTCCTGCCTGCTAGCACAATGGGGCTTTCCCCCCTCACCTCATCTGACCCCGCCCCCAGTCTGCTCTGAAGGGTTGGGGAAAACCACACGACAACATTCATGGGGAGGAGAGGGTAAATGTTTCCACTGAGCAAGCAGAAATACTTGCGCTGAAAGAACAATCTCCTTAGTGCTGCAGTGAATGCCACCTAGAGTCAATGGATTATGGGTATCCAATTGTTATCTTAAGTAATAATAATAATAATAATAATAATAATAATTTATTATTTATACCCCGCCCATCTGGCTGAGTTTCCCCAGCCACTCTGGGCAGCTTCCAATCAAGTGTTAAAAACAATACAGCATCAAGTATTAAAAACTTCCCTAAACAGGGCTGCCTTCAGATGTCTTTTAAAGAGAAGATAGCTGCTTATTTCCTTCACATCTGAAGGGAGGGCGTTCCACAGGGCAGGCGCCACTACCGAGAAGGCCCTCTGTCTGGTTCCCTGTAACCTCATTCTTGCAATGAGGGAACTGCCAGAAGGCCCTTGGCGGTGGATCTCAGTGTCCGGGCTGAACGATAATACAAAGCAGCTACATTTCCCAGAGTTCCCTGAGAAGAGGGATTGATTGTTAAAGCACCCTGGGAATTGTAGCTCTGTGAAGAGAATAGGATTCTTCTAAGAAGAAGAAGAAGAAGAAGAAGAGTTTGGATTTGATATCCTACTTTATCACTACCCGAAGGAGTCTCAAAGCGGCTAACATTCTCCTTTCCTTCCTCCCCCACAACAAACACTCTGTGAGGTGAGTGGGGCTGAGAGACTTCAAAGAAGTGCGACTGGCCCAAGGTCACCCAGCAACTGCATGTGGAGGAGCGGAGACGCGAACCCAGTTCCCCAGATTACGAGACTACCGCTCTTAGCCACTACACCACACTGGCTCTCCTTACCCTGAGCTAACATTTCCAAGGGTTCTTCTGGGGAAGCCATGGTTGTTTAAAGTGGTATAACACTGTTTGGGTTTTTTGGACAGGGCAGATGAGGCCATACACATATGCTTATGCGTACTAAGACTCAATGAAATGCACACTGTGCCATTTCTCAGATTGCTGGTATGTTTTAATTTGCAGATAGGACCGTTATGCTTTGAACAAAAACAAACACTCTTGGGGGAGGTTGAAATCTCCCCACCTAGGATCCAGATATCCGTTTCCACTGGTAAGCTTACCAGGACACTTACACATAGCTGCAACTGACTGCAAGGAGGCGTGTTGTGGCACCAATCCAACACTGCCATTAGAAAAGGAATTTTTAACAAGATATCTCTGTCCTTACCAAAAACCGCACACACAGGGAAGCAACAACGAAGCATTTCTCCCCAAATCCAATTGGCATGATGAGAGTGATTTATTGAATTAATGTATCACTTACCCAAAATCAACTTACAGTTCAAAACAAAACAATTAGTGATGGAGGAGAAATTAATTTGTGCATTGGGAGAAGTGGGCAGAATTGCAGATGACTTTCCGTGCAGATTTCCAAAATAAAAAATAGCCAACGTATACCAAAACGTATACAGCATCTTAAAAAGTAGAGACATCACCTTGCCAACAAAGGTCCGTATACTTAAAGCTATGCTTTTCCCAGTAGTGATGTATGGAAGTGAGAGCTGGACCATAAAGAAGGCTGATCGCTGAAGAATTGATGCTTTTGAATTATGGTGCTGGAGGAGACTCTTGAGAGTCCCATGGACTGCAAGAAGATCAAACCTATCCATTCTTAAGGAAATCAGCCCTGAGTGCTCACTGGAAGGACAGATCCTGAATCTGAGGCTCCAATACTTTGGCCACCTCATGAGAAGAGAAGACTCCCTGGAAAAGACCCTGATGTTGGGAAAGATGGAGGGCACAGGGAGAAGGGGACGACAGAGGACGAGATGGTTGGACAGTGATCTCGAACCTACCAGCATGAGTTTGACCAAACTGCGGGAGGCAGTGGAAGACAGGAGTGCCTGGCATGCTCTGGTCCATGGGGTCAGGAAGAGTCGGACACGACTAAACGACTAAACAACAACAACAACATACCAAAATGGGGCAAACTGAACTTAGGATGAGAGAGAGGGATGGAAGGAGGGAGAGAGAGAGAGAGAGAGAGAGAGACCAAAATTACAGATTCATTCATCTTTAAATCAGCCCATACTGATACAGGACTCTATGTGCCAAAATTGCACACATGGGTTGCACAATGTTGTGGGGAAACTGCTTCTGTAGTGCAACAATGGCAAATGTTCATGAGCAGGTCTAACTGGGATTTTTTTATCTTTCCCAATAAAATGGCTTCTAAACCAACAAAAAGTTGCTTGTTTAATGGAGAAATGGTTCTATGTTATCTAGAAACTGTCCTACCATTATGTTAAGTAAGACCGGAGATGTGGGTTTATCACCTGCATACTTAGCAATTGTGCAAGTTAAAAATTACCCAGAGAATATCTGAGATGCCTCCAATTATTAACACAGTTTCAAGCACAAAACTATCTTATCTGTTTAAATCAGGGGTTGTGCTAATTGTGAAAGGCTACAGGATGTAGCAGACACAGTAGATCTGCGGGCACAGAGCTACTTCCCAAGTACAGCCGCAAAGTTTGCTGGTCTGCACACTGACAATAGGGTTTCATTCAACATGAAATTCAGGTTGAGCCCAAATTTCTCAAATGTCTCAAGAGACTCTTGTGGTGGACCTGTACAAAGGGAAGCACATTTTGGAGGAGGGGTTCAGAGAAATCAAAGCAATGGCAGGGGGAAATGTTATCCAGAGTTGGCCTTTCTCAACCTTTATTTGGGAGATAATATGGATCTGCAGAATGAAAACCTTATTGGACAATTGTTGTGAGCAGCAAGACTCGTGATGACCAGATATTGGTGCAAAGTTGCCTAGGGTGCTACACTGATTTCATGGTACAAAAAAAGGTCTGGTGACTAGCATTAACAGATAATCTAACCAATAAAATAAGAATGGGAATGGAAACAAAAGCCACCTTTTTGGCAAACTGGTATCCCTTTATTATTATTCCCTCTATCATCAGGAAAGAGGGTCCCCACACTCATATTAGCATATATATTTTTGGCTGGTACGATTGGTTACAGTATTCACTGTCAGCACACGTCTGAAAGTGGTAATCCAGATTCGTGCCTCCAGGAGTGGGAGGGTTATATAAAATTACACATTTTATATAAAAGGAGTATATTTTCAAAAGACTTTTCTGAGAAAATTTGTTGGGAGAACTTCTTCCCCACACAACAATATTTTGCAAAAACAATTCCGTATATAAAAGCAATGTTATAGGGGGATTACAGATCCAAGACAGATACAGCGATGAAGATGTCCACTTAAAAGGCTTGTGAGAAATGAAGGTATATCTTTTTGCTCAACTCTACATATAGTATGTACTTTTCAGCATTTACACATATCTGTTGTTGTATTTCTTAGCCAGCCTTCACCATGAGGTCTCAGAGCAGGTTACAGTAATTTAAAAAATGCAATATTAAAATCAGTTAAAACAAATTACGGTCAAGAGAACATGGTGGGTATTATTATTATTATTATTATTTCATTTCATCTTCAGAGTCAATTTATTCTCTTTAGGTCTGACTTTCTCAGTTTCCTGTCGGATGTAAAAGTTGTGCTGAAATAAATGGCTCCATATTTCCTCAAGAGAAGGCAGCATTCTGCTGATCTAGTAAATGATATTAAATGTAAAATGAGCCATTGATAGCAGAGCTAATGACTGCCTAAACTGAGTGTTAATTGCTAATGCATCGTCTGTATGCTCTTGGTTTGTGTCAGATTACACAAATTAACTGTGTTTCCAGGACCAGATGTTGAAGCATCATCTTTAAAACAAACTAATTGGCTTTTAGGATCTATCTGAATTGCAATAAAGAGATGGGGAAGACGGCAAGAAGGACTGGCAATGACTCAGGGTGGGAAAGAACGCAATTGCCTTTTTTCTACAGTAAAGCTCTCTAATTTCAGTTCCATTTATCTTTTTGCACAATGGGGTTTTGAAGAATGGAAGCTGTGTTTCTGCTGGTCCCAGACCTTGAAAATCCTTATTAGTCCCTTGCACCCACAACTCTATTATCCTTAGACTTGTTCACATATTCTGTTGAACAAGCTGTCTCTACACACACACAAGTGATTGTGTGGAAGTGTATATACTTGTTGATTTGTGTAGCTCAATGTCGGGAGTGGGTCAGCAATAAATCACATGGAGTAAGTGAAATTAACTCTTTATTAGAAGAAACAGGCTGCTCAGTAGTGTCAGGCCTAGTGAGCACAGCAACTCTTCCTGATAGGTCTTGCCTTCCCATAGCTGTCTAAGCTTCCTCCTCTCCGGAGTTTCTCCTAGGCAATCTGAGACACTGATGGCACATCTGTCTCTGCTCCAGCCTCTTCATGCCTCTTTGGGTCCTGGGAGACCAGGGGGAAAGGGAACTTGTCACAACAGGAGGCGAGGACTACCTACCTCATCTTCAGTAGCCTGCCTCATTTCTGCTTCTTGGCCCCCCTCTTCTCCAACCTCCTCTTCTGCCTCTCAGCCAGAATTGATCACTGCCCCAGCCTCTTCCTACTCACCAAACCCTGTTGCCCCTTCAGCTTCTAACAACGCCTCCTCCCATTCTGCTCTCTCTTCTCCCTCTGACCAGCCATCGTTGTCCCACCACCAATCCCCAGGCTCTGAGCCTTCATCCCTTGGGGGTTCCCCAGCTGGTGCCTCCCACCATTCCAGCCAGTCCATGGCACTCAACTATTGTGTACACAGTTTGTATACTCATTGAACCTTACATGTGAATAACTGTATGAGTGTATAGCCCAGCTGATTGTGCTCACTTGTGTACAGTGGAGGAGGAGGATAAACGAACTACAGTCATACCTTGGAAGTCAAATGGAATCCATTCTGGAAGTCTATCCAACTTCCAAAATGTTTGGAAACCAAAGAGTGGCTTCCCGTTGAACGTTTGGGTTCCAAAGAACGTCCACAAACCGGAACACTCACTTCCAGGTTTGTGGCATTCAGGAGCCGAAACGTCAGAGTACCAAGGCACTCGGAATCCAATGTATGATTGTACTTGGAGAAGCAAATGGAAATACAGTGGTACCTCGGATTAAGTACTTAATTTGTTCCGGAGGTCCATTCTTAACCTGATATTGTTCTTAACCTGAGGAACCACTTTAGCTAATGGGGCCTCCTGCTGCCGCCGCGCCATCAGAGCACGATTTCTGTTCTCATCCTGAAGCAAAGTTCTTAACCCGAGGTACTATTTCTGGGTTAGCGGAGTCTGTAACCTGAAGCGTATGTAACCAGAGGTACCACTGTACTTTCTTCAGCAGAAAACCACAGCTTCCCATTTCAGTTCATAAGGAGTGATCCCATCCAAGTGCTTTCCGTTCCAAGCCATTCCTCTGGGAAATAATTAAGTGCATGGATGTCAGCCAACCACATTGGACATGCCATGCAGTTGGGAAAGTGGTGAGGAAAGCGGTGCTGTGAGTTGCTGGCAAACAGGCAGAAAACACTAGAGACAATGCAAGAATGGATAAGCTGGTGGGAGAGGCAGAGCTGTCAAGCAATGGAAAGGTGAAGGCCTGATCTGAAGATGATAAATCAAGAGGACTCCATGGGAAGGACTGGAATGTTGCATTCTTCAGCATTTGAGCAAGGAGACTGCTACTTTGACAGCCATACATGAGTGATCACCGGGTGGGGAAAAGTATATTATGACTATGACATCCTTGAATTGTTGAAATGGGAGGTGCCTAGCTTTCTCACACAAGAGAGAACATGTTTTAACCTTTTTCACCTTGAAAAATAGCACTGTGTTGATTTTTAGCAATCACAAATTAGATTCATCTGAAAGTCTGCAGTTCTAGAACTGAGAGAATAGTAACACTGCGGGTCATTAAACTGTAAAGCCTGTTTTGTCTCAGTTTTTAGCTTTGTATTCTTTAATAAACTAATGCTGCAATCCTATGCATGTTTTCTCAGAAGTAAGGTCCAGTGCCAAGAGCCTTCTGGCGGTTCCCTCACTGTAAGAAGTGAGGTTACAGGGAACCAGGCAGAGGGCCTTCTTGGTAGTGGCGCCTGCCCTGTGGAACGCCCTCCCATCAGATGTCAAGGCAATAAGCAACTATCTTACTTTTAAAAGACATCTGAAGGCAGCCCTGTTTAGGGAAGTTTTTAATGTTTAATGCTGTATTGTGTTTTAATATTCAGTGGCTGGGGAAACCCAGCCAGATGGGCGGGGTATAAATAAATTATTATTATTATTATTATTATTATTATCATCATCATCATCATCATCATCATCATTATTATTATTATAATTACTCCTCCTCCTAGTTAAGCATGAGTATGATCACATGCTAACAATGCAATCTTACACATGTCTACTCAGAAGCAAGACCTGACAAGTTCAATGGGACTTACTCCCAGGCAAGTGTATATAGGATTGTAGCTCCAATGTGTTATTCTTAATGGATTTCATATTTTAAGCCACTCTGGGTGTCTTTGGATGGAAAGATGGGATGTAAATTTGATTGCATGAATAAATTAATAAACAGGTTAATGTGTAAGACTTGGATGTGTTGGAGTTTGGTAAATGGATCGCAGTGGTACGCAGAAAGAAATAGTTTGGCAAGGCTGATGATTGAAAGGATAAGAAAAATTTTAGATTCATTACTCATATCAAAAAAGGCCATTCTAAGTACAGGTTTTACACGGGGCCGAGGTAGAGCCAAGAATTTAAGACCAGAGCATGTTGACTCATGCTTTAACTGACTTGCATTAACTAAATTTGGAGAAGAAGCAGGAAGTAAGTAAAAGCCTGGAAGAAATCTACTCTACCAATGAACAGTTACTAAAAGGGAATGAACAAGTGAGGATGAAGAACACGTTGCCTTTCTGTCTATCCCCACCCTGACACCCGGTTGAAGTAACTTATTACAAGAGTTGATGCTTAACTCAAAATAGGCTGAGGAGGACCTGAGTTTAAGTCTCTACTATGCAGTGTTGTTTTCCGCCAGAGCATGCTGCAACGCAGTTCTGGCACCTCTCAGTTGGGCGCCGTTGCGTGCCAGCACTCCCCCTGCCCCCTTCTTGCCTTTACACACTTCTGAGAAGCCCAAAACAAACATTTCATGTCAAAACAGAAGCTGGCCGGCGTGTACGAGTCTACGCTTTTCTTCAGAACTATAACTCCACCCAGCTCCTAGCTGTGATGGGTGGGGCCAATTCATATTTCCTTTTCTTCAATCCATCTCCTGTGTAGGCTTTAAGCTTTTCAGCCAGGCCCCCTCAAAAATGGTGTGCCTGGGGTCACGGCACCCTATTACCCCCATGCGACGCCCCTGCCTATAGAAATAATGGGGGTGGCTGGATGCGAACAGGCAAGTAAGAGAAATGTCAGGCAACCTTTTTTGTTGTACTGTAAACATCAGGCTTGGGATGTATTCCTAGCATTTATTGCTACTGTGATTCATTTTGAGAACATCAGGCAAAGAGCGGGGTGGACTTTGGTCTTTAAATCTCAGCGCTACCCAAATTTGGAGCCCTGCCCCCTTTCCGTTCTGCTCAATTCACTACGTCCAACTTCCAAGAGACTGTGATCTACTCCCACTATAAAAAATCTGGCAGTGATCTACCCATTAGATTGACCAGAGTTGCTGAGCTTTGGGGGGAGAAGCGTCATCAAAGTTACTAAGCTTTTTTTGGGGAGGATTAGCCAAAGTTGTGGAGATTTTTTGGAGGGTGATCGATCAGGGTCTCGTGATCAATCAGGATCAACCAGGGACACCCCGTGATCAATCAGTAGATCACGATCAACCAGTTAGACATCCCTGCACTATGTCATAGTTGCAATGCCTTACAACGCCCCCTAGGCTGTGCTGCCATAAATCCGCCTCTGCAAAGAGCAGCTTGCAGGGTCACCACATAAAGAGGGGGTGGGGAAGAAACAATCCCTCTGAGATCTTGAAACTGGGTGGGCTAAACATGAATAAAAAAGCACATAAAATAAAACTTCAGCAGATGTTGTTGGCCCAGAGATGGAAAGAAGACAAAGTCCCGACCAGAGAAGAATGGCAGATTACGCTGGCAGATTATGCCAAAATGGCAAAAATGACTGGAAGAATCAGAAATCAGGAAGACCAAAATTTTAATAAGGAATAGGGAAATTTTATAAATTACCTTAAAAACCATTGCAAACAGTTAAAATTGTGAGTAGGATTGGAATAACGCTTGTAGTTTAATGATGAATTTTGGATATAATGGAGATGTAAAAGATTTGGATTATTATAAAAGATGCAGGAAGAAATTATTATCGGACCCACAAAGGGGAGGTGGGAAGTCCAGGAGATTCTTGGGAATCTTGTTTCTGTGTTGTAGGTTGGATATGTGATTGTAAAATTCTAATTTGAAAAACCAAATAAGTAAATTTATTTTAAAAATATAATAGAATAAAACTTCAAGAGAAGTTCTATTCTGCTCCCCCAACTCCGCCTGGTTTCTAATTAAGGAGCTTGTTGCCGTTTCCTTGAACATGCACATTTATTTCCAAAGGAAATTGTTTTACTTAGTAAGGAAGGAAATTATGGGGGGTGGGGCAGGGAACTGGAATGCTCCTTTTAATCGCACTGGGCAATCGTATCACAATCTTTGGCAGAATAAGGTGACATCTGATGTACAATTTGTTCCCAGTCCTTGAAAAAAATGTTCACTTCAGTGCTAGAATCCCCTGGAGGTAAGAGCAATCTTGCAGAGGTTCCTTCTGGGCCCAGCCTGACAACACTTGTTGTTTCCAATACTTCTGCACCCCCTTGGGCAAAAGCTGTTTCCTTGTGAATGAAACACAACACATGCAGTCCATCCAGCGCAGGATTTGCTGAGCTGTAAACCTCCAGAATCGTAAGTCTGGCTTCAAATTGTCCTTCAGCCACCGATAACATTGTGAAGAATTCATTTTAATGTCTCATTGCCAGGATTTCGTCTCCATACATTTTTCTTCTGTGTGGGATGCCCTAATTGTATTAGAATATAACTTTGAAAATTTTTGTTACTTGCAGAGCTGTTCAGATGTAGACTCCGGAATATATGTTTTCAATATCACTCGTGCATCTTCTTTCGTTACTGCCGGTCATTGGGAAACGTTTAAGGTTGAAAACGGATGCTTTTAAATGGATGATAAAATATTAAAGTGAAAAAGAATTTGAGGAAACTCTAGCCACTGCTTTTGCCTTTCCAGGGATTAGACGGCAATTCTAATAAAGGAGACAGTTCTAAAGTAGTTGGGACGATGTTCCAGGGGCTATAGGATTTTACAAATCTCCTGAGAGGGCCTTTGGCACAGTGCCTGCCAGTGGCTCCCCTCCTAAATTTACTATTTCCCTGCCCCTTTCCAACACAGATTCATAGAATCATAGAACTGTAGAGTTGGAAGGGACCTCGAGGGTCATCTAGTCCAACCCCCAGAATTTCATCTAGAGCACCCAGGAGGAATGAAGTCACATAAGGCCATTGCTCTCATTAACTTGATTGCAGCTCTTCTTGTTGCAAAAAGCAAAAGTACAGGCAAGAGCTGAGAAAGAACAAGGCCATAGATTTTGTTTAAAAACAAAAAAAACACCCTGCAGCTCCATTATTATTATTTTTTGGAAGGTTAAGGTTTTGAAAAAGGGTTCTTGACCAGCTCAAGGTGTTCCAGGTTTAACCGTTTTATGACTCCCACCCCCAGCCCATTGACATCCCACCAGAACTTTCTCCTGTGAAATTCGCCCTATGGAAATGAAAATATTCGTGTGGTTTTGCATCTCCTAGTCATTTATCTGGGTCTTGGGCAGAAAGACTTTTGAGCAAACCAGGCCCTTTGTGTCTTGAAAACGCTAACAGGAAACACAGAAGTGAGTTTGTGACAGGAGTGTTGCTGAAGAATAGGCTTCCCATATCCTTCGTTATCGCGCGGAAAGGAGGTACCAAGTAAAAATTGCGGAAATGGGAAACAATTACTTACAGTGGGGAGGTGGGGAGTCCCACACTCTGTGAAGGCATCCGCTCCCCCCCTTCCCCTCTTTAAATAAATCTCAAAATCCACATGCCTTTAAAAGCCAGGACAAAATGTCTCTGAGGAATTCTTGCAATGCCAAGTACCCTGTGTTTCTCGCTTTCCTTTGAAATGACTGTACAACGGAGAAGGTTTCTCTGACTTACCACAGCAAAGTTCGGACCATCCAGATGTCATTGGGGACTCCCATCAGCCCCAGCTAGCATATGGTTACCAGATGTCCCCATTTCCTGGGGACAGACACCAGATTTACAAATCTGTCCCCGGACAAAAACCGTCCCCGGGATGTCCCCGGATTTCATTTAATGTCCCCGGATTCATATTTTAAGTGTTTATTAGATTTATTAGGACTTCCGGGTTGGCGCCATCGCCGAATGGCGGACTCCCTCCGAGCTCCGGAGGGAGTCGGCTCGGCAGGGGCTGGGTCCTACCGCGCCGGCGACGCGGGGACCCTTAAAAACCACGGGCACGGGGCCCGTGGACATGGGGACTCGGCTGGTACCGTCAGCGCCCTCCCGACTCGTGAAGGAGCCTTTTTAAAGGCTACGGATCGGGTGCCTGGGAGTGGCGTGGTACTTTGAGTCTATCGCTTCCCCTGCCGAGTGCAGCCGCATGCCATTCGTCGGAGAGCGCTGGCTTCTTCCATTTGAAATTCGGACATTTAACAAAAACCCGTGAGTAATTGGGTAACCGGGTACAAAAGGAGGAAAAAAAAAAGGAATTTTTTTTTTCGGATTCGGCACGAGCGGGGGGGATCTAAAAAGGAAGTCAGTCCCCTCCCTGATTGTAAACATGCTAAAACAAGGACTGAGAAACCAAGATCAATTCAGAAGTTTATTGCTGACTAAAAATACCAAATTCCACGATGGAATCATTACAAGAATTGTGCTGGAGGAGAGTCGAGGGTGAGAGGGAAAAGGCAACCCCCCCCCCGGGAACCAGGCTGGCTCTGGGCTGCTGAGACTGTCACTGCCGCCGCCACTGCCAAGGGGGAACTGGGGACGCCCGGCGCATCAACTGGGGAAACCACTGACACACACACCATGACCCAAATCAAACTGGGAGCGAGAGCGCCCGGCCACCCAGCCAGCGGGACTCCAGGAAAACCCTGGAGCTGATGCAGGGAGAAGGAGGAGAGGAGAAGGAGAAGGAAGAGAAAGAGAAAGAAAGAGGAAGGAGAAAAAAGAGGGGAGCCTTGACCTTGCCGCTCCGCTGCCGCCGCTGTCACTGAAGAAGAGGTAGGAGAGCACTGGGAGGGCAAGGTCACATGGCCGAGCCCAGGTCCAACCTGAGCCTACTCCATGGCGGCTAGCACTCCAAGAGAGCAGGCTGGGGCCCAGAGGAAGGCTGCACGACAGAGGAGACCACAGAAGAGAAGATATTACTTCTTAATATATATTTTTAAATAATTTTTAAAAAATAACTTTTTTTTCTCTTTACAAAAAAAAAGTGTCCCCGGATTCTTTGAAAAAAATCTGGTAACCTTAAGCTAGCATGGCCAGTGGTTTGCGATGATGGGAGTTGTAGTCCAGGCATATGTGGAGGACCACATGTTCCCCACCCCTGTAGCAGAGCAACCAATCTTCAGCCAGCAAGAAGTATTGATGGCCACCGATTTGGGTGGCCTTTAAAGTGGATTAGACAAAATCATGGAGGCTCTTGAAGGCTACTAGCTATGTTCTGCCTCCACTATCTAAGGAAGTATGCCTCTGACTGCCAGTTTCTGGCAATCGCACGTGGGGGAGAGTGCTGTTGAGCTCAAGTCCTGCTTTCGCGATTCTCACGAGAGTCTGGTTATAGCCACTGTGAGGACAGGCTCCAGCAGGACAGGCTCCGTCCATACGTTCTTTTCTGGCCCAGGAGGACCCACCTTTAACACTGGTCTTTAACCCATTTTAATGCTTTGATCTCACTGCTTTCTTTGGATGTCACGGTGGCTCAATTAGGGAATGAGCCTAGGCAAGCTCCCCTCCTTCACCCTGGGCTTTTCTTTCCATTTTTTGATTAACCACGGTTCAGGTTTGAAAATAAAATAAAATAGTCACATTATAGGACTGCCTTTAGATGTCTTCTAAATGTCAGGTAGTTGTTTATCTCTTTGACATCTGATGGAAGAGCGTTCCACAGGGCGGGCACCACCACTGAGAAGGCCCTCTGCCTGGTTCCCTGTAGCTTTGCTTCTTGCAATGAGGGAACCACCAGAAGGCCCTCGGCACTGGACCTCAGCGTCCGGGCAGAACAATGGGGGGTGGAGAAGCTCCTTCAAGTATACCGGACCGAGGCTATTTAGGGCTTTAAAGGTCAGCACCAACATTTTGAATTGTGCTCAGAAACGTACTGGGAGCCAGTGTAGGTCTTTCAAGACCGGTGTTATGTGGTCTCGGCGGCCGTCACCAGTCTAGCTGCTGCATTCTGGATTAGTTGTAGTTTCTGGGTCACCTTCAAAGGTAGCCCCACGTATCGCTTTGTTCTGCAGCAGCAGCAGCCCAGCATGTCTGTCTTTCTTCGAGAGCCAGTGTGGTGTAATGGTTAGAGTGTTGGACTCTGATACAAGGAGACCAGGGTTCAAATCCCCACTCAGCCATGAGTCCACATGAGTGGATGACTTTAGATCAGTGATTCTCTCCCAGCATAACCTACTTCAGAGGGTTGTTGAGATGATAAAATCAGGAGAGGAGAGCCATGAAATGCCACATTGAGCTTATTGGAGGAAAAGGTGGAATATCAATGTAATAAACAGTAAATATATTATTTTGGCTCTTTTCTTCTAACATCGACAGTACATCATCTTGGCAGGAAGTGCGGCAGTTGTGATGGGAGAGGTTGGACGATGCAAAGGGGAGAATAAAGGGAGAGCTTATTTGTTGCAGATCAGGAGGAGCAGGACGTAAGTGATAAGAAGAAACCCTTTTATTTGCCCGTTCTTGCTTCAGCACCAGAAGCCCATTAATACCATTATCGCAGCAATGTGTGTTGCAAACCAGACTTCTGATACACTGAGAAGGGACACTTCTATCAGAGGGCAAATCTATTTACCCTTGGCTAATTCAGTCACAGTCTGAGGGTTTTATTGTACTTATTACAGTTCTATCCCACCTATCTTCCAAGGAGCTCAAGGCAACATATATGGTTCTCCCCACACCCTTCTCCATTTTTATCTTTAAAAACCGACCCTGTGAGGCAGATTAGGTAAGCTGAGTGATAGATAGTAGCTGGCTCATGGTCACCCAGTGATTAGCTGCGTGGGGATTTGATTTTAAAGTTTCAGGTCCTGTTTAATTTTCTTCCACCTATGAAAGTTCAAAAATAAGAAGAAAGGGCTGCAACCGAGTAAATACATTTTAATCAATTCATCGTAAGAGGTTTAATGGATTGAATCTATAAGATTTCACCTGGTTAAAATCTTATTTCTCAAAAATATTTCTATTGTTCTTAGCTAATGCAAACATGTGCCATTGCAGGCTATAAGATGGGTCCCACCACGTGCAGTTTTGATTAGGTCATGTATTAAAATTATATTTCTTATTTTTAAAAAATCCACTGCCTGATTAACCAGGGCACCCCCCCCCCATGACCAACAGTGCTCTCCTGTGCATATTTACTGGGAAGTAAACCCTACTGTGTTCAACAGAGCTTACTCTTACTTTAATTGATTAAGCTAACTGACTGACTGACTGACTGAACATTTCAGCTCTAAGAAAAACACAGAGCACATTTAAATAGCACATTTCTATCTTTTTTTAAAAAAAATAAATTATTAGGGATTCCAACATAACGTAAATAGCACATTTCAAGTATTCCTAACAGGAATATATGAAGCTGCTTAGGGGCCCCTCCGGATGAGCTATTTATTGAGAATACATCCTGATTTGCTTGCTCGAGGTTTATGTGGAGCTTAGATTACACCCAATCTTTATTGAGCATTTCTTCTGATTTCTTTATGGGGCTCTTGGATGACAATGAGCAGCCATCCTGGTCTGCGGAGGGGGTAGTATTTGCTCATCTTCGCATTAGTCATTCATTCATCCCACTTTCAGTGCTCTCCCCATTGCTTTTCCAAACCACAGAAAGTATTAAAAAAGCGGTCGTGTTGTGCTTGGACGACGCAGAGCTGTAATATATTTTAATTGCCCCAAACCTACAGTTTTGATATGTGATTGAATCATTCCCACAAAATAGCGGCAGCCTGAAGGAGGCCTTAGACATTGATCCATCTAACATCAGCAACGATTATCTAGGGTTTCTCAGACAGGGAAGACTTTCCCAGCCCTGTCTGGAGACGCCAGAAATTGAACCTGGTTCCTTCGGCATGCGGGTGGCGCTGTCTGCAGAAGCAGACAAACGCCGGCTTCCTTGGCCAGTAAAGCGAGATGAGCACCACAAACCTAGAGTCGGTCACGACTGGACCTAAGGGTGGGGGTTCCCTTTACCTTTACCTTACCTTCTGCATACAGGGCATGTGCCCTACCACTGAGCTGTATCCCTTACTCTCCTGCAAGAAAGCCCCACGGGAACCTGTCTTTCATCAAGTCAGACCATGGATCCATCTAGCTCAGTGTTACTTGACACTGGCTGGCAATGACTGTCCAGGTGCTTTTCGTTAGACTGCTTTGGGAACCGAACCTGCAAATCTGTGACATGCAAAGCTTGTGCTCAGCTAATAAGCTACAACCCTTTCCATGCTTGATGTACCTTATCCCAGCAATATTTACAACAACCCTGCAAGGCAGGCCATTCTTATGATCATCCCCCATATTTGCAGTGCGAAGCCTGGGAGAAGAATCACTTGCTCAGGAATTTGCCTATGGAGTTCCTGGTTAACTCCTTTGAACTAAAGACCTCCCATATTCTGCTGTTCAGCTGCTTTGCAACACCAACCCTCCACTGGTGGTCACACCCACATACCCAGGATTAAGTCCCATTGAATTCGATGGAGCTTACTTCTGAGTAACCAGGCCAAGAGATTTCAGCATGGAGCAAGAAGTTTCTCCAAGTTCCAACTGTGGATCTGTGTTGTGATTATCTAAAGGTAAAGGTAAAGGGACCCCTGACCATTAGGTCCAGTTGTGACCGACTCTGGGGTTGCGGCTCTCATCTCGCTTTATTGGCCAAGGGAGCTGGCGTACAGCTTCCGGGTCATGTGGCCAGCATGACTAAGCCGCTTCTGGCGAACCAGAGCAGCGCGCAGAAACACTGTTTACCTTCCCGCTGTAGTGGTACCTATTTATCTACTTGCACTTTCACATGCTTTCAAACTGCTAGGTTGGCAGGAGCAGGGACCGAACAATGGGAGCTCACTCCGACGCGGGGATTTGAACCACCGACCTTCTGACCAGCAAGTCCTAGGCTCTGTGGTTTAACCCACAGCGCCACCTGTGTCCCTGTTGTGATTATCTACTTCCCCCTCAAATGAAGAAAATGTAGAAATGCAAAAGAAGGCATGCCAGTCCAGAAGGGAGAAAATCCACAGTCAGCCAGTACCTTTATTTGGACCACCAAAATGCCACAAAATAGTTAGATAACATGGGACAAAAGTGTGAGGGGATAAAGTTGGGGGAGCAATCTCCATGCTTGCTTGTAACACCCATTTAATTCAGCAGAGCTTAAACCTGCAGTCCTATGCACGGTTACTGTATACCTGAAGGAGCGTCTCCACCCCCCATCGTTCAGCCCGGACACTGAGATCCAGCGCTGAGGGCCTTCAGGCGGTTCCCTCATTGCGAGAAGTAAGGTTACAGGGAACCAGACAGAGGGCCTTCTCGGTAGTGGCGCCTGCCCTGTGGAACGCCCTCCCAGCAGATGTCAAGGCAATAAACAACTATTTCACTTTTAAAAGACAACTGAAGGCAGCCCTCTTTAGGGAAGTTTTTAATGTCTGATGCTGTACTGTTTTTAATATTCAGTTGGAAGCCGTCCAGAGTGGCTGGGGAAACCCAGCCAGATGGGCGGGGTATAAATAACAAATTATTATTATTATTATTATTATTATTATTATTACTACTGTAACTGGGAGCAAGACCCATTGAACAGAACTGCTCTGGAAAGTTGCAGTGAAACTTTTTAAGTACAGTGGTACCTCGGGTTACATACGCTTCAGGTTACAGACTCTGCTAACCCAGAAATAGTACCTTGGGTTAAGAACTTTGCTTCAAGATGAGAACAGAAATTGTGCTCCAGCAGCACGGCAGCAGCAGGAGGCCCCACTAGCTAAAGTGGTGCTTCAGGTTAAGAACAGTTTCAGGTTAAGAACGGACCTCCGGAACGAATTAAGTACTTAACCCGAGGTACCACTGTACATGTAAAAGCATTTCAGCACATTGATTCCTCCTTTGTCCCTTATTTTAGTCTGTAGACTCCTTGAGGGCAGAGACCTATCTAATTTGCCTATTTAACTGCAGGGCACCACCTGAACCTGGAAGGTACTGTATGATGTTGCCAGTTCACTGTAAGGCATTTTGTGCTTTTCACACGCACGTGCACTATGATCACAAGCTTTTTGTTTTTGTTTTTTTTTACTCAGAAAACAAATGCAAGGAGTCTTACTCCCAATACAACTCATGATAAGAACGCAGCTTTTCTTGCCGCCCGTGCCTAGGTATCCAGACACGTGGGCGCTCCGGCGGAAAAAGATGATCCGATATGAAATACGGGATTAGTTAGACCTGTGGCGTTATCCCACAGTGGCGCAGCTTAAGTGGTAATTTTAGACTTTGCACTGCTTGGTCTGACAGCGGGGGTGGGGAAGACTTTAGTTGTACTTCAAAATGTGCCCAGTTGAGTTTGGGGGGTCCTACTGCCCCTTCTGCTGAGCGGACCCGTGGGCTAGTCCTGCCCTCCAAGTCCTGCCCCTGAAGGCCCCACCACTGGGATCAAGGGGCGGCCAGGGGCAGCGCGACACTTGGCAGCTCGCAGGCAGCCGCACAGAAGGCGCTTGTTGCTTGTCCCTCTCCAGCTCCTCCTCCCGCCGCTGGAGCCACAAGCCGAACCTTTTCCATAGGCTGCTGCTGCTGCTCTTCTGAACTGCGCTCGCCGCCTGCCAGGCCTCGGAGCCTCTCGCTCGGACCCATCCGCCCGTCGCCACCTCTCCAAAAAGCTCCCCAGCTCCAGGGCGCACGGGGCCCGGCGCCAAAGCGCACAGACCGTCTCCTCGGTCCCCGCGCGCCCATCCCTCTCAGAGGGCACCGGGCTGCTCCCGCTGCCTCCCCGCCAGGCTCCGGCTTCCTGTTGGGGCTGCGCAGGAGCCGAGCCCAGCGGAGGTGGGGCCGGCCCGGCCCAGCACGCCTGGCACCGCGGATTATGGAGAAGCGCGCCGGCGGGGCGGAGGAGAGGCGGCGTGAGAAGGTGAGGGGCGCAACCGGGAGAGTTCTTTGGGGTGGGCGGGTGTGTTTCAAAGGGGGTGTCGGGCTTGGAAAGCCGTGGGAATGGCAGGGCGATCCCGGTCTCGCCGGCGCTGGTACGGCTTTCGGTTCTGAAGCGGCTTACTCGGGAGTAAGTGCCCAGGACTACTATGGGGTTTGCGTCCAGGGAAGCTTGGTGAGACCTCGGTTCGTGGGGAAGGACACTTCGACCCGAAATTATTGGGCAGCGACTTCCATTGATTCGGATTCCACTTCTGGGACGGGAGGAATGCTTAGAGACGCAGCTTGACACTCCCCCCTCCCCACATCTCTCTCTTTCATTGCACCCCCAACATCTCTCCCTATTTGGCACGCTATTCCCAAAGTTGCTTGCTCACAGCTGAGTCCTTTTTGCCTCTTTTTGCCCCTTTTTTCTTAACAGCGACTTCTCTCCCCCCCTTTCCCCGCCCCCAGCTGTGATTATTTTCCCAGAAGGGAAACCGATTCCCATTTTCCGCCCACCCCGGCTGTTGGATCAAAGCCTTTGGAGGGGAAGCCGGAGAGACGACCCGGTCTAAGCTGGGCTCTCCTAAAGGTCGAGACGCTGCTCAGAGACGCGGTCTAGAATTGGCAGCCGCAGCTGGATAATCGATTTCTCCGTTTGAATTCCGGGATCCGCCAATCGGCGGTTCCCTAAGTACCCTCGATCCCACTGAGACTTGTTTTTAAATTTGTATTTATTCAAAAAGCGCGTAGGACCGTGGGAGAGTAAATCAACACTTCAGTTTGCGAGTATAGGATGTTGGTTTCGGTTCTGATTAGTTGTTTTCAGTGTAATGGCAGCGAACGCAGACAAAAATATTTGTGTTCTCTCTTGTCTATACCTGTAGACCAGCCTTTCACAACCTTGGGTCCCCAGATATTGTTGGACTACAACTCCCATCAATCCCTAACCTGCTAGTTTGGATATGATAGGAGTTTTAGTCCAACGACAACTGGGGACCCACCATCCCTAACCACCGGAGCTGCTAGCTAGGGTTGATGAAAGTTGTAGTCCAAAAAAATATGGGGACCCAAAGTTGGAAAAGGCTGCTGAAGACCCTTGCCAGGTTTCCCCCAATCTTTTTTTCCCTTTCTTTCCCAAGTTAAGCCTTTGGGAATATTGGATTTTGTTTGAGTTATCACGGTTGTGGATTGCAGATGGCCTGTGATACATTGGAGAGAGTGAGAGGGCAAAGAGTGACTCAGAGCTATTCCTTTTCCTCTCTGGAGAGATCATCTGGAGGTGGTATTGGCAGAACATCCAGTGAAAGTAATCCAAGGTCATTGCCAGGAGTATCTGGCTCCAACAGAGTTGCTTGAAAGCAATTTTTGGCCATTTCAGTGAACCAGTTTGTTTTAATTGCCCAGGAAGGGTTTCAGGTAAGAGAAAAAGGCAGTTAAGCCCTGTGCCCCCAAAAGTCACCCCAATTCCACTCCTGCATAAGAGGTGTTGGGGTTTTCTAGAGATGGGGGGGGGGAGGAATTCAATTCACTTTGCATTGAAAGGCAAACCAACCTAATTCTCACTTTTCAAGACAATAGGTGAATTGAAACCAAAAGGCCTTTTTCGAAAATCAACACTTTTCTGAATTCTGCAGTGCAGCTCCCCAGCTGAGTAATGGGTGTAGAAATGCAGATATTAAATGAAATTGCAAACATGCATTTGCTTTGCTCTGCGGAAATGGGTATATCGAGCAAAGTTGCACCCATCTGTTAATAGCAAAGGGTGGATTTCCATGAGGACCTACCGTAGTTTTCGCCCTATAAGACGCACCAGACCATAAGATGCACCCAGTTTTTGGAGGAGGAAAACAAGAAAAAAAAAATATTCTCAATCTCAGAAGCCAGAACAGCAAGAGGGATCGCTGTGCAGCGAAAGCAGCAATCCCTCTTGCTGTTCTGGCTTCTGGGATAGCTGCGCAGCCTGCATTCACTCCATAAGATGCACACACATTTCCCCTTACTTTTTAGGAGGGAAAAAGTGAGTCTTATAGAGCAAAAAATACGGTAAACAAAAAAATTGAAAATGGTTAATGGAACTGCAGAGAACTGAACTTAATAGTGGGGGAATGAGAAATTGGCAGATTTGCCAAACTGCCTTCTCAGGGCAGTTTTGAACTTTGCATTCTGTGTGTACAGTCTTGAGCAAACCTTATATTGTGAGAGGGCTGCAGGTGGTGCATGTTTTCTTTCTAGAAAAGGCTTCTCCGGTGCTCCATAACCTCCCTAGCTTCGGAGTTCATGTGCCTTTCAGGAAGCATGGTCCCCTGGGAAGGCTGCAGAATTCTTACCTGATAAAGCCCCATGGGATTCTTCCCCTGGGCTTTAACTGAAGCCTGGAAACCTTGGGGAAGTTGGTACAGAGTGCCTGTACAGTTGGTACAGAGTGCCTGAGAGCAGCGGATGAGCTGATTTTCTATTTAAAGCAAGTTGTTTTATATACCTTTTCCATAGTGGTTTCTTTTTGAATAAAGTCTTAACTTTAAAGCAGCAACAGCTGGCTGCCAAGTACATGAAATGTAGCTTCCCCACGTTCCCACACCTACAGGAAAGCCCAGCCTGGGACTTTGTGAACTTTTCAGGAAGCGCAGGGCCTCTGAGAAGCCAGCAGAATTTAGACCACTGGAGAGATGGCTTGTTGAATGAAAGAAATGAGACTTGCAAGCTCCCTCAAAAGATATTACTTTGCATCAAACCCCTGCACTGTGCCACTGAGTACTCTGTGAAAAGTTTCTCTCCATTTTGCTAATTTTTAAAACAGTTAATTGATGGAGATTTTTTTTAAAATGGCACTAGGCAGCAATAAAGTTTGTAGGGAAATTCTGGGATCCTGCCCCTCAAATGGGCTTACTCTTAAAGTAAGCATGTGTAGGATCAGGCTGTAAAAAAATGCATACTGAGCCCACTGAGCACATGTAAATAATGTTCATGAAGGGAGAACCGAACGTGTAGTCTTGCCACCTTAAGTTTTGTATTTGCACTTTATTTCATTTGTACTTCACCTTTCAGTGAATTCCCAGGGCAATTTGGTTCAATTCCCATTTTAAAACAAGAACATTGAGCAACATTAAATACACAATATCAGGAGTGGCAGTTGAAAGGGTTTAAAAACAAAGCAGGGAACAGCGTTATGGCAATGCACAGAGGTTAGAAGGGTTTGCTAGGTACCGGAATTGCATTAAGGTAGGCAGCCAGCGAAGCCTCCTGGGGATGCCATTACAAAGTGGACCCTGTAGTCATATCTTAGATGGAGGGGCACCTGAAGAAAGACCTTAGTATATGGGCAGGCACATGTGGAGAAAAAGAGTCCTTTAGGTGCCCTCGTTGCAAGCCATGAAGTACTTTAAAGGTCAAAACAGCACTTTCAGTTGAGTGTGGATATCTTACTGGGAGCCAGTACAACTGGTAAGGCCCGGGTGTCATATGACTGTAACATGTAGTTGACCCTATCGGCTGCATTTTGCATTGATTGAAGCTTCCAGGCCATCTGTGAAGGGCAGTCCCATGTGTAATGAACTGCAGCAGTCTAATCTGGATAATGAAGCCAACCTGTTGGGGATGCCCTTGGTTGGTGTATCCGCGGAAGCTGGAATGCCAGCATAACCAGGTAGGAAATGGTCTAGTCTATGCAAGTAACCTGCACCTCCAGTTACAAAGGCGGATCAATGAGCAGAGCACCCCTAGACTGGGAATGTCTTTCTTCAGGGGGTGTTCAACCTTCTCCAGTGCAGGGATGACCATTACAGATGTGAAGGCCTGGAAGAAAAACCAGAACAAAAATTGTTTCCCAAAATTTGGAGACCTTCCCGTTTCCATTGACTGTCACTAAGCTGGTGAGATGAACCACCCAGCAACAGGATCTCCCACCTTGTCTGGATTGAGCTTATGTTGATCAGCCCTCGTCCGTTGTACTAACACATACCTGAAGGTACATGATGCAACAGGTTTGCTGAATCGGAGCATGTTTGGGTCTCTTTGCTGCCTGAGTTGTATGGGTGAAAGGCAGGATATGTCTGCATGCAATAAGCAAATATGAAACCAAATTGAGGTTTGCATGTGGGAAGAGGCTGTTGAAAGTGGAAATGATTTAGCTGGTCGTGTGGTCATTTCATGATCTGTGTGGGCTTACTGTGGGGAATTTCTCCCTCTCTGAATACAGAATATACCTTAAGCTAAAATGTTTGTGGATATGTTTTGATTGCAGATGAAATTCAGAATGATTACTCACGCCGCCATTTATTTTTTTTCTGTTTACGTCTTGCTTAGATAAATAGAACAAGGTTTATTTGGCTCAAAATACTAGTGTAGAGGTGTGAGCAATTGCCATGGAACTACAGAGGTGTTTTGGATTTCTAGAAGGTTCCCCGCCCTTTCCGCTCACCTGTGACAAAATGGAACTTGTATTGAATGTTTAGAATTCAGAGTAGGGTATTGAAGAAGTGAAGGGCTTTGAAACCGTATGCACTTTCGGCCAACAAATGTGTATTAGATTTGAATTTAGGAGGAAGGAAATGTAGACAATGAGATCCGTCTCATGAAAATAGCCTTGGTTGTTAATATCTGTTTAAAGTCAATTGTAGCACCAACTCAACTAAAGATCCATTCATGCCAGTTCTGGAGCTGGAAAAAGGACTTCCAGAAGCTGAGTGGAGTTTCCAGGCTGATTCATGCAGGATTAGATGATTCCTGAGAAAACTCAGCAAATTGAAGGCGGGATGGGGAACCTCTGGCCTCCAACTCTCATCATTCCCAACACGTTTGACCAATGGTAAGGGATGATGGGGAGTTGTAGTTCACCTGTAACATCTGGAGGGCCACAGCCTTAGAGCTTTGGAGCTGAAAGCTGGCACTTAGAACTGTGCCTGAAATGAAATTGTTCTTTTTCTCTTTGAACCCTGCGTTGATTCTTTGGTTCTGGGATGCTCCATGTCTGGATTGTGGAAAGAAAGGAACGTTATAAAATGGTGTAACTGTATAGTGACTGGAGATGTTTCTATGCAAACAAGTGAAACATGATTCTGGCTGTGTATCGGTTTGGATGCTGGCTTTGTCCCTGCATTAAGCCGTAGCTCTCTAAATATAGTGCTGAAATTTGCCTAGGAGCTTAGTACTTTTTCCAGGGAAGCTTGCTGTGCTGTTGAAATGGATAGAATGTTAGGTATGGATTGGATTCAGTTTTTTTCTGTGCCTTGAGCCTCTTTGCGTGACCTTGGGTCCTGGTGCCAGAGGGGACCCTATGTATACTTCTCTCAGTTACTGCAGGAAAAGAAAACCTCTTGATTAAATAGAAATCTGTATTTTCATCCTTGGCAATGTAAGCAACCAAATAGGGTCAGAAGCCTGATATTGTTACCTTGCAACAGCAGAAATTAACTTCGGAAATTAAATGCCTCTTGTACGGGAGAAAAAGGAATAAAACTTTCTTTGTGTCCCAATTCCATATTGAACATTCCCTCCCATATGAAATTGTGCAGAAAATTCCTGCATTGCAGGGAGTTGGACTAGATAACCCCCCCACCCCCATTGTCCCTTCCAAATCTACAATACTCTGATTCTATGACTTTCTCAGGGAGATGCAACATTCTAGTTGTCTAGTTGCAAGGGTCTTAATTGTGATCATCTTCCTCAACTTGCCATGTTGCCACATTCCCTTTCTGGTTCAGTTGCCTCTGTGTCTGGAGAGAAACACTGTTTGGGTTGGGCTGACGTGGATTTAGCAATGAGACTGTTTATAAAAATGTACGATGATGGAATCAAAGTTTAGTCATTTTTCTCAGCTTCTTAAACGTGTAACTGAAAACTCCAGTGCACTGGTAAAAGCAGTGGATGCAATCGAAATGTTGGTGTTTATTTTCCAAGAGCATATGCAGAATGAACGTTTTCTCCTTCAAATTTATGTTCTTCGGCACCTTTGTCTGTCACGATGCTTTCCTCCAGACATTTTTAATACCGTACGTCTGCACATTAGGCAGACCTCTGTGAACCAAAGTCAATGATACTTCTCAGCAGAGACTGCTGCAGTAGAAATGTTAATGGCATGCAGCACATGTAATGGTTGCAGCAGAAGCCAAGTCTGTTTTCTAACCGTGTGTATACTTGAATCTGAGGAACAGAGGACTCTGCTATGGCAGATTCTTGGTCCATCTAGCTCAGTACATGTCTACACTGATTGGGGTCTTGGGCAAGTCTTCCTAGCCCTCCTGGTTAGAATATTCTGCATGCAAAATGTATGTTCAGTGACTTCACTACTATGGCCATTTCCTAATTTTCTGGTATAAATCTTAAAGAAGTATATTCGGTGAACTGAGTGGCAGCCAGCACCACTATTTTATGTGGTTTTATGGGAATTAATGAGGGAGTGCAAATATCACTTTGTTTTCTCGTTGTTTTCAGTGAAAGATTGGGCCATCCTTCTGGTGCCGCTAACTCTGGTATGTTCAGTCCAATCAGGTTCACCCCTGAACATCAGACTTCCTAAATCTCAGATGGATTGGACCAGAGGTCGCAATTTTATAGGGCACAAATGCGGCCTAACAGCTGTCTAAACCAGGGGTTGTCAACATGGTGGCCTTAATTACGTAAATAAATCAAATTTTATTTGCTTAAAAGCATTTATATAAACCACTCAACAGTGTACTGTATTTAAAAACACACACACAATGTAGTTAAAAATGCAGCCGAAAACCAATAAGACAGCAATGTTAAAAGCATATAGAATAAGAATTTGGGGGATTCTGATACACAAAACAGGGTCTTGAATGATCTTATGGGTCAGAAAACGCCTGCGCAAAATGTGTGAAGCAACTGATGGTTGCCGTTCTGTGTGTGGCAAAGTGAAGGGCATTTAATGACATAGGGCTTGAAGTGGCATTTTGTGGTGCCTAAAGTGCCCCCCCCCATGCTGAAATGAGGCTTGAAAAAAGCCATCTGCTGTAGCCAATAGCATTAGAATGTGGTTTGTGTGCAGTGCCTACAGCAGTTTCTCTTGTTTGCAGAAGGGCCACTGGGCCCTTGAAGTTTGGTCACCCTGACCTAAACTAAAATAGAGACGTCTGTTCTGTCAGTTTCACGTATCTCTTCTTTTTCCTCTCCACCCTTTACATGACCTTTCTGTGAACTGTACATAGCATTCTAGCCTATTTCTAAAACGCAAAACAATGCCTGCCGTGCAAAGCGGTTAAGAATGAATTTGTTTCATTTTCATTCGTTCAAATTGCCACTTGTACTGTAAAAATGAATGGTGGAATAATTTGTTTAGATTTTTTTTAATAAAAAAAAACCTAACGAGAATTGCGCAAATTAGTATTTGTCCAACTGGATTGTATGTTGCTGTTTTCTTTTGCATCAGATGAGCTACTAGACTGCCGAACTCAATTTGTTAGTCTTTATTGTTTTTATTTAGAAATGTACAAAGCTCTCTTTTCTGTTTATACTGATTCTCAAAGGGCAAAAAGATCGGAAACTAATGTAAAATGTAACCCTCCAAGAAAATTAAGATTTTAAAGGAAACAATGTGATCTAAAAGCAAACATTTGCAGGGAAATTCCAAAAACCAGAGAAACACTCCAGCGTTTAGGAAAGGCCAAATGTCTGCTTGAATAGGAAAGGCTTAACTGCTTGTCTAAACAAATCAAACTCTTGAAGCAGGCAAATATCTGATGGAAGGAATTGAAGCCCGGCTGATAATGAGAGACAGAGCTGGACCAGAAATATCAGCCTATTTAGAATTTAGCAGGAGGACAGGTGAAAAGAGCACCCCAAAGACTGAGGGGTGCAGGAGAATGTTCGGAGAATTTCAGGAGTTTTTAGAGAAAGTAGGAGGGAGGCAATGCTTTTAAAGTTTGCAAAGCTTTTTAAAGTTTACAAAGTGTGTGTGCATGAGTGCACTCTCTCTCTCTCTCTCTCTCTCTCTCTCTCTCTCACACACACACACACACCTGCCTGCCCCCCCCCATTTTTGCACATTGTCTTGAAAAATTAAAACTAAGGTAAGCCAATCTTCAAAATTTTCTGAAATTTCTCTCCCCTTTGCCATTTTGATTGGGGGAAAAATGTTGCTGCAAAAACAAAGAGGGGCAATATTTTTTGGGGGGGGGGGTGGCCCTAGCATGAATTTCAGGAACACATAGAAAAAATTACGATAGTTTCACAACAACTTTCAGTGATGAGAATTGGCCTCGGCATTTATGTAGCAGCTCTTGCAAGTGTTCAAAGCACTTAACTTTGTATCATTTGTAATCCTTGCAATAGCCCTGTAAGACAGGTCAGTAGTAATTTTATCTCCACACTGCAGAGAAGTGACTTGTCTAAGTCCAGATAGTGTGTTCATGAAAATTTGAGTCTGTTTCAGCTCCATATTTAGGGAGGACTTAGATAAGACAGCGGTACTCCCCCTTTCCCAAGCTGGTGGCCAATAATGAGTGAGTAGGCAGCTAACCTTTGTGTCCCCCCCCCCCTTCAGATGAACTACAACTCCCATCTGCCTCAGCCAGCACAGCCATCAACATCTGGCGGGCCATAAGTTCCTCACCCTGTGCTATTTGAAAGTGTTCTTTTTCTTTTCTTATCTCACAGTTCTGGAGGTAGTAAGAATCTGGCAAGGTTGAGGACCTATTCTTGGAAGTTGCTAATCTGTGCACAGTGTAAGGCCATAAAGATAAAGTGGCTCAGAGTGAACCCAGCCATCAAATGTGTGCTTTGAACATCTGCTTATCCTGCAATTGCTTTTTGTAATGAATGAGGTCCAGGAACAAAAAGGCAGCACCCACCCACAATTTCTGTCCTTTTAAGAGAACCTTTGAGTTCCTATTGGTGCTCCATGCTGAGTGCATGTTATGCTCAAAGCATCTCCTCCTTCCTCATTGGGGATGTCTCTCCCCCTACACACACACATCAAGAGGAAGTTGGTGCCATTTGCACCTCTTGCCCCACCTGATTGGGCTGTTGGCGAATGCTAGTGGTCAGAGATTCCAAGTAGAGCTGGCTTCCCCTGATTGGTGGATCTCCTTCACACATGGTCATTTCCCCGACCCTCTGAGATAAAAGGATTAAGCTTTCAGTGTTCTTGATATCTTCCATCAATGCTTCGTAGAACTTGCCTAGGGTGACTCATGCTGCTTTGTTAGCTGAAGAGGTTTTGTAAGTTACTAGGTCTTCCTTAGACATGCTTTCTTTCTCTTAAAGCAGCTTGCTGTTTTCTTCCTCTCTCTTATACTGATCTAAATAAGAATTTTTTGTTTTAATTCTTTTTTTAAAAAAAAGAACGCTGGAGGTGGGATCTGGTGGGGTCTTGCATTGCCTAACCAGTCGGTCTATGCTCTGGACCAGGCTTCCTCAAACTCAGCCCTCCAGATGTTTTGAGACTACAGTTCCCATCATCCCTGACCACTGGTCCTACTAGCTAGGGATCATGGGAGTTGTATACCAAAACATCTGGAGGGCTGAGTCTGAGGAAGCCTGGTCTGGACCACGAGTGGGGAACCTGAATGCTGTTGGACTCCAGCTGCCATCGTTCCTGACCCAGAGGGTTTGGGAGCCCCAACAACATCAGAGTTGGGAGCACAGGTTCCCTGTTCCTTCTCCACACTTTCAAGGCAAAAAATTGAGAATGACTTATTGTACTCTGCCTGCTGGTAAGAGTCCAGAAAAGCATTTCTCCCTCAGTTTGCAATGATACCCCTGACAAAGGCGACTAGTTAATGATTCCAAAATGTGTGAGATGGTAAATAACACAGGACTAGGGTATGTGTGTTGCCCTTTCATTTTCCCTGCTGTCGAGAGGATGTTGTAGGATTGCAACAACTCTGTCCTCTTAATTTCAAGAGAATTCCAGTGCAATCATAGTCATGTCTACTCAGAAATAAGTCCCAGCAAGGTGAGTTAAGTCTCCCCACCCCACCCCAAAAAGGCAGTTCAGGAGCAGCCGTGTTTATTTGCTTCATGGCTATCCATACATTGGACACTTTATAGCACAGAGCTTCATCTTTCTTATGTTTTCACGGCCAGGAGTGCTGTTTTTGGAAGTGTACACATGGGCTCATCAAGCTCGGTGATCCTACTTAAATATGGAGTTGAAAGATCACTGGTGTTGGTTACTGAAGAGCAGAAAATAGGGAAATGCTCATTGCTGGTTTGGAGAGAACCATTTGTTTTGGAGGAGGTGCCCAATCTTATAGGCAGTGGTCGTTAAAATGAGCTGCATTCTATGCAGGAAAATCAGAAGAATTACTTTTAAAGTTGGTATAATGCCAAAAATGGATTTGTGCATACCATATATATTTATATATAATACAGTACGTACATTTTAAGAATGGTCATGGTAATTATGGTGAAAAGAAGCTTAGCCACCCTTCTGAGGTCTGCAGGCAGCTCTAAGCTACGGAAAATACGGAGTAGCATGTAATGAGCACTGTAGTATTTTGAGAGCCTGGGAATATTTTCCCTTGGCCTCCAGTGCTTTGTTATTTTTGCTGCCTAGAATTTTTGGGTACATGGAGTACAGGGTTGCTGTAGCAATGTGGCTCTGCCGATTATGAAAGCAGCGCTCTTCCCATGAAGGACGGCGTTTTTCTTCTTCTTCTGTAGCAAAGCTTTCAATCCGGCCGATGCTCAAAAGGCAACCGAGCCAACGATGTTAATCTTACTGAACCGTGCAGTGTGTTTTGTAAAGCGTCTGTCTTAATAGACATAGCGCTCTCGTTTTTCATCCCTGCATATCTGGCTTGGAATAAGGCACACAAACGGTCAGTTGAAGGTGCTGGTTCATGTAACTGGACTTTGAGTACCTTGGTGATATGTAGTGAATTTGTACCTAATGCTGGTGAATATATTCAGATCTGTGCAGCTTCCTTGGGTCCTTTTTATATGTTTTATCTGGAACTATGCTGCTGTGAGTTCAGCGTGACTTTCTTCTAGGTAAGTACACATAGAATTGCCCCCTGTAAGTTTTCTTGTTTGTGTATTCAGCCTTGATGTCCTGAAAGTTTTGTATGACATCCAAAGTGTTAGTATTACATGGTATCGATCGCCTACAGATTCAAACTTGTGAGATATACAGTGTACATACATTTGGGACTGTATCCACTGTTGCATCTTGGTTTCTTTCTTTCGTTTCTTTCTTTCTTTCTTTCTTTCTTTCTTTCTTTCTTTCTTTCTTTCTTTCTTTGGTAAAGATTTTAATCAAGCCTTAGACTGATGTATCCTCCCAGAATGTCAACTTTGAATAATAAGTAACAAGGTAATGGATTTGTTAGAGCCCACAAAAAAGGTCAGAAAGGTAAGCAAACTTTGAAAAGCTTACTCACTTTTATTTTAGCATTAACAACATGATACAATTTGACTGTTACTGTACTTTTGAAACTTTTTCTGATGGGCCACCAGGCTAACAGTAGTTCTTAACTTTTTTCCCCTTCTGACTCGTGCAGAGATTGCAAAGGAACACATTGGATACTGAATGACTCTGTCTTGCAAAAGTTACTTAGAAAGCAGTGAGATGGATGAGGAGCTCTGTATACTATTGATGCATTTCTTAATACCGTGCCTTATTATTTACAAAAATTAGGCCTTTTTCAGATTTGCCATCACCGTGAGCAGTCTGCTTAAATAAAAAATAAACTATTAGGGTGCATGGTGGCTGCATCATGTAGTTTTTGAATCCTGGCTTATTTTGAAGCTGTTAACCATGGTTTTCTGTTACATGTGAATGAAGAACTATGGCCACTTATGGCTTCCTGGTTTTTCTTTTGCCACTCATGTGAAGGCCTGCATTTGTGCACACAGTTTGTGCATATCCCAGTTTGCTAAAATGGGATTTTGGATTATGTGAATGCAGACATTTCTTGCCACCAGCTCTAAGATTGTGATTACACCAACAGCCTCCGCAATGCACTATATATGTATTCTGAGAAAAACCGTTGGTGTAGACGCCCCCTTAGGATAGATTCCAGAGGAAAAACCTTTCAAATAAATGGTGGAATGCTCTAAAATAGTCAAATATTTTCATAAATGGAATAATTATTAGGGAACCTCAGTGTTATGAGGTTTCAATAGAAGGACTGTTCCTTTTTACTACTGTTGCCCTTTTATCTCCATATTTGTTGTATTGTATCATTCACTACATCTTGAAATATGGCCACTGGCATCAGGTTTATAGTCAACTGGACAGTAATGTTCTTAATCCTATTTTGATGTCGATTATAACAGTTCAGAATTGCATCAGTTTTAAACATTTTCCTGAGTAGTTAGATTTGAACAGTTACCCTTGTTTTATTTTTAAATTGCCAACAATACAAAGTTGGTATATCACTTTTTGTTTGGTTGTCCCATATGTGAAATAATATTTCACACAGATTTCCTGAGCAACACTGGCTATTTCAACAGTGAAGAAATAAATGAAGTATTTTAATGTATTACTGGCTAGAATAAAACTAATAGCATAGTACTGCCTTCTGAAATGTGCAGGTAATGATGAACGGTTATACCTAACTTATTCAGTGAGCAGACTCACTGAAATCAATGGACAAGTCCTGATTTACTTGGATGCAACTCAAAGGCTTAGGTTTGACCAGACTACATTTGTTAACCTGCATTCTTTTCCAGCTGGCTGTTACATTCCTGCTTTCTTTCACCTTTTTCCTTTTTGCAAAATCGCCACATGAAATTCAGCTTCAAAGAAGAAAATAATTGCAGGCCTTCATGCTACGGAAATGAACTCTTTAATCCTGTTAGACTTGGTGCAGCCCAAGGTTGAATTCACCTTGCACGTCAGCTAGTCAGCAAAGAGAAGGTTGTGCCAAAACACTTCAGGGGGTTAAAGTTTTTGAGTATCAGTTTAGTTAACGTGTACCTGAGATGTCAAAATATTGCCACCTAGTGCTATAATGGCAAAGCCTGGCAAACAGGAATCCTAGCCGATCAAGTGGTTTGTAGTTAAATCCGGTTTAGGGTCCATGTTTTTGCCATGTCACAGCCCACAGATCTTTTCATCAATGAGGAAACTTATATAGCAACACTTGCTGGTCAGCGCTGCTTCTGTGGACTCATTGCCCCCTGATTTGGTACATATATACCACACTACCTGCAGGGTCAGGGACGCAGGTGGCGCTGTGGGTTAAACCACAGAGCCTAGGACTTGCCGATCAGAAGATCGGTGGTTTGAATTCCTGCGACGGGGTGAGCTCCTGTTGCTCGGTCCCTGCTCCTGCCAACCTAGCAGTTCGAAAGCACGTCAAAGTGCAAGTAGATAAATAGGTACCACTCCGGTGGGAAGGTAAACGGCATTTCCGTGTGCTGCTCTGGTTCACCAGAAGCGGCTTAGTCATGCTGGCCACATGACCCGGAAGCTGTACGCCGGCTCCCTTGGCCAATAAAGCGAGATGAGCGCCGCAACCCCAGAGTTGGTCACGACTGGACCTAATGGTCAGGGGTCCCTTTACCTTTACCTTTACCTGCAGGGTCAAGCTCTGGAAAATGCAAGCTGTTGTGTAACTTTTTCCTGGTTTTCTTCAGTAAGTTACAGGTGGATCTCTTAAGATTGTTCAACACACATACAAACTATTTTTCTTAAAAAGAAAAAAAAAGGTAGACTAGCCTTCCCATCTGATTCGTGGAGGAGCGGGATAGATGGCTGGATATTTATCTATTTATTGCATTTGTATCCGGCCTTTTTGTCCAAGGGCTCAAGGTAGCACACATGGTTCTCTCCCCCCCACCTCCATTTAATCCACACAACAGCTCAGGGTGAGGTAGGTTAGTTGATTATCATTGGATTTGCTAGAATGCCTGTTTTGGGGAAAGGGCCATAGTGCAGTGGCAGAAGCTCTGCCTTGCATGCAGGAAGTCCCAGGTTTGAAACCCTAGTGTCTCCAAGTACGGCTGGGAGAAATTGCTGTCTGAAACTCTGGAGGGCTGCTGCCTGTCTGTGCAATAGACAATACTGAGCTAGATCAACCCATGGATCTGAGGCGGTCTTAAGGCAGCTTCCTCTGTCATTCAAATTGTGATGTTGGGGAATGAGCCCATTGGGACTTCTCTTTGAAGTTATTGGCATCTGTTTGTCTCAAGAGACAATGGAGTGCACCCACTTCCATTGGCGAAGTCAAACCACTGTATTAGCATCACCAAAGTGACCTCCTCGGGGCACAAGCCTGGGCACTGATGTGGTCAAAAGGAAAGCACAGCCGTATGTTTGGCACCAGCTTGGCTGCAGGAGATGTCGGAAGGAGGCATATGAGGCGCCATCCAACCATCTTAGGGACTCCACTCTGGACTTGTGTGGGTTTACTCCTTAGCTTCCCCCCCCCCAAAAAAAATGTCCTGCAAGGCAGCAGAGATTTAGGACCAGAGTTTTCCTTCTTCTAGATGGGCTACCTTCCCAGGTAGATGAGACCATTTGCCACTCACTCCCCCCCCCCACAACACATGCAATAACCGCCTTCTTGACCGTTGGACTCCCTGTGTGCTGGCCCTGGGGGTAACCTGAGAAACGTGGTCCAGGTCTGGTCCAGAATCTGAAGTTCCGCTAGGAGTCAGTCTGATGGGGCCACGGCAGGATGTGAGGCAGGAAACCAGGCAAGGACAGGTACAGGATCTCAGGCAGGATCTGGCATACAGCAATGTTGCTCCCGCAACCTTGGGCGGGGGTCCGACAGCCTTTTCATCAGGGTAGCGGCCGGTCCTGATCTCCCGGTGACTCACCTCCCTGTTTTGCCCGAAGGCGAGCACTCCTCCTGCGAGTACTCAGGTCTCTCCTTCTCTCAGACCTTAGTCTCTGCAGCTCAGGAGACGTCGGTGGGTTACTAGACCCAGGGGCCGCCTCAGCCTCCCCTGACCCAACTGGTAGTGGAGCAGCTGTAGGTGATGGCCCAGCTGAAGGCAACGAGAGCCAGGGCAGGCTCAGGCCCCTGACTCGGCCCAACTGGTGCTTGTTGCAGGGGAACCTGTGCAGACTGGGACTCTTCAGAATCAGGCCTCAGACTTGGTTCAGATGATGCCTGAGGCAAAGGATCTGGTGCAGACTGAGACCCCTCTGGTTCTGAGTCCAAGCCGGAGTCCCAGGCCATCACACACTGTTGGTCTCATCTGCTCAATCCTTCAGAGCCTGTCTTCGCATGCGGGGGGGGGGGGAGTGTCTTTCTTTTTAAGTATTGCATTTGTATTCACCCTAAATATGATTCTGTATGTTCTTTAATTCTATACCGAAAATATTTCCAATTAATGCTTGCTCAAAACGTTTATGTGTACACACACACACACACACACACACACACACACACACACACTCTTGAAGTAAAGTTAAATGCTGGCAATGAAGAGAAGGAATAGGGCACAATGCAACCCTGCCATTAATTTGGATGGAAAAGGAAAAGGAAACTCACTAATTGCACTTCACAGTCTATTATAGCTGAGCTCATGGGAGAGTTAAGAGCAAAAAAAACACCAAAGGAAATCTCACTAACTGTTGAGAGAGAATTTGGATGTGTAAAGTTTATGAAAGCAAATCACAGGTAAGGTGTGTGATGTATGCGTCTGTATTTTATTGGAATATGTTCAGAAGCTTGACTTGCTTCAATGAAGGAGATAAATTGAAACCAGCGGGTGATAATAGCATCATAACACATGATTCTAGTAGGTATCATTTGCATTTATATCCCGCCATTCCTGCGAGGAGCTTGAGGGGGCATGCATATTTCTCCTCCTCCCCGTTTTATCTTCACAACAACCCTGTCAGGTAGGTTAGGCTGGGAGTGAATAGCTGACCCAAAGGTCACCCAGTGGGGATTTGAACCCCAGTCTCCCAGGTCCTAGTCCAACACTCTAACCACTACACCACACAGGCTTATAAGCATTCAAAAAAAAAAAAAAAAAAAAAAAAACCTGTTCTGGTTCATTTATCAATATTTTAAATGAATATTTTAGACTGTCTGATGAAAAATGGGTAGAGGTCTTTTTTCTTTTAGTAACTGGTGCATGCATTTTGTTAAATAAAAATAATTTTTTACACTTGAATTTTCTCCCTTACTAAATATGTGTAACAAATAGTTGTTTGTTTGGAAACCTCCAGAAAATGAGCTTTCATAGCCTCTGTAGCCTCTCTTGTTCGTTTGGTTCTTCTGTTTTCAAAGCCTTTCCCTATGAGTTAACCTGGTGTTCATATGACCATTTTGCTGCCTCTCATAGCAACACTCTCCTCAGATTATATTGCTTCATTATTTCAATGGACAGATAGCATGGTTAAATTGTATACAGGGGAGTATTTAATATAAAAATAAACCAGAAGTTCTGAAACTTTGAAAAGCAGCCTATGGAGCCGATGAGTAAGCTACATAATGCCTTGCTTGATGTTCTAGTTTGTGTGTGTGCAAGAGCATCCATTCTGATGCTCAGCCTGTATTCTAAAGTGGTGCAGTCCCAGGAAAGAGGTTCTACAGAGGTAAAGGTAAAGGACCCATGGACCGTTAAGTCCAGTCAAAGGCGACTATGGGGTTGCGGCACTCATTTTGCTTTCAGGCCGAGGGAGCTGGCATTTGTCCAGAGCCAGCTTTCCAGGTCATGTGGCCAGCATGACTACTGTGGCCTAAACCACTGAGCTTCTTGGGCTTGCTGATCAGAAGGTCGGCGGTTCGAATCCCCACGATGGAGTGAGCTCCCGTTGTCCCAGCTCCTGCCAACCTAGCAGTTTGAAAGCACACCAGTGCAAGTAGATAAATAGGTACCGCTGTGGCAGGAAGGTAAACAGTGTTTCCGTGCGCACTGGCTTCTGTCACGGTGTTCCGTTGCACCAGAAGTGGTCTAGTCATGCTGGTCACATGACCCAGAAAGCTGTCTGTGGACAAACGCCGGCTCTCTCAGCCTTAAAGCGAGATGAGTGCTGTAACCCCATAGTTGCCTTTGACTGGACTTAACCATCATGGGGTCATTTACTTTTTACCTGGTTCTATAGAACACATAGCTGAGCCCTTAACACCAAGTAACCACTGGTCAGCTGCAGATTCTGCACCAGTAGGGGTAACTGGAAAAGAGCACAAATGCGTAGCCAGTGGAAAAGAGCACAAATGTGTACTTACAGAACAACAGTCATACAGGAACGTGTGGCAGATGAGCTTCTTAGCTTAAGCAGGTGTAGTATAGGGTCAATTTGATGGGCACTTGCTGACTTTAATACCAATTTGGAATCTGTCTGCTTTAAAAAATATGCCGGTCCCTTACTTCTAAGGCATCTTGGCATGGTCAGTGCACCATACAGATAACTCCCAACTTGTGCATGCGTTAAATTCTAAGTAATTTATTGTGTACGGGGCATTGTGGTCATGGAATATCCTTCTAGCTTAAAGTGGTTTTTAGAGTTTTATTAGTAGAAACGAGAGCCATTTACAGTAATTTAAATTGATTTCTTGATATTCTACGATTCCTGAAAGCGTAGGTCTATGCTTTCTGGTAAATCGCTGCTGGCTTAATATATTGTTGGATTTTTTTTCAGTTTCTTCCCAGAGCTTGAAAGTTATGCTTACCTGCTGTCATATTTTGAAGGAGCGGAGTTTACGTTAGACAAAATCAATCGTGTTTCTTTACCATCATGCTTTTATGGCTATTGATTTATGTTAGTAACAGAGGGAGAGCCCTACTGGATCCCATCATGGTCAACCAGATGCCATAGGAAGCGATAAACAGGGCAATAGCTCTCTTTTGTTTGTGATCCCCAGTAAACTGGTATTCAGAAGTATAGCGCCTCTTGGAGCCACCGTGCCTCATTCTCCTTGAATTTGCCACATTTCCCTTTTTAAAGCTGTCTTTAAACTGGTGGCTGTATCTTGTGGTAGTGAATTCCATAGTTTAACATGGTTTATTAAATGTACATGTCACTTCGCAGTAAAAAAGAAAGTCCCAAAACAATTTACAATACAAGTAAGAAAACCAAAACCCCACAATAATATTTAATAAAACATAATAAAACCAGATTTAGCAGTACACTGTATCATTAGTGCTGCCCAGATGTCCAGAAAAACAAAAATGCATTTGCTTGGCTCTGAAATGATGACAAGACATGGGCCTCTTTGGGTAGAGTATTCCATAAATTAGGAGCTACTACAGAGAAAGCCCATTCTGTGGGACAGCTCATGAGACTCTTAATTACAGGGTCATGGGGGTTTTTTTTTTTTTTTTTTTTTTTTTTGCTTTTATGATTTTATTGAATTCCAACTCATAATACATTTTATCCATTATACAACAAATCATATCCATTTTAGACTTCCTTCAACGTCACTGACATTCTTTCATAGTTATCCTTTTGGTACACATTCCATTCTTCCATATTGCCATTTACACCTCCCTTCCCTCATTATTTCTATTAAACAATATTCATAAATTCTTTACAGAGCCTCTTTAAAACCCGCCAGCGTTGTATTTGCACCATAGTTATTTTCCAGATAACACACAAATTTCTCCCAGTCCTTTATAAATTTTTGGTCTTTAGTGTATCTGATTTTCCCTGTTAATTTGTCCAGTTCTGCATATTCTATTAATTTTGCTCTCCACTCTTCTACCCTTGGAATTTCCTCCTGCTTCCACCTCTGAGCCAATACGATTCTGGCAGCTGTTACAGCATACTGGAAAAGTTTGCAATCTTTCCTTCTAATGTCCTTCCCTACAACACCTAATAAAAAAGCCTCTGGCCTTTTCACAAAGGTATACTTTAACATCTTCTTCATCTCATTATAGATCTCATCCCAGAAGCTTTTTACTTTCTTACATTCCCACCACTGGTGGAAGAATGTCCCTTCTTTGCATTTACATTTCCAGCATTTGTTATCTACCTTATACATCTTTGCCAATCTTACAGGTGACAGGTACCATCTGTAGAGCATTTTCATCATATTTTCCTTCAATAACGTGCAGGCCGTAAATTTTATGTTCTCTTTCCACAACCTTTCCCAATCCTCCAGTTGAATATTATATCCTAAGTCCCTTGCCCACTGTACCATCACTGACTTCACCTCCTCATCTTTCGTGTGCCACTCTAACATTATTTTATACATCTTTGATAGATTTTTAAATTCGTTATTTATTATTTCCTTTTGGAAGGTTGATTCTTTTTCTGCATACCCCCTTTCCTTCAACTCTTTTTTAAACATTTCGTTTATCTGGAAGTAGTGTAGCCAATCATATGTTAATGCTTTAACTTGGTCGTATGATTTCATTTTCCACTTCCCTCCTTCATTGGTAACCATTTCTCCATATGTTCCCCACTTTCCTCTCATGTTAGTTTTCTTAACACACATTATTTCTAACGGGGATAGCCAATGTGGGACTTTTGGTTCTAGTATATTTTTATATCTATCCCAAACCTCTATTAGTGCTCCTCTAAAAATGTGATTTCCAAATCCCTTATGTACTCTCTTTTTGTCACACCATAGGTACGCGTGCCACCCAAATTTGTTATTAAACCCTTCCAAATCTAATAATTCTTTGTTTTCCAATTTTACCCATTCTTTTAACCAGCACAGGCATGCTGCCTCATAATACAATCTCATGTCTGGTAGTGCGAAGCCTCCTCTCTCCTTTGCATCTGTCAATAACTTAAATTTAATTCTAGGCTTCTTTCCTTCCCAGACATATCTTGAAATCGCCTTTTGCCATTCCCCGAAAATTTTTGTACCTTTTAGTATGGGTAAAGTTTGAAATAAAAATAACAACTTAGGAAGCACCATCATTTTTACCATTGATATTCTTCCCCATAGTGATAGTTTCAATCTATTCCAAACCTCTAAATCCCTCTTTATTCCTTTCCACATAGGGATATAATTATATTGGTATAAATCTATATTCTTATCCGAGAGCCAAATTCCCAAGTATTTAACCTTTTTGACTACCTCTATCTCCGTTTGTTGTTTTAATAATTCAATTTTATCTTGGTCCATATTTTTAACTAGCATTTTGGTCTTCCTCTTATTCAGTCTAAATCCTGCTAATTTTCCAAATTGTTCCATCTCATCCAAAATTTCTTTTGTACTTTCTATAGGTTCTTCCAGAGTCACAACCACGTCATCCGCGAAGGCCTTAACTTTATATTCATTTATGCCTAATGTCACCCCTTTGATTTGCTTATTTTGTCTTATTGCATTTAATAAAACTTCCAGGACCACTATAAATAGCAATGGCGAAAGCGGACAACCCTGCCTTGTTCCTTTAGATATTTTAATATCTTCCGTGATGATGTTATTTATAATCAACCTAGCTTTCTGTTCTGTATAGATTGCTTCGATACCATTAAAAAATTCATGACCCACTTCCATAGCCTCCAAATTTTTCAACATAAATTCCCAGATCACATTATCGAAGGCTTTCTCTGCATCTACGAATATTAAACTTGCTGGTTTATCACACCTATCGGACAAATATTCAATAACATTGACTATATTTCTTATATTGTTCCTTAGTTGTCTGCCCGGTAGGAAACCTTCTTGGTCTTTATGTATGATTTTTACTAATATCTTTTTTAATCTCTTAGCTAGGATTCCTGTAAAGATCTTATAATCTGTGTTCAGTAACGAGATAGGTCTATAATTCTTAATTTGGGTTAAGTCCGAATCTTGTTTTGGTATTATTGTAATAAATGCCTCTTTCCATGTTCCTGGAATGTCCTTTTCTTTTAAAATGTTGTTCATTACTTCTACCAACGGGGCCATCAACGTATCTCTCATCTCTTTATAATAGCTAGATGTAAGTCCATCCGGACCTGGTGTTTTCCCTCTTTTTAATTCTTTTATGACTTCTTCTACTTCCTCTTTACATATTGGGGCATTCAGTTGTTCCCTTTGATCTGTTGGGATCTTTCTCACCATCTTCTCTTTCAAATATCTTTCTATTTTCTTCTTGTTATTCTTTTCTTTATTCTTATATAGTTGTCTGTAAAAATCTAAAAATCTTTTCCTAATTTCTTTCGGGTCTGTTATTTCTTCTCCATTTACCTCAATTTTATTAATTGTACTTTGTTCTTTCCTTTTCTTAGCCTGCCAGGCCAACCATTTTCCTGATTTATTGGCAAACTCAAAGTTTTTTTGTCTTAGCCTTTTGATATTCCATTCAACCTCTTTATTTATTAACATCGCAAATTGGGTTTGGAGAATCTTAATTTCCTGTAGTATCTTCTCATTGTTAGGTTTTTTTATCAATTTTTGTTCCTTATTCATAATCTGTTCTAAGATCTCTTTTGTCTTTTTTTCTTTGTTGTTTCTTTTCCATACATTCTGCTGAATAAAGAGGCCCCTCATCACTGCCTTACTTGCATCCCACACCACACTCGTTTTTGTCCCTTTATCCATATTATCTCTGAAGTAATTATCTAGATTTTTTTGTGCTTTTTCGACGAACTTTTGGTCGTCCCATATGTTATCATTCAACCTCCACCTAAAAGTTCGCTCTTCAAAACCTTTTAGCTCCATTTCTATTGGGTTATGGTCCGAAATCACCTTAGCCTGTATTTCAATTTTTTGAATTCTTGGAGTTAGCTCATTTGATACCCATATTTGATCTATTCTTGACATTGATTGGTTCGACTCTGAGTGGTATGTGAATTGCTTCTCTAGGGGATGTCTGAGCCTCCAAATATCTACTAAGTTACAATTCTTTGTCATCGAAAAGAATGTTTTAGGTAATTTCCCTTCTTTATTCTTCGTTCTTCTCAATCTGTCCATTTCTATTGAAACCACACCGTTCATATCCCCCATTATTATGATTTTTTGGTCCATATATTCAAATAATTTCTCCTCTAATAATCTGAAGAATTCCGTCTTGTTCCCGTTTGGTGAGTAGATCCCAACGATTATCAATTTTTCACCTTGCCACTTAATTTGAACCATTATGATTCTGCCTTCTTCATCCTTAAATAATTGGTGAGATTCAATTTTATTTTTAATATATAATACAACACCTCTTTTTTTCTCTTTATTCGAGGATATAAATTCATTCCCTAACCTTTTATTTATCAAAATTTTCCTGTGCTTTTTAATCACGTGCGTTTCTTGTAAACATATGATGTCTAAATTTTTCTTTTTTAACATATGTTCGATCTTGTTCCGTTTTTTCTTATCATTCATCCCATTCACGTTCCAGTTCCATAGTTTTAACGTCATTCTTCTTATCACTGTTTAGATTTGAGTTTTACCTTATAGTCTTTCTATCTCTTCTCCTTCTTCGTCTTCTTCCTCTTCTTCTGATTCTCTTCCAACGTGTTCTTCTTCTTCTTCTTCTCTTAATTCGAATTCCTCCCTTAAGTTTAATCCTCCTTCTGCCCCTTTAGCCTCTTCCTCTCCCCCTTGGAGCTCTTTATATCTCCTTGTAAATTTTCCAATTTCCTCCGGACTAGTTAATCTTCTTTTTACCCCTTTATAAAAAAATGAGACTCCTTCCGGAAATTCCCATCTAAAATCGATCTTATTTTTCTTAAGCAGTTGCACCAGTGGTTTATAAGCTTCTCTTCGTTTCAACAACCTTATTGGAATATCTTTAAAGATAATTATATAATTCCCATCAATATATAATCTCTTCTCTCTATTCCTTTGCAAAATCTGATTCCTCATCTCTCTATCTTTAAATGTTATTAAGCAATCACCTGGGAATTTCTTTACTGTTCTTGATCTTATTTTCATTCTGAATGCATTTTGTACTGTTTTTGCCACTTCTTCCTCCGATAACTCCATCCACTGCGCAATTTCTTTTACCAATCTTTCTTTTATATTTTCATTTTGTATTTCCGGTACTTGCCTCAATCTCAAATTCACTTCTCTCTGTTTTAGTTCATTCATTGCGATAGAGTCTTTTATTTCTTCCTGTATTTTGTTTAAATCTGCAATCTCCTTTTTCATCTTCTCTTCTTCCCGTTTCATCTCTCTCATTTCATGTTTTGTCTTTTTAAGTCCTTCGTCCACTCTCTTTGAAACCTCTTTAATCTGCCCTTTTAATTCACTAACTGTCTCCTCAATCTTTTTATCCATTTTCCCAATTTTATTATCCACCTGTTCTAATTTTGTCTCCAAATTTTTTTCGCTCTGTTTAATTTCTGCAAACATCTTCAATATTTCTGTTCTGAAATCTGTTTCCTGTTTTGAAGCTCTTCTATCTGTTGGGGTCCCCCCCTCTACCCCCTTTTTTTGTGTATGCGACATTTCCTCAACTATCAAATATCAGATATCAAAAAA
Organism: Podarcis pityusensis; assembly: GCF_964106645.2. Taxonomy (NCBI): domain Eukaryota; kingdom Metazoa; phylum Chordata; class Lepidosauria; order Squamata; family Lacertidae; genus Podarcis; species Podarcis pityusensis. The sequence continues at coordinate 17,979,328 of NC_138036.1, read as the reverse complement.
TTAAACTATACAGTTTCTAGACAATTCCCAACTATTAACAATTACTATTATCATTAAATATCAATGAAATGTCCATCAAAAACTTACAATACTAACTTAAAGGAAAGAAGGGTTATGATTTACAGATTTTTTAACAGTTCACCTTCAAAATCATATATTTAGATTTTGTCTCGTCCTCCACAGGTTGAAGAAGCTGTATTCTTCTTGCCCCCGTTCGGGCTAATCCAGTCAGAACATTATTAAGCTGTCTCTGATTTGAGGGTCTATAAGAGCTCCAAAAACAATTATCTTTAAATTGGTAGTCCAAAAGTACTCCAGAGGACAGATGTAGAGAATATAAAGTCCAAACCAGAAGACAAAGATAGTGAATATAAAGTCAAATTGTAATTTCCAATATGTTCAAGTTCCACATTCCAAATTCCAAACTATCTGTAATTATCTATATTTATTTTATTTATCCCTTATAAGCAAATTTGTCCCTTAGAAATGGGTTTCTATAGTAAATAATTCCTGGAGGATTTTCCGTTAGGAGTTGAAGAGATTTCTTAAAGACGATTTTTCTTTCTTTCACAGTCTTAGATTACCTCTACGGAGGTTTCTTACTTTAAATAATAATGCTTGATTTGAACCACTAGAGGGAGTCCAACCTTACCAAATTTTAGAGTAGTTCTTAAATGGCTTCCCTACTCCAACAGTTCTCTTTAAAGTCCAATTTTCACTAATTTAAAGTTCCTAACAAAGATAGAGAACAGATGAAAAAGATGTTAAACAAACCACCAAAAACCACCTTCTTCAAGAAAAAAAAGGTAAAACCAAATATCTTATAAAGTCACTTATTATAACCTCAGGAGTCCTTCTTAGCCCAATATGGCGTCAGAGGTTTCTTAGCGTGGAAATGCACTCACAGAGTCACAGAGATGTAATAGAATAGTCCTCTTTGTCTTTCCACTGCTTCACTGACGCTGAGATCACACTTCATTCGTAAAAATTTTCTGCTCCCCTTTTTAAAGTCCTCCCTTCTCTTCTTTCTTCTGGAGAAAGTTAAATTGTTACAGGGGAGACGATAATAGTAGCCGCTAGCGGCAACTTACTTTCATTTTAGGCTCTGCATACAACCTGTGTCTTTAAATGAAGCCAGACGTCCGCTGAACTCGAGCTCTTCTCTTTTTAATTCGGAGACTTCCTTGCTCTTACTGCTCGTCAATTCCAGCAATTTTAGATGTTCTGCATCCGAATTTCTTTATTTTGAGAGCGGAGCGCTATCTCCCACAGGCTCGGGGCTTCGCTTATTAGCCGCTGCTATGGCCGCCCGATCGCCTGCTGCTCGTTCCGCCGCACTCTTCACCTCTTTTTACGGAGGCTACCTGGCGGCCGGACGGGCAGCTTTTTAGGCACCGCCGGGAACCTGAACCCCTAGACACCCTCCAGAGGTACAACCAGAGGTTTTTGCGCCCTAAAAACCTCCTTTTTCGGCTAAAAAAGCCAGGGCTTTCCCACCGGAAAAAACCCTCGCCTGTAGCGGGTTCCGCGCTCCACCGGAAGTCCTACAGGGTCATGGGTTTGAGCCCCACCTTGGGCAAAAAAAACCCCCTGCATTGCAGGGGGTAGCACGAGATGATTCATGTGGTCCCTTCCAACTCTCTGATTCTCATCACCACCCTTTGGTGGTGGCATGCAGAGAAGGGTCTTTTATCATTGAAGAAGAACTTCCTTTTGTCTCTTCTGAATCTCCCAACGTTCAGCTTCACTAGTTCCCCGTTAGTCTAAAACAGGGAGAAAACCTCTTTCACATCCTCCATACAACACACAATTTATACACCTTTGCCACACCCTTTTTTCTAAAGTAGGCGGAAAGGTAAAGTGTGAGTTCTAGGAAAAGGAGAGGTTCCTGAATGAAGCAGAGCTGGAATACTTTCTTCCCAGAAGCAAAGTTTTAGCATGACGGCATTCTGAAAGCAGGTGTCCCTTGCCCTCCCTATAGAGGCTCACCTGGTACCTTTGATCATGTTTCAGTCTCAGGTTTTTAACTTCATTTTAACCTTAGTTTCAACACTTAAAATTTCATCCTCTCCTTAAACTGATGGTGCTAGGGAAACGGATGTAGCTTGGTGGTTGAGCATGCACATTCAATCTTTGGCATCTCCAGGTAGGGTTGTCTGGAACCCTGTCTAGAACTCTGGAGCTTCTGTTAAGAAGGACCAAAGACTTGGCTCAGTATAAAGCACTTTCTCATTATTGTTCTTAATTTCCTCTTCTTTTTAGTTTTATAAGTTTGTGCCAGAACTGAAGTGGAGCCAGCTTAGCTTTCTTACAGACTGTTTGTTGAATGCTTTGATTGTTCTATCGCTTACTATCTATACATCATTCCCCAAGGCTTCCGCCTGAAGTGGATGACATGAAATATAATGCACTGTTATGATAGTACTGTGCTGCTAAACCTGGAAGCTGGGGGAAAGCAGGGAGTGTTCTGGAATTTCTGGCTGCAGTAGCTCCTCCCTCTCATGACTCCATTTCTGGTTGGTTTCAGGAGCCAAGCTGAGATACCCTGTCCTACTTCTAAAGCTTGAGAGTTGGGTTAGTGTCCCAGAAAACACACCCTTACTTTAATTTCAGGCCTCAGGAGTCTGAGGCCCTCCAGAAGTAAGTGTGTGTGTGTGTGTGTGTGTGTGTGAGAGAGAGAGAGAGAGAGAGAGAGAGAGTTTTTGCATACATGCTTTATTGAAAGATTAAAAAGTACATAATTGCAAGTGCACAGAGAAAAGAAGAAAAGAAATAATACCCATGTAAAAAATCAAAACAGAACAACAGCAAAAAAAGTATGCACTACAAAAAAAGGAAAATAAATTACTGATAGGAGATTGAATGTTCCCCAATCTGATATATCTATGTATTGTACACAATGCACAATAATTCTAAATATTTGCCTGCGAAAGAGGCAGTGACTGGGAAGCCCAGGGAGTAGAGTAAATTCAGAAAGAGACTAGAGTTCAAGAGAAGTTTGAGAAAGTCCTGAACTGGGCATAAGCACCTCATTGTTGATTGATTTATGGAAGTATTCTCTTATTAAGCTTTATTGTTTGGTATTATTCTACGCTTTCCCCTTTCCTCATCTGCTTCACCTAGCAGTAATAAAAATTGTGAACTTCCAGTTCTTGCCTGAAGTTGAATAATAGCTCCTTTTTAGTTTTCAATAGCTTCTCATTTCACTGTTCATTTATTAATTTCAGAGGAAGAGAAGTGGCCTATTTAGTTCTTACCTGATACACCTCTAACACCCAGCCTTCAAACTATTTTTGTGGGCACACATCATTTTATGCTAGCATGGCTTTTTGTCCGCGCAGGTGGTTGGAAGCAACTAATGGAAAGGACTCGTCTTGCTGTAGATGCAAGTCCTAGTTCACTTCCAACTCTTTACAATTTTTCTCTTACGCTTTATCTGTAGTTACAGATAGGTAGCCGTGTTGGTCTGCCATAGTCAAAATAAAAAAAATCCTTCCAGTAGCACCTTTAAGACCAACTAAGTTAGTTCTTGGTATGAGCTTTCGTGTGCAAGCACACTTCTTCAGATGGTATCTGAAGAAGTGTGCTTGCACACGAAAGCTCATACCAAGAACTAACTTAGTTGGTCTTAAAGGTGCTACTGGAAGGATTTTTTTTATTTTGGCTTTATCTGTAGATAGCAACCACCCTTTTGGTTCCTTCTCTGTTGATGTTCTGGACAAAATTTAAGTCTTTTTGTTCCACCAGGCTTTTTGCTGGTGGAATGATCCAATTCTGTTTCCTGGTGTCTTACCTTGATCTCTTTTTGTATTTTGGTTTTATTTTATTGCATTCTCCTACATCTCTTAAAGCTTGTAATTTTTGTATATTTGATTAATCTTGTGAGTTAGTTTGTAATTGTTGTATCTTTGATTAAATATTTTGAGCTGCCTTGAGCTGCTTCCACACTGAGGCAGAAAAGTTGGGATAAAAATGTTTTAAATCAACAAAACAACCAGGAAAGTCCCATCATTCAATAGGATGATGAAAAAGACAGCAGATACACGTGAGATTCTTATCAAGCTGATCTTGACATGTTTTGAACATATATGTACCTCCTTGGAGGAGATCACTTTGCAGTTACTTTATGAGAACAATATTTTGATCAAATCTGAATCTCCTCTAGTTTACTGCAGTGTAGATGGAACATGTTCAACAGTTTTGCAGTTGTAAAAAGATGTAGTATTTATTGACTGTAAAACATACTCTCTCCAGGCTTGGCTAGGATCTATTTAGGTTAGCCAAGCTTGGGGAAAGCCATTTCTTTTATAATCTGGATGTTTGAATAGAATACACTCTTTATTTCTCTCTCCTTCTTTTTTCCATTCCCTTAATTTTTGGAAAACTGTTGAAGAAATTAATCTAAATTGGAGTAGGTGGGAGAAGAGTGACTGGAATGACAATATTGTTTTCATAAGTTCTAACTCCGCTTAGCATTGTTGAAAGCTCATCAGCGCTTGGATAGGAGACGCACAGGGATTTTGATTGTGAGCTGCTCAATCTTGCTTTCCCAGAAAACTCAGAAGTATAATAAATGGTTGAAACACATTGTGGAAATATGGAAATAACCATAGTTCTGAGGTATAGCCTGCTGCAGCAAAACAGCTTGTGTTTCAACATCATACTAAAACCATAGAAGGGACGCGGGTGGCGCTGTGGGTTAAACCACAGAGCCTAGGACTTGCAGATCAGAAGGTTGGCGGTTCGAATCCCTGTGACGGGGTGAGCTCCCGTTGCTCGGTCCCTGCTCCTGCCAACCTAGCAGTTCAAAAGCACATCAAAGTGCAAGTAGATAAATAGGTACCGCTCCAGTGGGAAGGTAAACGGTGTTTCCGTGCGCTGCTCTTAGTCATGCTGGCCACATGACCCGGAAGCTGTACGCCGGCTCCCTCTGCCAATAAAGCAAGATGAGCGGCGCAACCCCAGAGTCGGCCATGACTGGACCTAATGGTCAGGGGTCCCTTTACCTTTACCTTTAAAACCATAGAGAAATTTAGATTTGAGAATGAGCCTTGGAGAGCAGGCATACTGCCCTCCCATTTTTTCCTTTGACAAATCTGCAAGGTCCTTTAAGAAACCATTCCCCCCCCCCCCCAACATGTTGCTTCGGAGTTGTGCCAAGGTGATATTTTAGCTCGGCACATATTATTCTTAGTACCTTTGCTTGTCTCTGTTCTTTTGGGTTAGCTTTCCTAGCCTTCAGAGTGGTTGGCATGTGTTAATGCAGGACTCTAGTCATTTGAACAAAATGTCCTATGGGCTGTTGGACTTCTAACACGATAGGGGTGTGGGGGAACCCTTTTCACCCCAAGAGCCACACATTCCCTCATGGACTGGGGCCACATATCCGTGGTGGTTGGGGCCAGTTGCCAAAATGCTCAGAGTGAATGGATATGACTGTTACCATTTCTACACATTCCAGCCATGTAGACTTCAGAAGTTCGTATGTATGCAAACACGCTTCTCCAGGCAAGCAAGAGGTATGATCGCAGTTCAAAGACACATTCCATCCAGCAGAAGCACTCAAGGAATTGGTGAGCTGAGGAAGGGCGGTGTGACCTGGGAAGAGTCTCAACTCTGAGGGCCAATAGAGACATCTGCAGGGCCACATTCCACCCCCAGTGCTCCCTGCCAGTGGGATGTTCGCTATTTCTGCCATCTGGGCTTGTTTCATCAGGATCTTTACCTTTTCAGCTTGGAAATCAATCTCTCAGATGAGGCTGCCATTACTTTCATGTGCTTATTAATGGACCTATTCTAGAATATTTTTGTGCATTCTCGAAATCAGTCTTGGGACACCTCTGGCATGCTATGCGGTTTGTAATCTTTAAAGGTAAAGGGACCCCTGACCATTAGGTCCAGTCATGGCTGACTCTGGGGTTGTGGCACTCATCTCGCTTTATTGGCCGAGGGAGCTGGAGTACAGCTTCCAGGTCATGTGGCCAGCATGACTAAACCGCTTCTGGCAAACCAGAGCAGTGCACAGAAACGCCGTTTGCCTTCCTGCCAAAGTGGTACCTACCGTATTTTTTGCACCATAACACTCACTTTTTTCCTCCTAGAAAGTAAGGGGAAATGTCTGTGCGTGTTATGGAGGGAATGCCTACAGGTGGCGGGAGGGATCTGCTGCAGTCATGAGCAGAGGATCCATGGTTCCCCTTCCTTCCCTCCTCCGTGGCTCGCTTTGAAACAGCAAAGCGGGAGAAGAGCCGCTGAGTGGGGAGGAGAGAGGGACAGAGAGCCTGCTTCTTTAAAGGAGCAAAGCTCCTTTAAAGGAGTAAGCGGCTCCTGTCCGGTTGGTTCCTTTAAAGCAAGCAGGCTCTCTGTCCCTCTCTCCCCCCCACTCAGCTCGCTACATAGCAGCTAAGCCGGGGATGAGTGGGGACGAGGGAGAAAAGCAGAGACTGCTTGCTTTAAAGGAGCAAAGTGGGAGAGGAGAGGAGCCTTCTCCCCTTATACCCCTCTTCATTATTAGCAGCATCCTTCTCCACCCACCCCACGCGTGCTCCTTGTCCCTTGAGTGCTTTTCCTTCCCTCCCCACTTAAAACGTGGTTACAAAGCATGGATCCACATGCATCCTCAGGATTTTTGCACTGGGTCACCCCAAATTCACCATCAGATCACATAGCATGTCCATGGCTACATCTTGCACCCCAAAAATCACGCACCCACTGTTGCCTGGGGCCGCAGTGGTGCAAAAACGTGGTTACAAAGCATGGATCCACATGGATCCTCAGGATTTTTGCATTGGGCTACTCCAAACTCCCTGTCAGATCACATATCTGTGGCCACAGGATGAACCACAAAAATCATACATCCACTGTTTCGTTTAGAATATTTTTATTTCTTGTTTTCCTCCTCTAAAAACTACGTACGTGTTATGGTCGGGTGCGTGTTATAGAGCGAAAAATACGGTATTTATCTACTTGCACTTTGATGTGCTTTTGGTTTGCAGGAGCAGGGACCGAACAATGGGAGCTCACCCCGTCATGGGGATTCGAACCGCCAACCTTCTGATTGGCAAGTCCTAGGCTCTGTGGTTTAACCCACAGCGCCACCCGCATCCCACTTGCAATCTTTAGAGGAGAGAGATTGCCTGGCATGCCCTGTCCAGTGAGGAGTCTGGGGAACGAAGACCACAGGGGTGTGCTGTGTGTCCTCAGGCTACTCACAAAAGGCTCCCAGGTTGCCAAATCCTTGAATTCCTTTCATTTGTCTGACCCATTTGGTTTTAAAGATAAAACAAAAAGAGCCCACTATTGCCCTGCTATCATGGGTGTCTTATTGATGGGTGTCTTATTGATGTAAGCCAGGTGCTAGGTTTAGGGCCATCTGTCCCCCTCCACATCTGGTCTTAGCAACTGTGTGTTTGCATGTCAATCACCCTTCCCTGGGGACCTGAGGCAGATTGCCTTATCATGGCAATAATTAGCTGTTATCGATCCTCTGTCAGAGACAAGCGCTGTGACAGATTAGTTTATCTTAACTCACAGGAAACTCTGGGGAAGGAAAGGGGGGAAATCAGGAAAGCGAGAAAATGCTGGGTAAAATATTAAACGGTTGCTTAACTCGGCTTGCTTTATTGTCCTGGCTATGTTTTCAAGTTTGTGTCATAAGCAAATTGCTTTGGCCAAGTCTGCTTCAGTGGCCTCAAGTTGTGTGAATGCCAGTTCATTCCAAAAATGTGCCCTTGGATTCTTTTACTGCATGGCTGGTAATAAATGGCTGTTGTTGTGACGACAGGTAAGTGGTATGCCACTTTGATTTATGTCTGGCTTGTAGTATGGTAACAGAACAAACCAAATTCACACACTTTTTTCATAGTTTACCCTGTTAAATAAGTTCTGGAATATTAGCTTGTCCTGTTAAATAAGTTATGGACTACCAATCTTATCTCTCTCTTTATCCTTCCTCCAAGTAGCTGACAGCATCGTGCGTGGTCTTGCTCTTTTAGCACCACTGCAAAGTGTATTACTGGGGGTGATATGGGAGAGTATTCTGGTTCAGATCATCACATCTCTGCCTTTTTGGTCCTCCCAGAAAGTCTGAAACAAACCATGGTTTCCTGGCTAGAGAAACTATGATTAGCATCTCTCTAGTTTGATTGCTTGAGACTTTGGGGGGGGGGGTGTGTGCAAAAGGCTCACACATATATCTTGGCTTATGGAGCAGAGAGATGATTGTCCGAATGCAGTCAATAATTGGCTCAAGATTGCTCAGTAAGTTGCGTGACAAAACAGGGGCTTGGCCCAGATTCTCTTTAGCCTTAAGACCAAACTAGATGATATGTGATAAGCATGATCACATTGTACTTTCATTGTACTTTCATGCACACGCAAAGCTTCTTTTAAAACCTCTTTCAATGAGCCTCTTTGAGAGTCAGTACATTAGCGGACCTCTGTTGCCAGTGGAGCAATTATTTCTATTTCCGTTTTTTTGATTGACTAACTTTTATTCTGTCTCAAATGACTAAACTATGTTGCAGAAAAAAGGAGGGAAATGTAGGTGGTAGAGTAGAATTTCCTTTTCCTTTTTTTACCCAGGGGACTTGTTTTGAAGTAGCACAATCTCTTAATTATAAAAGATAAGAGGGAAGGCATTGTCCTGACAGCTTAGAGCACAAAACCAAGTTTGATGTGATGGAAGTCAGGGGCTGAAAGCTGTAGGGTCAGCACAGTTTGCTCTTAAGAAAACAAG